>NC_069502.1:183477524-184077524 GCF_027579735.1 Bombina bombina
AGGGATGATAAAATTCACTGTTTAACCTAATACTCACTTTGTAAGAGTTTGCTTGCTCCATATTCTGACAAGATAAAAATCATGCAAACTGAAAAGGGTCACAGAAGCACTTGTTACAATACTTCCTGGCTAGAAAAACGAAAATATATATATATTTTTTTTTAAATGTGTCGGCTATCACTGTTACATTTACCCCAGTTTCCCTTCAAAGAGGGGAAGGAGGGGCTCCTACTCTTATATTGATGCCATCACTATTCCATCTGTCTCTAGCCCTAAAATTTTGGTTAAAGGGTTATGAAACCCAAATTTTTTCTTTCATGATTCAGATAGAGCATGCAATTTTAAGCAACTTTCTAATTTACTCCTATTATCACATTTTCTTTGTTCTCTTGGTATGCTTTGCTGAATGAGCAGCAATACACTACTGGTTTCTAACTGAACACATGAGTGAGTCAAAGACAATTGGTATATATATGCAGTCACCAATCAGCTGCTAGCACCTAGGTTCTTTGCTGCTCCTGAGCTTTCCTAGATAAACCTTTCATGAAGGATGACAAGAGAAGGAAGCAAATTAGATAATAGAAGTAAATTGGAATGTTGTTTAAAATTGTATTCTCTATCTGAATCATGAAAGAAATTTTGGGTTTAGTGTCCCTTTAAGCACTCTGACTTAGGTAAGGTAGGTAAGGTTTGTGTGTATGTGTATTCTTACTTCCACATTGATATACAGTCAACAGAACCATACATATCAATATCAGACTACATCTCTGACAAACCTCAAATTCTGCTACTGAGCATGTTTTCATTAATTCTTTCAGCTTTTTGAATCATAATGAGTTGTTCTGCAGTTTTGCTGTAATATTGGATAATTGTTTTCATTGTTAGATAGGGAAAAGTGATTGTTATTCAACACAACTTCAAAATTCTCAAATTTCTCAACTGTCAAAGAAAGGTATTCTTGCAATCCAACGTTAAAGTACATGAAAAAAAAGTGTCCAACATTGATCAGTCCAGCAATATTAAACTATTATTGGTATAAAATATCTAAAATATACTGATATTCCTGTGCAATGTAAATATCTTTATGCCCTTTTAACTTTTTTCTTTGTATTAATTTATTCTATGAACAGTTACTATCTGCTCCTTTATGAACAATTACCTTAATAACAATTTTATACAAAATAGTCCTAAAAAGACTAGTAAACATTTAACATTACTTATTGATTTTTTGGATTACATTTTAGTATATGGATACATCTTACCATTGAATAGCATTGTTACCTTAAACTAAGGTGTTAAGGATGCTGCCAGGAATATATTTTCTCTTTTTCTTTTGGGAGTAATTTATGATATACTGTAATACATTGTCAATATTGTTTCTGAGAATGGATACACAGGATATGTTTATATTTTCTGTGAGCTACAATATTTCAGGCCACATTCACCATTAAAAGCTGATGCAATTATTGCATATAGCTGAACTTTAAATTGTACTGCAAGATTTCAATCTATGTTCATAGACAGAAGTTATTACCCATGTAATATATTTAGAATCAAACTATAACCACAATAATTGTACATAATCTTTTAAGTAGAATAAAAATCATTAGTATTTAAATTATGAAATCTTTATTCACAGTCCTTTATGACTACATGTGTTCTCCAATCAGGCATATGGCTGAAACCCTATCCTTTATTTGCGGTTGTGTATTATGAGAAATATTTCCAGTTTGTTATGTTTCTAAACATTTACAATTTTACTGCTTTTGTGATATTACAGAACTATAAGACATAAGTAATCGCAAACCTATTACAAATGTTATTTAAAATGTTATTAAATTATATATTGCTCTTTTAATTTCCTAGAAAAAACTACTAAAAAAAAAAGTATTGAAGAAAAATTTCCTTAAATACTTTATTGTACTGTATTTTTTCCCTCCTCCTTATAGGGAAATACAGGGACTATCCTTAAGTAAGATCATGAGTGATCAATGTAAAATGTACCTTTCTTTTATTCTGTGAGGAGCCTCGTATAGTATTTCTGTATGACATTTTGTCAGTCCTAACAAATGTTAATGACTACAGGTAGCCATCTCTTTGTCACAATGGCATCTAGTTAACAATGTCTGTCGGACCTGATCCGACAGTGCGGATCAGGTCCGACAGACATCGCTGAATACGGTGAGAAATACGCTCGCCGTATTCAGCATTGCACCAGCAGCTCACAAGAGCTGCTGTTGCAACGCCGCCCCCTGCAGACTCGCGACCAATAGGCCGCCAGCAGGGGGATGTCAATCAACCCGATCGTACTCGATCAGGTTGATTTCCAGCGATGTGTGACCGCCTGCTCAGAGCAGGCGGACAGGTTATGGAGCAGCGGTCTTTGTGACCGCTGCTTCATAACTGCTGTTTCTGGCGAGTCTAATGACTCGCCAGAAACACGGGGCATCAAGCTCCTTTCGGAGCTTGATACATATGCCCCAATGTCTCTTGTCTAAAGTACTTCACTTGTCACACAAGTTCTCTTTTTCAATCCTATACAATTATAATAGCTTAAACATTTGATTAATTTGATTTAACAAGACATCATGTGCATTATTTAAATAAAAGTTTTTTTCAACCTTAAATCATACATGTCTAAACATAATTTCTATACCATTTACAAGCCCATGAAAAGTATATGCCCACAAGTAAAAAATAAATACCTCCTTATTTTATATTACAATTCATTGAAGAAGTTGTCTGTCCATAATGTTATTATACTCTAAAAACTGTTCACGTTTGCCTGTTTGCAAAAAAACAAAAAACTTAATGGTACAAGAAGATTTAGTTTTACCTTCAGTTGTCCTATATTAAAAATACCCAAGAGTATGAGATATGTATTTGTTCTAGACATGCAATAAAGTTATACTATTCCTTATAATTTAGAAACATAGATATTGACGGCAGATAAGTGTAATAATCCAAGTAGATTATTTTCTGAAAAAAGGAGATGCAGACAACTCAGCTGCTGAACAAACTCAGGCTGAAGTAAAAAAGGTGTGTAACAGTAGCTTTTAACCATAAACCACAACTTAGGTCATAGTATTTAAGCACTGTGTTTATTTTAATAAAGGATTTGCTAAACAAATGAGTAAAAGTCTTAATTCTCAATGCAATTGTTTAAACCCTTTATATAACATAACAAAACTGAGTACCCTGATATAGTAAAAATAAATATGTATAATAGAAAAAGTAAGAGCTCTAATGTGATGCAAAATAATCCTTAATAGAATAAACAAAGTTATGCACAAAAAAATACCTTTGAGTAGAATATCACTGAGTTTACAGGTCCGTTATCACAGCAAGTAGAACTTAAGAAAAAATGAGAGAGCAGGGATTACTCTCAAAGTTTGCAGAGCAGGAGTGAGCAGGAAGTGTGTTCACAGAGCTGAAGGAGAGAAGCCACACCTGGCTGCAGCTGATGATGTCAGAAGTGTCTCAGTAGAAGGCCTGTCAGATTTCACAGCACATCAGAGCAATAGAAGACTGAGGAATTCAAAATAGCAAGCAATGACAGGAAGAAACAGGTCAGTATTTATAGGGTGTCAGAATGAGCAGCCATAAGGGGTGGTAATATGACATACCCCCCCCCCTCAAGGAACAACCTCCGGTTGAGAAGAAGAAGGTTGATCCGGGTGACGGCGGTGAAAAAGTGACACCAACCGAGGAGCATGCAAGTTCGTGGCAGGCTCCCAAGAGTCATCAGCAGGGGTAAACCCCTTCCATCTTATGAGATATTGCAGAACCCCACCTACTCTTCTAGAGTCCAAAACAGTTTGAATCTCATACTCAACCTCAGGTTGTACAATGGTCGAAGTAGATGCAGGAGAAGATGTGTCCAAACGTAATGTGGCAGGTTTCACCAATGACACGTGAAAGGTGGGATGAATTTTAAAATGTGCAGGCAAGTCCAAAGTAACTGTATTCGGGTTCTTTAATGCTGTAATAGCGTATGGACCTATAAACAGTGGACTTAGTTTCCTCGAAGGAGCGGATAAGCGTAAGTGTTTGGTGGACAACCAGATCTTTTGTCCAACCTTATACACAGGTGAAGGCCTTTTTCTTAAATCATGATAACGTTTATGAGAATTTTGAGCTACTTCAATATTATCCTTGATAATAGCAAACTTCTCCGAAATAGAATTGAGAGTATCATTCACTGCTGGACAGGTGCTAGTCATATCAGAGAATACATGAAATGAAGGATGAATGCCATAGTTAATAAAGAATGGTGTTTGTTGGGTGGAGGTATTCATAGTGTTATTGTATGAAAATTCCGCAAGAGGTAAATAAGTTGACCAATCTTGCTGTTGGGAAGAACAGAAACACCGGAGGTACTGTTCGAGCCACTGGTTAGTGCGCTCCGTCTGTCCATTTGTTTGTGGGTGGTAAGAAGTACTGAGCCTCTGTTGAATATGAAGTGTAGAACATAATTCCCTCCAAAATCTGGAAGTAAATTGTGATCCCCTGTCTGAAACAATAGATGTTGGTAAACCATGCAACTTGATCACTTCTTTTATCAAAAGATCACTAGTTTGTTTTGCTGTGGGTAAAGAGATGCAAGGAATGAAATGAGCCATCTTGGAAAATTGATCCACTACTACTAAAATGGTAGTGTAATTGGAAGATTTGGGTAAATCCACAATATAGTCCATTGAAATGTTTGACCATGGTTTACTGGGCACAGGGAGAGATAACAGCAATCCATAAGGTTTGCCTCTTGAGTATTTTGATGTTGCGCAGGTGGTACAAGTAGAGACGTAAGTTTTAACATCCTTATTACAAGTAGGCCACCAAAAAGATCTCTTTAGTAGAGATAATGTCTTAGTCACTCCTAAATGACCTGCTAAAGTGGAATCATGTACCATCTGGAGAACAGTGGGTCTACAAGATTTTGGAATATATATCTGGTTGTTATATAAAAGAATACCATTAGAATCTTGATGCAACAGATGCATTGGTTTCTCTGTGTCACTACGTTGTAACTGTTTTAAAGAAGTAGGTGTAAGTTGTAGAATACCTAAGAAACAATCTTCTGGAATGATATGTTGATGTGGTGGTGCGTAGCTGGGTTTATCAGGCAACCTGGATAGGGCATCTGCTTTACCATTATTTCTTCCCGGTCTATAGCAAATAACAAAGTTAAACCGTGAGAAGAAAATACTCCACCTCACCTGACGGGCAGACAGTGTTTTACAAGTTTGCAAATATTGCAAATTTCTATGATCAGAATATATTAAAACTGGTTCAGTAGTACCGTCTAGTAAATGCCTCCATTGTTCAAAGGAGGCTTTTATAGATAGGAGTTCTTTTTCGCCTACTGAATAATTCATCTCCGCAGCTGAAAGAACTCTAGAAAAAAAATGCCACAGGATGAAGTACTTGGGTAGTGGAATTTTTTTGTGACAATACAGCTCCTAATGCATATTCTGATGCATCTACCTCCAAAGTAAATTGCAACAATGGGTCTGGGTATTGCAAAATAGGGCCAGAAGTGAAGCTAGATTTTAGGAATTCAAAAGCGCTTTGAGCTTCTGAATGCCATTTGAAAGTGTTTTGTACTTTAGTGAGATTAGTCAAAGGTTTTGCAATGTCAGCAAATTTATTAATAAACTTGCGGTAGTAATTAGCAAAACCTAGGAAACGTTGTAATTGTTTCCTAGTCCGAGGTTGTGGCCAATCTTGAATAATTTTCACCTTATTCTGATCCATCTTAATACCAGATGGTGAAATTTGATAGCCTAGGAAGGTAATCTCTGATGAGTTAAAAATACATTTTTCTAATTTGGCAAACAAATGATGAGCTCTTAAACGGGATAAAACTGAACAAACATGTTTTATGTGTTCATCCAAGTTCTTAGAAAAGATCAGAATATCATCCAAATATATGATGATGTAAGTGTCTAATATATCTCTAAAAATATAATTTATGAAATTTTGAAATGTGGCTGGGGCGTTACATAGCCCGAATGGCATTACTTGATATTCAAAGAGACCGTAACGGGTCCTAAAAGCTGTCAGCCATTCATCTCCCTCTTTCATTCTGATCAGGTTATATGCACCACGTAAATCAAGCTTTGAATATATGGTGGCGCCTTGCAATCGTTCTATAATCTCTGGAATGAGAGGTAATGGGTAACGATTCTTTTTGGTACATTTATTCAGTTGACGATAATCAATTATTGGACGTAATGAATTATCCTTATTACGTACAAAAAACATTCCAGCACCTGCTGGTGAGGTAGATGGCCTAATAAACCCTTTTTTTAAGTTATCATCGATATACTCTTTAAGATGGTTTAATTCAGATTTAGATAAAGGATAAATTCTCCCTATAGGTACTGTGCTACCAGGTAATAACTCAATTGGACAGTCATACTGTCTATGCGGAGGTAATACCTGACTTTCTTTTACATCAAAAACATCACTAAAATCCGAATAGTGAGATGGTAATGAGAGTGAGGATGTATGTAGTATGTGATGATTTTGTAAACAGGTATTTTTACAATAACCAGAATCAAGTTTTATAGATAATGTTTGCCAATCAAAGATAGGGTTATGTTTTACTAACCAGTTCATACCTATGACAACTGGAAACAGAGGTGAGGGTATTATGTCAAAAGACAGGTATTCAACATGTGTCTGATTGCAAGTCACCAGTAGAGGTATAGTCTCATGTGTAACTGGACCAGTACTAATTGTGTTACCATCTATGACACGTATAGAAACAAGTTTTTCTTTTGCTATATGTGGTATTTTATTTTTTTCAATTAAACTTATGTCTATATAACAACCAGTTGCCCCAGTATCCACGATGGCCTCAATATTCAGTCGTCTTTGATCCCACTGCAAAGATAGAGGTAGTTTTATAAACATCTGATCTGAAAGAGAAGTACAGACAGTAGTGTTAGTAGTGATGGTTTTACCTGACTTCTGTTTTAGAAGATTAGGGCAGTCTCTCAGAATATGTTCTTTAGAACCACAATACATGCAGAGATGATTCAATCTCCTTCTATTCTTCTCCTCTTGAGTTAGGGGTCCACGTAATACCCCTAAATCCATAGGTGTTTCAGTAGATGTGGCTGGAGCAGGGTTAGGAATACTGTTGTATCTTTTGCTAGATGACTCATAAGAAAGTTTCTCAACCCTTCTTTCCCTATATCTCCTATCTAATTTTATTGCTAAATCATATAGGGCATCTAAGGATACAGGTAAGTCTAATCTAGCAAGTTCATCTTTTAGGGATTCATTTAAGCCCAAGCGAAATTGATTTCTTAAAGAAACTTCGTTCCATTCAGAATCCCTGGCATACCGTTTGAACTCAGTAATAAAGTCCTCCACAGGTCTTTTTCAGCTGTTGCCTGTCTATAAGGATCCTCATACAATGCTGACAATGCATCAAAAAAGACCTGAAAATTATTTAGTATTGGATCTTGTGATTCAAAATAACTATAAGCCCACGAACGGGGTTCTCCCCTTAAATAAGTTATGATAGTTAAAACCTTCTGTTTGTCAGTACTATATGTTTTTGGTTTTAGGGAAAAAAGGAGTAGACAGGCGTTTTTAAACTTCCTATACTTTGATCTATCACCAGTAAAAATTTCAGGGTGTAACACCTGTGGTTCAGGTGTAGTAGCTGACATTTTAACTGCAATTTCCTGAGAAATAAAGGCTCTTAGATTTTGTATATCTAATTGAGTCTCTCTGAGACCTTGGCTTATATTATCAACTCTTTGGGATAATGTATAAACTGCTTGAGCGAGTTCAGCTGGGTCCACTTGCATTTTTTAGGCTTGTTATTATGTAATAATCCAAGTAGATTATTTTCTGAAAAAAGGAGATGCAGACAACTCAGCTGCTGAACAAACTCAGGCTGAAGTAAAAAAGGTGTGTAACAGTAGCTTTTAACCATAAACCACAACTTAGGTCATAGTATTTAAGCACTGTGTTTATTTTAATAAAGGATTTGCTAAACAAATGAGTAAAAGTCTTAATTCTCAATGCAATTGTTTAAACCCTTTATATAACATAACAAAACTGAGTACCCTGATATAGTAAAAATAAATATGTATAATAGAAAAAGTAAGAGCTCTAATGTGATGCAAAATAATCCTTAATAGAATAAACAAAGTTATGCACAAAAAATACCTTTGAGTAGAATATCACTGAGTTTACAGGTCCGTTATCACAGCAAGTAGAACTTAAGAAAAAATGAGAGAGCAGGGATTACTCTCAAAGTTTGCAGAGCAGGAGTGAGCAGGAAGTGTGTTCACAGAGCTGAAGGAGAGAAGCCACACCCGGCTGCAGCTGATGATGTCAGAAGTGTCTCAGTAGAAGGCCTGTCAGATTTCACAGCACATCAGAGCAATAGAAGACTGAGGAATTCAAAATAACAAGCAATGACAGGAAGACACAGGTCAGTATTTATAGGGTGTCAGAATGAGCAGCCATAAGGGGTGGTAATATGACAATAAGAGCCATAGGCCCAGCAAGTCTGCCTAATATTTCCTAAAAGTATAAACTTTTCTAGTTGGTAGGATAGCCTTATGCTTGTCCCAGACATTCTTAAAGTTCCCCACAGTGTTTGTCATTCCTACCTCTTATGTATGTTTATTCCATAAATCAATTACCCTTTATGTAAAGAAGTGCTTCCTCAAAATACTCCTGAATAATGCCCTTCAGTTTGAGATCATGACCCCTTGTTCTTCAATTTTCCTTTTTATGTAAAATACATACATCTAGATTACAAGTCATGAGCTAACTGCAGCGCAAGAGCGATATGTTTTTTCTTTAGGCTCACTCGAGTGTCTTCAGCCTCGCTAGCCTACAAGTCTTTATGTTATTAAATAGTATTTAATAACATAAGGACGGGTGAGGCTAGCGATGCTAAAGACGCTCGAGGGAGCCTAAAGAAAAAACATATTGCACTATTGCTGCAGTCAGTACGCGACTAGTAATCTCCATGGTAGAAGCATAATTTTTGCACATTAGCTTTTATCTCAAGGAATGCCCTATATTTCCTAAAAGTATAAACTTATCTAGTTCGTAAGCAGTGACGTGCAGTGAGGTCAGAGGCAGGTGAGGCACTGGCTAGGATATGCCTTCATTCTTTAGATATCCTTTGTTGAAAAAATAGCAATGTACATGGGTGAGCCAATCACATGAGGTATCTATTGTGCAGCCACCTATCAGCAGCTACTGAGCATATTTAGATATGATTTTCAACAAAGGATATCAAGAGAATGAAGGAAATTAGATATTAGATGTAAATTGGATAGAAGGGGTGGGAGAGACAGGGAGAGAGACATAGATAGAGAGACAGAGGGGGAGAGAGAGACAAAGAGACAGAGGGGAGAGAGAGAGAGACAAAGAGAGACAGAGGGTAGAGAGACAGACAAAGAGACCATGGGGGAGAATGAGACACATAAGGATAGAGACAGAGGGGGTGGGAGAGACAGGGAGAGAGAGATGGATAGAGAGAGAGAGAGAGAGAGAGAGAGACAGAAAAAGAGAGAGAGAAGAGAGAGAGACACAGAGGGGGAGAGAGAAAGAGAGACACAGAGGAGAGAGAGACAGAGGGGGAGGGAGAAAGGGAGAGACAGAGGGGGAGGGAGAGAGACAGAGGGGGAGGGAGAGAGAGACAGAGGAGAGAGACAGAGGAGAGAGTCAGAGGAGAGAGAGAAAGACAGAGGGGAGAGAGAGAGAGACAGAGGGGAGAGAGAGAGAGACAGAGGGGGGAGAGAGAGACAGAGGGGGGAGAGAGAGAGACAGAGGGGGGAGAGAGAGAGACAGAGGAGAGAGAGAGACAGAGGGGAGAGAGAGACAGAGGGGGGAGAGAGAGAGACAGAGAGGAGAGAGAGGGGAGAGAGGGAGAGAGAGAGAGAGAGAGGGGGATGGATAGGGATAGAGAGACAGAGGGGAGAGAGATAGACAGGGGGAGAGATAGAGAGAGAGAGAAAGACAGAGGGGGAGAGATAGAGAGACAGGGGGAGAGAGAGAGAGAGACAGGGGGGAGAGAGAGAGAGAGAGAGAGAGAGGGGAGAGAGAGAGGGGAGAGAGAGAGAGAGACAGAGGGGAGAGAGGGGGAGAGGGAGAAAGAGAGAGACAGAGGGGAGAGAGAGAGACAGGGGGGAGAGATAGAGAGAGAGAAAGACAGAGGGGGAGAGATAGAGAGACAGGGGGGGAGAGAGAAAGAGAGAGAGAGAGAGACAGGGGGGAGAGAGAGAGAGAGAGAGAGAGAGAGAGAGAGGGGAGAGAGAGAGGGGAGAGAGAGAGAGAGACAGAGGGGAGAGAGGGGGAGAGGGAGAAAGAGAGACACAGAGGGGAGAGAGAGAGAGAGAGAGAGAGAGAGAGAGAGAAGAGAGAGACAGAGGGGAGAGAGAGACAGAGGGGGAGAGAGAGAAAAAGAGACACAGAGGGGAGAGAGAGAGACAGACAGATGGGAGAGAGAGAGAGAAAGAGGGGGAGGGAGAAAGGGAGAGGAGGAGGGGGAGGGAGAAAGGGAGAGACAGGGGAGGGAGAAAGAGAGAGACAGAGGGGAGAGAGAGAGACAGAGGGGAGAGAAAGAGAGACAGAGGAGAGAGAGAGAGGGGAGAGAGAGAGAGACAGATGGGAGAAAGAGACAGAGGGGATGGAGAAAGGGAGAGACAGAAGGGAGAGAGACAGAGGGGAGAGAGAGAGAGAGAGACAGATGGGGGCTGCTCATTAAAATATATTTCTTATTTTAATATATTTATTAATAGTAAAAGTTACACTACTGAGTCAGTAGTGTAACTTTTACTATTAATAAATATATTAAAATAAGAAATATATTTTAATGAGCAGCCATTTTGTGATTTTGTGCTTATTTGCTTAATAAATGTAACTTACAACACTGACCAGGTCATAAACAAAATACATTTATTAAGCAAATAAGCACAGCACTAAATCACAAGATGGCTGCTCATTAAAATATATTTATTAAGCTGCCAAAGTTGGGAAGTGAAACAACATAGATAGCATAGCCAGCAACTTGAAAGTTTTGCTTAATAAATGTATTTTGTGTATGACCTGGTCAGTGTTGTAAGTACTTACAACACTGACCGGGTCATACACAAAATACATTTACTAATTAAGCAAATAAGAGGATCAGACTGCGTCACAACACAAGTGTTCCTAGTTGAAAACACACACAGGCACTTCAAATTTTAGCAGAGGGGGGGCAGGCACCCACCACTACCCGGTCCAGTATATTTTTAACTTACAGTACTCTGTACAACTTACAAGTTATACAACGTTAACCCCAAGCCTCACAATAAAAAATATACATAATTACAGGCTGTACTACTGATCATCACACTATCACACACGGCATGGCTGTCATTCTTGATGACTTACTTGTGTGAGTGTGACAGTGTGACCCGGACTGTGTGCACTTCGGCTCCTTCCTTCAGGTGAGTGCGGTGACAGGCTGAGCTGAGCCGACAGGTCCTCACGGTCAGGCAGGGGCAGCAGCTGCGATATGCGGTGTCTGTGCGAGTCTCACTCAGACTCTGTAGAGATCGGGCAGCCTCCTCCTCCACTAGTCGCTACTTGGCTCAGAGGTGTCAAGCAGGAATAAGTGGCACTGTGACTGGCTGTTGTTCCCGCCGCCGCCGCGCTGCTCTTTCCTTGCGCATGCGCAGAAACTCAGTCTCAGTGCACTACTTGTAAGGCTAAGCAGGGCCAGGGAGGGAGTCAATCAACACCGGTGTTGATTGGATGAGCCGGTCTCCCAGGGAACAGTCGAGGCCTCATGAGAGATGCCTCATATAGTAATTTTCTCTGCCGCGCTGCTCCTGCAAATCACCACCGGGTGATGCTGCAGAGCAGCTAGATATCAAAACACACTAGAAATATTGCGCAATAGAGAAACACCAGAACCCAGTGCCTCTCTATTGCGCAATATTAGTTTGACATGTCAAAAAAAAAAAATGTTTACTTTTTTTTTTTTTTAATAAAACTCTCTATTTGTTTTTATTTTGGCCCAAATGGCAGGTGCGGCACTGCCTCACCTGCCTCCAATGAGTGCACGTCACTGTTCGTAAGATAGCCTTATGCTTATCCCAGACATTCTTAAAGACCCCAGCAGTGTTTGTCATTACCACTTCTTGTGGAAGTGTATTCCACGAATCAATCACCCTTTCTGTAAAGAAGTGCTTCAGCTTGAGATCATGACTCCTTGTTCTTGATTTTTTCTTTTTATGTAAAATACTCACAGCCTTAGCTTTACTAACCCTTTAATATGCTTGAAAGTTGCTATCATATCACCTCTTTCCATTCTCTCCTCTAAGCAATACTTATTAAGATAATTGAGCCTCTCCTGGTACGTTTTATTTTTTAGACCATGTACCACTTTGGTAGTGCTCCTTTGCACATATTCAAGTTTTTAATTTAGAGTGGATAGAGCACTGGAACTATAGAATCCCAAACTCCCTATCTATATAAGCTCCTTCCAACTTATATATATGTGAGATATTTAAAAGGATTTTGTCGATATAGGGGCGTGGTACACTTAAGGGATGTGGTTTAATTTTATCGAATTTTCTTAAATTGGTACAAATTATTTTCCAATTGTGGCTTTATAATATGAGTATTGATAGATCCATTGACCATGTGTAGAGAAATAATTGTGTATAGAGATGATATTATATAAAAAAGGTGCCTTTTGTGATACTAATTATCTTCAATGTGTAAGTGGAAAAAATGATATTAATAGTGCATATATAATTTTATTCTATTGTTTGTATCTGCATATAGCCTTATAGAAAAAAACTCAGTGTTTTAAGGTGGTAGTGTTTCCAGTTTTAAGGGTGCATTAATTTTGTGAATCTTCAATATTTTAAGGATTTTTTCTAAAAGCAAGTGCGTGATGATGTGCTAATTTCCTATAAAGAACTTCTGTGTAAATATAGGTGTAGTGTTTAGGTGACTGATTAATTGATAGGATTGTGTCAAAAAACAGGGACAAAAAAATAAAAATAAATGACTCTAACTGATATAATCAAAAGAATATGAAATTTATTTAAAAAAATTGTTATTAGAATCTCTTATATTTGGTAATTACCACTAAATGTCAGAATTTTTCTGGGACGTCTCCCAGATGTAATATGAATATTCAGATGACCATATAAAAGAACTCAATATGTGTCAAGATTATTATAAAAAATATATAATGAACACAAAATCAAAATCAAAAATCAACGTAAGAGGCTTCTTCCCTTGTTACACCTGTAAGGCCTGTAATCATAGTAAAAAAATTACCAATTTAAAAATAAATGATTCAGAAGAAATTTTTCAAATTAAAGAGATTATTAGATGTACAACAAAAAATGTAATATATATCCTAAAATGTTCGTGCAATCTATTTTACTTTGGGGAAACCAAAAGAATGTTAAAAGATCGAATTAGGGAGCATCTAAATAATATAAAAAATGGAATGGATAACACATACCTATACAAACATTTTAAGAATGTACACAAAGGAAACAACAAAGACCTAACATATTGGGGCATAAAAAAAGTACAAAGACACTGGAGAGGAGGGAATATGGAAAAAAAGTTGTTGATAAAAGAAGCTGAGCTGATATATCTATATAACACCCTGTCTCCACTAGGTTTAAATTCTGAACTAGATCTGTCTCCATTCCTTTTTGAGTTATAAATTTCTGAAACATAACACATATCCCATAAAAAATATGACACAATCCTCCTCCATTCAAACACACATATAACATAAGAAATAATCCTTATTGACTCATGCATAATTCCAGATAGTGGCACATATACATCCTAATATACTTGCTAAATAAATGGATACATATAATTTTAAGTCACTTAGAAATTAGGGCATAAATACATGGATAAATATCCACAATAAGGACCACAACAATTCAACATTAGATTTAGGAATACCAATATGTATCATATTAAGAAAAGAAGGTAATTCAAATTCCATTTAGATATTAACTACATAAAAGTCTGAGAAAGTAGTTCTGCTTATACAAACAATCAGAACAAATTGACATTCTGTAAAGCCCTTTAAGATAGCTAGATAAAGAATTTTTTGTTACATGTAATAAGGAATATCGACACTATAAAGGGATATTTTGTAATACCACCTTAAAGAAATAATTTTCTGAATACAAATTCCAAATGTGAAAAAAATGGGAAATATTGAATTTCTGCCTATCCATAACTAATAGGGTTCCAAATTTACTAGATAAACACATAAAAAGGTGTAAAACAACGAAGTTAAATCACTTATTCATATGGAAATAACAGGTACAACAATGAAGTAACAATGAAAAGGCTGAAAGATCCACCTTTACAGAGAATTAAGAGACAACCAATAAGGATCAAGTAGGATATTTAAAAGGAGAGAATCTAATAGTCACCAGCATCTTGATAAAGCTCTGGTAAGAGCGAAACGCGTCGAGCTGTGTGACTTTCATTTTATCTATGAACTTATATTCATATTTTATCTGACATATTGATCATCAAAAATAACCCGGGTTATTATTTTTATTTTTACAATTCTATTACACCACCAATTGGGGAATTATAAAGGATCTCTTTCACTAACTGCGTGCATAGCACTAAGTGCAGTTTTTATTCTCAACAAAAAGTGACCGTATACATAATAGCGATTTCACTGTCCCTGAAAGACGACCTCCCACGAAGGAGTGTGACGTCAGACGCCGAGAACGGACAACGGAGTGAAAGAACAACATGGAGAAGCAGTAAGCGGTCTGCCATAACACTAAAGAACTGTGAGTACAACAAAGTTGATAACCACATTGGAAAGGTGAATATAAAATAATCCTAACCTCTTTGAAGGATACAATAAGGCGCTGAAATTACCGCATGCACAGCACTAAGAGCGGTACATGAAAGCTAAACTGTCTGGGATTATATATTGATTAAGCTCCAAGCAAGAGTGTTTGTAACAGCTAAAAGTTTAGCCTTGCTTTTGGACATACATAGTTACTTCTCTGTTTCTCTTGCCGCGTGCACAGCACTAAGAGCGGTATTAAGTAATATAAGAAGCAAATAATATAACAACCTGTTTTGAATTCACCAAATAATACAAAGAGATATTTGGAACCCTATCTCAAGTTTTATAAAAACGGACTCTTTTTTATTGTTGATTTTTGATTTTTTAATGTTGATTTTTGATTTTGATTTTGTGTTCATTATATATTTTTTATAATAATCTTGACACATATTGAGTTCTTTTATATGGTCATCTGAATATTCATATTACATCTGGGAGACGTCCCAGAAAAATTCTGACATTTAGTGGTAATTACCAAATATAAGAGATTCTAATAACAATTTTTTAAATAAATTTCATATTCTTTTGATTATATCAGAGTCATTTATTTTTATTTTTTTTGTCCCTGTTTTTTGACACAATCCTATCAATTAATCAGTCACCTAAACACTACACCTATATTTACACAGAAGTTCTTTATAGGAAATTAGCACATCATCACGCACTTGCTTTTGGAAAAAATCCTTAAAATATTGAAGATTCACAAAATTAATGCACCCTTAAAACTGGAAACACTACCTCCTTAAAACACTGAGTTTTTTTCTATAAGGCTATATGCAGATACAAACAATAGAATAAAATTATATATGCACTATTAATATCATTTTTTCCACTTACACATTGAAGATAATTAGTATCACAAAAGGCACCTTTTTTATATAATATCATCTCTATACACAATTATTTCTCTACACATGGTCAATGGATCTATCAATACTCATATTATAAAGCCACAATTGGAAAATAATTTGTACCAATTTAAGAAAATTCGATAAAATTAAACCACATCCCTTAAGTGTACCACGCCCCTATATCGACAAAATCCTTTTACATATTCAAGTTTGCTTATATCCTTCTGAAGATTTGGCCTCCAGAACTACACACAATACTCAAGATGAGGCCTAACTAATGATGTGTAAAGTGGCATAACAACCTTACTATTTCTGCTGCAAATACCTCTACCAATATATCCAAGCATTCTGCTGGCCTTACTCGCTGCATTACTACTGTCAGGATTCAACTCTGTTCTATGATAATACTGTCCGTTCCTTTAACTAGAAACACCTTCCTGCCTATATAAGGCTCCTCCTCTCAATACTCCATGCTGGATTATTGAGGAATTTAGTCACTATAGCTTGTATTCCCAACCTAAGTCTCTCCACTCAGGGATAAGCCTAGTACTATCCTTGAACCTTCAACTCCGGAATATATTTTATATTTAGCAGCTAACATCTGAGCTTGTCACCTCGGCACATATCTCAGCTGCTCACAGGGAAAACGCTGATCCCTCTGTCATCATCAGCTGCAGCCGCCAGAACACCCTGCCTCACGCCTACAGTTCTTCACAGACAGCCCTGCACATCTCAGACAGTGTTTTTCTCAACGGCTGTGTACACGCTTAGGACTTCAACAGTACATTATTCAGGTCGTATTCACAAGTATCTGAGTTAAGCTTTCTCATGTTCATTATTTGTGCTAAAGCTTCCTGACTTTTTCAGCTGTACCTCAGAATTATTTGTAAACTGCCTGTTACCATTCTTAACACTCTCAGCTACAGCGGTATATATAAGAATACCATTAATTTGACCTCTGATTATACACATGCTCATACTAGTAACTATTTAGGTTACTTGTCCTATCTGATTTTATACCGTTATCTTCCTTAACTGCTTCTGTGTTACTTTCTTTATCAGCATATATCAGAGTCTGGTTATTGTGCCCAAAGCTAAAATAACACTCTTGCCTATTTCTACTACGTTCTGCCACCCCAGAGCCCAAATCAGATTCACCGGTGTGAATATCTCATTTACCAGGTTGTGGCTATATAAAGACAAAGAGGCAACTATTCACTATAGGCTATAGTTGTTGCCCCTTCTGTCACATATCAACTATTATCTAATATATATTGAAGTATTTATATCTTTCTCAGATTACTGATTAAAACACTATCTAATGAATATTAGAGGTGTGAAAGAATAATCTAGCCAGAAAAAAAAATAATATATTAGCAACAACACCATGGATCCACAAGAAGTGAAGTTTTTCTAACATAGCGGGTGGATACTTTAACCCAGACAATAAGGGACTTGCAGGCAGAGAATCAAATAGTTAAAGATTGTTTGAGAGACATTTATGCAGCAAGATACACACAAAGTTATTTGCACCCAGAACCACAGGTATCTTTGCCTGAAACATTCTCAGGAAACAGATCACTGTTTAAAGAATTAAAAAATGCATGTTTGCTGCTTTTTGAGTTGAAACCTAAGACCTATTCCACAGACAGGTTAAAGGTATTATTTATTATTTCGTATTTAAGAGGTGAGCCACGGGCTTGGGTGGATACTTACTACAATACCCAAGATCCTATATTGAACTCCCTGAATAATTTTCTAAAGGCTATTTCAGCCATTATGATGACCCTTTCAAGCAGAGATTTCTTTACATTCTCTTAAGCAACTTAGACATGCAGTAGAAGATTATATTGCTCAGTTCAGGATACATGGCAAAGAGTCAGAATGGAATGAGGTGTCCCTAAAAAAAACAGAATCCCAGATAGTTTGGAAGAATTATTTGCCATATCAACAACCGATAGACTTCTCAGAGAACGTTGCATGGAGAGAGCTGGTACAACTTCCTCATACAGGAAATACCCTACAGCCACAACAGTATCTAAGGAACCAGAGATGCCAATGGATATTGGATTTATCAGAGGACCACTTACCTCCCAGGAGAAAATTAGGAGACGTAAACAGAAACTCTGCATGTACTGCGCTTCTAGTGATCATGAAGTGAAGACTTTTCCCATACTGAGGAAGACGAAGTCTGGTATGGTTTCTCATTCAACTCTTGCATTCACAAATAATGTTAACATCACTCCCTATTTCACCTTACCTCTCTTTTTACAGTGGGATCAGTCCAGGACCAACCGTGAAGCCATAATAGATACTGGGGCTTGTGGTAAATACATAGACCAAGAGTTTGTTTCACAAAATAAAATACCTACACTCACAAAACGTCTCCCTGTCTCAGTTAGTCTTATAGATGGTAAACCTATTTCCTCAGGTCCAATCACTGAACAGACAATACCTCTTCTTATTTGTACAGATACAGGACATAGAGAGATACTCTCAGTTGATGTACTAACCTTCCCAACGTTTCCCTTGATTCTAGGTTTGTCCTGGCTCAACTTACACCAATCTACATTTAACTGGCAAGACAGGTCCTTACTGCTTGACTCACATTTTTATATTAAAACATGTTTTCCTTTAAAAAACATCATGTTACTTTCCAACTCAGAAGTTCCAACAGAGTACTCAGATTTCACTGACGTCTTTAGTAAAAAGGAAGCAGAGACTCTTCCTCCTCATAGACCATACGACTGCCCCATAGATCTCCTCCCGGGTGATTTCATCCCCTATGGGCCATGTCTTTCCCTTGTCAAAACCAGAATTGGAACATTTAAAAGATTATATTCAGGAGAGTTTAGCCAAATGTATCATTAGACCCTCTACATCCCCAGCAGGGGCAGGTATTTTGTCACAAACAAAGACAACTCACTACTACAGACCCATAATAGATTATAGGGAACACAATAAGAGGACTAGAAAAAAAGGTTACCCTTTACCCCTAATATCTGAATTAATTGAGAGTTTACGTGGCGCAGTGGTCTTCACAAAATTGGACCTCAGGGGTGCCTATAACCTGGTGAGAATTAGAGCTGGTGATGAATGGTTGACAGCATTCCATACCCATTACGGATTAATTGAATATACTGTTATGCCATTCGGACTCTGTAATGCCCCAACGACATTCCAATGTTTTATCAACAATATATTCAGGGATATCCTAGATGTATTTATTGTTGTATACTTAGACAATATTTTAATATGTTCTAAGTCACAGGAACAACACATTACTCATGTTAGAACCATATTAGCTATGTTGTGAAAACATAGACTATACGCTAAATTGGATAAGTGCACATTTAATGTTAAAGAGGTCTCGTTCCTAGGTTACCACATATCAGAAAATTGTATCAAAATGGAAGATACAAAAATCACAGCAGTTAAAGTCTGGCCCATTCCAAAATTCCGAAAGGATGTCCAGATTTTCCTGGGGTTTGCGAATTTCTACTGCAAATTTATACATAACTTTGCAGCTATAGCTAAGCCTCTGACTGACCTAACAAAACATGACAAGCCTTTTCA
Source organism: Bombina bombina (assembly GCF_027579735.1). Lineage (NCBI taxonomy): Eukaryota > Metazoa > Chordata > Amphibia > Anura > Bombinatoridae > Bombina > Bombina bombina. The sequence goes on from NC_069502.1 coordinate 183,496,848, forward strand.
CTGGACACCAAACACACAATTAGTATTGAACAGCTCAAAACTAGTTTTACCACTGCACCAGTACTACGGTTTCCAGATCCAAACTCACAATTTATCTTAGAAGTGGATGCTTCGGAGTTCGCCATAGGGGCAGTTCTTTCTCAAAAGTATTCAGTGACTGATATCATGCACCCAGTCACTTTTTTCTCAAGGGTCATGATGCAAGCTGAAAGAAACTACCCTGTGGGGGAAAAAGAGCTCCTTGCCATAAAAGACTCTTTTGAACAATGGCGTCACCTCTTAGAAGGAGCAACTCAAACCATCATATTGTTGACAGACCATAAGAATCTTCAATATCTGCAAATAAACAGAACCTTGTCAGCTCGGCAACTACATTGGAGTCTTTACGTCTCACGTTTTGATTTTGTAATCACCCATCGACCCGAAAAAGGAACAGGAAGGCGGATGCACTATCAAGAAAAGACTCCAAGCCTTTGGTTCATAAAAAACCCACAACTATCATTCCTAAGGGAAATTTCTTAGGCATTCTTATCCAATCCATTAAGGAAATCAGGAACTATCAAGATCAAGATCTTTCCAAACCATCACATTTACTACAACAGTTGGAAGATGGATTATTATATCATAATACAAGGATTTACATCCCTGAAACTATGAGACATGAAATTGTGAAGTCCACTCATGACTCTCCTCTTGTTGGGCATATGGGTTACCAGAAGACCTTGGATCTGCTACAGCGGTTCTGTTGGTGGCCCTCAATGTCCTCCTATATCAAGAGATTTGTAGCCCACTGTTCAGTTTGTTCCACCTCTAAAACTTCTCATCATCTCCCTGTAGGTCTCCTACAGCCTTATCCTATTCCGAAGACCCCATAGACAGATGTTTCAATGGATTTTATAGTTGACCTTCCAAAATCCTCTTCCTACACAACCATATTCGTATTTGTTGATATGTTCTCTAAAATGGCACATTTCGTACCAATTCCAACAACTCCCACCGCACAACAGACAGCTGGCATTTTTATTAGAGAAATTGTACGCTTACATGGACTACCTACATCAGTTTTGGAGAAAGCTTTGTAAAGCGTTACATATGACACAAAAATTAAGCACTTACTACCACCCTCAGACCAACGGTGAAACAGAGAGGACGAATCAATGGATTGAACAGTACCTACGATGCTACTTAGTTCATTAAAAGGGTTATGACCATGCAGAAGATTCATGGGACCCATCCACCAATCGTAATGCCTCCAGATTGGTTTCAATTTTTTATAGACGGAATCCTGACAGACCATTTCCTTAGAACCTTGTTGTGGTTCTTTTTTTTTGGGGGGGGGGGCTATGTCAGGATTCAACTCTGTTCTATGATAATACTGTCTGTCCTTTTAACTAGAAACACCTTCCTGCCTATATAAGGCTCTGCCTCTCAATACTCCATGCTGGATTATTGAGGAATTTAGTAACTATAGCTTGTATTTCCAACTTAAGTCTCTCCATTCAGTGATCAGCCTAGTACTAACCTTGAACCTTCAACTCCAGAATATATTTTATATTTAGCAGCTAACATCTGAGCTTGACACCTCTGCACTTCTCTTAGCTGCTCAAAGGGAAAATGCTGAACCCTCTGTCATCATCAGCTGCAGCCACCGGAACACCCTGCCTCACGCCTTCAGTTCTTCACAGACAGCCCTGCACATCTCAGACAGTGTTTCTCTCAATGGCTGTGTACACGCTTAGGACTTCAACAGTTCATTATCTGTGCTAAAGCTCCCTGACTTTTTCAGCTGTACCTCAGAATTATTTGTAAACTGCCTGTTACCATTCTTAACGCTCTCAGCTACAGCGGTATATATAAGGATACCACCAATTTGACCTCTGATTATACACATGCTCATACTAGTAACTATTTAGGTTACTTGTCCTATCTGATTTTATACTTTCTTAACTGCTTCTGTGTTGCTTTCTGTATCAGCATATATCAGAGTCTGGTTATTGTGTCCAAAGCTAAAATAACACTCTTGCCTATTTCTACTACGTTCTGCCACACCAGAGCCCAAATCAGATTCACCGGTGTGAACATATGATTTACCAGGTTGTGGCTATATAAAGACAGAGAGGCAACTATTCGCTATAGGCTATAGTTGTTGCCCCTTCTGTCACATATCAACTATTATCTAATATATATTGAAGTATTCACATCTTTCTCAGATTACTGATTAAAATACCACCTAATGAATATTTGAGGCGTGACAATACATTAGTTACTAAATTTTAAATAATCTGAAATAATAATACCCAAGTCCCGTTTCTCATTTGTAACAGTTAGTAAAGTGTCATTGAGTCTGTAATTATCGTTTGGATTTTTCTTCCTAAATGCATAATTTTACACTTCCCAGTCATTTGTCCAATCCTCCAATTGTTGTATATCACTTCTCAATTTTTCTACCCCCACTGGATCATCTACTACAAATGTTTACAGACATACCTTCTGATGTAGCTCTTTGCTGATATCTCTGATAAATGTGTTATTCAAAAAATGCCATAGAAATGACCCCCGAGGAACACCACTAGTAACAGCCCCCTCTGCTGAATGTACTCCATTTACTAACATGCTCTTTTTTTTCTATCCTTAAGCCAGCATTCTACCCAGTTGACAATTTTTGAGTCTGGACCAAGGAGATACAGTTTGTGAATTATTTGTTGTATAGGACGGTATCAAATGCTTTGCCGAAATCTAAATATGTTACATCAACTGGTCCATCCTGGTCTAATACTTTTGAAACATAATCAAAGAAGTCAATTAGATTAGTTTAACAGGATCTCTCTGAAGTAAAACCATGTTGATTAACCCCTTAATGACCACAATGTACCCTGTATGTCACTGGTCATTCAAGGATTTTCAGGCTGCGAGTGTCAGGAACACGCTGTTATGGCCTCCCTCCATCCTGCAGGCATCCTGAAATAGCTATCAAAAAGCAATCCCCATTGAAATACCAACAACGTACATTTCAATACATAAAGCATCCATGTGTTCCCAGTCTTATTGAAATATTTACAGTGAAGAGGCAGCAGAATAAGAATGGGGTATCTACTCTTACCTTCCTCTTATCTCACATCCTGCCCCTTGACCTCACTTCTTCATATTTACCTCTATATCTCTGCTCTGTGATTGCAGTTCTAACCTTTCTTTCACTAATAGCAAATTCCTTGCACCTTCCAAGCATGCCCTAATACAACCCATCCTAAAGAAGACTTAACAACCCAACCTTAGCTTCTGTTGACCAGTATTCTTAGATACTTTTGCCTTCAAATTACCAAAAAGATAAATCTACAATCACCTAGCACAATTTAACCATATAAATAAATATTTTGACAGCAGATAAGAACCATAATGCCCATCTAAGCTTTAAATATTTCTTATTTGATTTGAAATTTTGGACTAGATTAGGAGTGGAGTAGTAATTACCACTCCCACTCACTCGCTAACTCCGCTCGACTTCTGCTCTTTGCGGTGCACTTAAAAAGCCAAAGTTAGAATATCACGACCATGTTAGCGTACTCCCCCACAAACTTTAATGGAGTGAGAAAAGTGAAAAAAACAAAACAACTAATACCCATAATCAATCGCAAACCCTAATCACCATAAAATAAGCCTTCTACTCTAATAACCCCTAAACCAACACATAGCCTCAAAGTATCCCACTGCACTATTAACTCCTAAACCACCACATCACAAAATACCTACACTACCACCTACACTATCAATCACTAAACCACCACAATGCCAGCACAAAATACTCTCTACACTATAAACCCCTAAACTGCCAACCCCTAATGCAAAATACCCCATTACACTATTAACCCCTAAACCACCACAACCCCTTCACAAAATACCCAGTAACATCTAAACCCCCCAACCAGCTAACCCCCCTAACCTAACACCCCCTAAGTTACCCAAAGAAAACCTAACCTTACCTGAAAAAAACCCTAACATTACATGAAAAAAGCTATCATTACAGAAAAAAAATATTACCAAAAGTAAAAAATGTATGCCTATTCTAAAGTTAAAGCACTAAACCACTTAAAAAAAACCTATACTAACACTAAACTATAGCAAAAGCTCTTAAAAGGGTATTTTTGTAGGGCATCGGGATAAAATAATTTAGCTCCTATTCACTAAAATAAATATTAAAAATTCTACTATTGAATGTTATTTACAGTTTTCGAATGTCACATTTGAATTTGAATTTCACATTTGAATTTGAATGTCACATTTAAATTCAAATATTACATTTATAAAACACATTTGTAGACTAGAAATACTATTTTGAATTTGAATGTCACATTCAAATTCGAATATTACATTTATTAAACTCAGTTGTAAACTAGAAATACTATTTTGAATGTGACATTCGAATGTGACATTCGAATTTGAATATTACATTTAAAAAACACAGTATTAGTCTAGAAATACTATTTCAAATTTGAATGTGACATTCAAATTCAAATGTGACATTCGAATTTGAATGTCACATTCGAATTTGAATATTACATTTAAAAAACACAGTATTAGACTAGAAATACTATTTTGAATTCGAATGTGACATTCGAATTTGAATGTAGCATTCAAATATTACATTTATGAAACACAGTTGTAGACTAGAAATACTATTTCAAATTTGAATCTTACATTCAAATTCAAATGTCACATTCTAATTCGAATATTACATTTTGAAATTGAATAAATACATAGCTAAACATTCTATTATTCAAACAAATATTTTCAAATTTTATTGAAAAATTCAAAAACGAAAAATTTGAAAATAGAATGTTAGAATGTTATATAAACATTCAAAATTCGAATCGAACGAACAAATGTATTCGCCCATCCCTAGAGCTAACCCTGATGTTTTGAGGTCTGTTTTCCATGTGTATCATATATTTTGATTTTTAAAGGTTTGTTGGGCTGAACTGTGTGTTTTTGTCTAGGATAATGTATCTTAATATAACACGCACCAAAGGAAATGTTTTACAACATTGTTTTTGTGCAAATTGAGTCATGGCTGTTATAGCCCAATACACAAAAAATAGTCTGTTATTAACAACACTAAATTATTTCCCCACTAATTTCCAGGAATATATCTATTCCCCTTAAAGCTACTTTTTATCCTTCTCTCATAATTTCACACCTGCTGTTAAGCAGCCTTTCACAAAACCTTCTAGTGGTTTTTCACACATATTCTCTTTCAGTTAATTTCACACCTAACACTTTGTCCCAGGTAATAATGTAATAACAGGGGTGTCACAGACTTTGTGAGAATATGTCCAAAATAAAAAATACATAAATTAAAATTAATTTAAGGATCTGATTTTTAGTATATAAGATGAAAGGATAGATAGATACAGATGTAATCAAAATGATTCAACCCCCGTTGCAAATTAGGTTTATTGTCAACATTTACAGACTGCATTTTCAGTTGAATTTGGGGAAACCACTTGAAGCATTCATTGTGTTGAACTATTTCAATTGCTTTTGTTTGATTTGTTCATTGCAAGCAGCTGAAAGTCTTTAAATTTTGACAATAAACCTGATTTTCAATGGGGGTTGAATAATTTTGATTACAACTGTATGGGCTAGATTACAAGTGGAGTGGTAATTACCGCTTGCACTAGAGTGATAATTGTGCTAGTGGTAAATCCTTAGTTTTTGCTCTAGCACTAACCGGACTCGCAAAAAAGGTTACCGCTAGCGCAATAATAAAAAAATAAAAAAATAAATAAAATTTGCGCGCTAACCCCCCAATCACTATAAGCCCCTACTCTATACAGCCCACTGCAAACTTTCCATTACACTATTAACTCCTAAGCCACCACCCCTCCACATCGCAAAGTAACTAAACTATTAACCTTTAAACCACCATCCCCCACATCGTAAAGTAACTAAATAATCTATTAAAACTCCCTCCCCTACATCACAAACACTAAACTAAACTATTAACCCCTAATCCGCCACCCCCCATATCTCAATAACTAACCTACACTATTAACCCCTAAACCACCCCCCACCTCACAAAGTCATAAACTATTATCTAAACCCCAAACCTAACACCCCCTAACTTAACCCAAAATATAATAGCCAAAAATGACTAAATAAATCCTAACTAATAAATCCTAACTACCATAAAAAAATAAAAAAAGTACCTGTAAAAATAAATAAAACCTAATCTTACCTTTAAAAAATAAATAAAAACCCTAATCTATAAAAAAAAAACACCCCTAATATAATTTTTTTTTTATTTTCATCTTCATCCATCTTCATCTTGGCAGCACTCCATCTTCATCCTTCTTCATCCCAGTGGTCCATCTTCTAACTTCATCCCTGCAGTGGCGGTGGTGACAGCTGCGATGTCGGTCTTCCTCTTCATAGCTTTAACATGGGGCTCCTCTTCATGCGGTCTCCAACCGCACACTGAATAGTGAATGAGAGGTACCCATTTTATATGGGGGGTACCCTTGCATTCCTATTGGCTGATTTGAATCTTCAAATTCAAATCAGCCAATAGAATGAAAGAAAAAAGCTTTATAGGAATGCATGTTGAAGTTCTGAAGAGGAGGACCGACATTGCCGCCATTACTGCTGCCACCGCTGGGATGAAGTTAGAAGATGGACCCCCATGATGAAGATCGATGAAGATGGAGCGCCACTGTGATGAAGATGGAGCACCATCATCATGAGTGATTACCGACTTTGGGGTTAGTGTTTTTTTTTTTGTGGTGTTTTTTTATAGATTAGGGTTTTTATTTTTTTTGGCAGAAAAAGAGAAATGCCTATCCAAATGCCATTTTCAGGGCACTTTGTAATTTAGGGTTTTTTTTTTTTTTAGATAGTTTTTTTAATTTTGGGGGGGGGTTTAATGTTAGTGGGGTTTTTCACGAAAGAGTTTTTAAGGGCTATTGGTAGTTTATTTTTAGAATATGTTTTTTTTATTTTGGGGTTGTTTTTTTTTTTAAGGGGTTTTAGAATAGGTTTAATTCCTTTATTTTTTGAAATATTAGAGTTTTTATTTTCTGTAATTTTAGAGTTATTATTTTCTGTAATGTTAGGGTGTTTTATTTTTTGTTAATGTTAGGAATGTTTTTTTTTTTTGTAATGTTAGCTTTTTTTTTTTTTTAGTAATGTTAGTTTTTATTTATTTTTGCAGGTAAAATTAGATTTTATTTTTTGAATGAGAATGTATTACTTTTGGATGTGGGGGGCTGGGGGTTTAGGAGTTAATAGAGTAGTTTAGTGTTTGCGATGTGAGGGGCTGGAGGTTTAGGGGTTAATAGTTTATTTAGGTACTTTGCGATGTGGGGGTGGCGGTTTAGGGGTTAATAGTTTATTTAGGTAGTTTGCTATGTGGGAGGATGGCAGATTAGGGGTTAATAGTTTATTTAGGTAGTTTGCGATGTGGGGGATGGCAGTTTAGGGGTTAATAGTGTATTTAGTGTAACTATTTCACTTAGACAAACTCTTTAAGCAAACGTTAAGTTTGCGTAAAAATTTTGATCGGTATATGCGATTGCGCTTGCATGATCGCTTTTACTTTCAACTTTGTAATAAAAGCGCTACTTAGTGCTTTACGCTCCTCATAAGAAATATGGTGAGCATAAATTACAAAGAGTTTGCATAAAATTTTGATCGGTAAATGAAATTGCACTTGCACGATCACTTTTCCTTTCAACTTGTAGTACAAGTGCTACTTAGCGTTTTGCGCTCCTCATAGAAATATGGGGAGCGTAAATTACAGAGAGTTCGGGCAAATGAATTTGCGGTCATTTTTATAGCGCTCCACTTGTAATATGGATTTGAGCCTAAAGAGCACCACAACCTCGCGATTGCGTTTACACTCCTATCGTTATCGATATCCCTCCACTTTTAATCTAGCCCTATGTGTGTATTTTTTAAGTAGACTAAATCAGACATATATTGCAAAACAAATACAATAGACTGCTCTTAAAGGGATATGAAACAGTTCTCCTTTAGTAAAAACAAATCTGAGAAAATCAAAGTAATAATAAAAAGAAACAGATTGCATAAAACAGCTAGCAAATTACTTGTTTTCTTTCACAATGAGCACTTTGAAATTCTCAGTGTAGCTACTGCCCACAGAGAAATAAGGGAGCTATTATTGTTGTAATTTAAGATGTATTCTGTCCTCTTCTGAGCACGGGCACAATGACTTTCTGTTTCTCTAGTATTTAATGTAAAGTAAAATGTTACTCTAGAAGATTTATGACATCAAGCTAGATATGCCTTCCTATATAGACCCCAGCCTGCTTGTAGGGATGTGACAGGAAGTAATGTACACTGCACAAATAGAGTTTTTAAAAATGGTAAAATCCTTTTAAAATGATGAATTATACATATTGCAATGATTTCTATTAATTATAACCAACTGCTTTGTGATTTTTTTATTAAGACAATGAAACAGACTGTTTTATATCCTTTAATTACTTTGTTGCTATACCCCTTTACTGGAAATTTTACCATGAAACTATTTGTTTTAGTGTTTTTAATATGAGTCAACTATACAAATACATTCTCAACGGGAGCATATCTTTCTGATTAGGACTACCATTTCTTAATATAAGCTTATTCCATGGCTGAAATACCCTGATATTTTTAAATTTCTCTTAGACCTACAATATTATTTTTATGACAGTTATAAAAGATTACTTACAGAGGATAAAAGTATGTTGAAAGACTGTGGCATAAAATGTTCTTGAATGGCATGACCTAGAATTGTATGCCGTTTTTGCTAATACCTGGACATATCCCCAATTCCACTTTTTCACAATGTTAAACTACTCATTTATCCATGGGCTAATAATAGATCATCTAGAGATTTTTTTTAAAATTATAGCAACAGTACAGAGGATATAGTTTTAGAGTATTTTTTATTTTTTATTTTTTTTCATGATAGCTGGGGTTGAAGCAATGATCTGATTACAGTAACCCCTTCTTGTCGGGTTTTCATGTGAATAATTTCATGTAATTTGAGAAGACTAATCTATGACGTGGCAGGGGATGCAACCTCCATATTGCTTTAGGATGCATTTAATAGCTTTTTAAGCTAATCTATTTTCCAAATATAAGAATAAAATAATTTAACAACTAATTATTTAGTTTTCACAACACAAACTCTAACATAAATAAAATGATTGCTGTTCACTATGGATACAAACTTATCCATTAGTCATTCAATATGTCTTAACAAGAAAAATTAAAGCATACATTATAATAATATGCTATATTAAAATATAGAATGCCAGCACATATTTGAGAGTTAAAAGTGTAATAGCACTTAGAAAATAGCTTTCTGCCACTAAACATTCCCGAATCTGATGCTAACTACACTCTCGGCTAGATTACGAGTTTGCCGTTAGCCGTAAAAAGCAGCGTTAAGGGGTCTTAATGCTCCTTTTTAACGCCCGCTGGTATTATGAGTTTGGCAGGTACAGATGTACCGCTAACTTTTCCTCCGCGACTTTTACATATCGCAAATCCCCTTACGTCAATTGCGTATCCTATCTTTTTAATGGGATTTTGCTAACGCTGGTATTACAAGTCTTGGAAGAAGTGAGCAGTACAGCCTCTACCTCCAAGACTCCTAAAGTCAGTAGTTAAGAGTTTTATAGGCTAGCGCCGGAACATAAACCTCTTAACTAAAGTGCTACAAAGTACACTAACACCCATAAACTACCTATTAACCCCTAAACCGAGGCCCCCCCCACATCGCAAACACTATAATAAAATTTTTTAACCCCTAATCTGCAGACCGGACATCGCCGCCACCTACATTATACCTATGAACCCCTTATCTGCTGCCCCTAGCATCGCCGGCACCTACATTATATTTATTAACCCCTAATCTGACGCCCCCAACGTTGCCACCACCTAACTACAATTATTAACCCCTAATCTGCCGACCGGACATCGCCGCCACTATAATAAATGTATTAACCCCTAAAACCGCCGCACTCCCGCCTCACAAACACTATACAATTTGTTATTAACCCCTAATCTGCCGTCCCTAATATCGCCGCCACCTACCTACGATTATTAACCCCTAATCTGCCATCCCCAATGTTGCTGCTACTATAATAAATGTATTAACCCCTAAAAACAAGTCTAACCCTAACCCTAACACCCCCCTAACTTAAATCTATTTTTAATAAATCTAAATAAAATTACTACAATTAAATAAATTATTCCTATTTAAAACGAAATACTTACCTATAAAATAAACCCTAATATAGCTACAATATAACTAATAGTTATATTGTAGTTATTTTAGGATTTATTTTTATTTTACAGGCAACTTTGTATTTATTTTAACTAGGTACAATAGTTATTAAATAGTTATTAACTATTTAATAACTACCTAGCTAAAATAAATTCAGAAGTACCTGTAAAATAAACCCTAACCTAAGTTACAATTACACCTAACACTACTCTATAATTAAATTAATTACCTAAACTACCTACAATTAAATACAATTAAATTAAATAAACTAAATTACGAAAAAAACAAACACTAAATTACAGAAAATAAAAAAGAAATTACAGTATTTTAAACTAATTACACCTACTCTAATCCCCCTAATAAAATAAAAAGCCCACTAAAATAATAAAATTCCCTACCCTACACTAAATTACAAATAGCCCTTAAAAGGGCCTTTTGCGGGGCATTGCCCCAAAGTAATCAGCTCTTTTACCTGTAAAAAAAAAGAAATACAATACCCCCCCAACATTACAACCCACCACCCATACACTCCTACTCTAAAACCCACCCGATCCCCCCTTAAAAAAACCTAACACTACCCCATTGAAGATCACCCTACCTTAAGCCTTCTTCACCCAGCCGGGCACCACTGGTCATCCGATGGGGCAGAAGAGGACATCCGGACCGGCAGACATCTTCATCCAAGCGGCATCTTCTATGTTCATCCATCCGACAAGTGAAGAGGAACGGCTCCATCTGAAAGACCTCTGGCACGGAACATCCTTCTCGGCCAACGGACTAACGACGAATGAATATTCCTTTAAATGACGTCATCCAAGATGGCGTCCCTCGAATTCCGATTGTCTGATAGGATTCTATCAGCCAATCAGAATTAAGGTAGGAAAAATCCGATTGATTGATTTAATCAGCCAATTGGATTGAAGTTCAATCCGATTGGCTGATTGGATCAGCCAATAGAATGCGAGGTCAATTCTATTGGCTGATCCAATCAGCCAATCGGATTGAACTTAAATCCGATTGGTTGATTGGATCAGCCAATAGAATGCAAGGTCAATTCTATTGGCTGATCCAATCAGCCAATCGGATTGAACTTCAATCCGGATCAGCCAATCGGAATTCGAGGGACGCCATCTTGGATGACGTAATTTAAAGGAATATTAATTCGTCGTTAGTCCGTCGGCCGAGAAGGATGTTCCGCGCCTGAGGTCTTCAAGATGGAGCCATTCCTCGTCGGATGGATGAAGATAGAAGATGCCGCTTGGATGAAGATATCTGCCGGTCTGGATGTCCTCTTCTGCCCGGATAGGATGAATACTTCTGCCGGTCCAGATGTCCTCTTCTGCCCCATCGGATGACCAGTGGTGCCTGGCTTGGTGAAGACGGCACAAGGTAGGGTGATCTTCAATGGGGTTGTTTTAGGTTTTTTTAAGGGGAGATTGGGTGGGTTTTAGAGTAGGGGTGTGTGGGTGGTGGGTTGTAATGTTGGGGGGGTATTGTATTTCTTTTTTTTACAGGTAAAAGAGCTGATTACTTTGGGGCAATGTCCCTCAAAAAGCCCTTTTAAGGGCTGGTAAAAGAGCTGATTACTTTGGGGCAATGCCCAGCAAAAGGCCCTTTTAAGGGTTATTTGTAATTTAGTGTAGGGTAGGGAATTTTATTATTTTGGGGGGCTTTTTTATTTTATTAGGGCGATTAGAGTAGGTGTAACTAGTTTAAAATATTGTAATTTCTTTTTTTTCCCTGTAATTTAGTGGTGGTTTTTTTTCCGTAATTTATTTTATTTAATTTAATTGTATTTAATTGTAGGTAGTTTAGGTAATTAATTTAATTATAGAGTAGTGTTAGGTGTAATTGTAACTTAGGTTAGGGTTTATTTTACAGGTACTTTTGTATTTATTTTAGCTAGTTAGTTATTAAATAGTTAACTATTTAATAACTATTGTGCCTAGTTAAAATAAATACAAAGTTTCATGTAAAATAAAATAAATCCTAAAATAGCTACAATGTAACTATTAGTTATATTGTACCTATATTAGGGTTTATTTTAAAGGTAAGTATTTAGTTTTAAATAGGAATAATTTATTTAATTATAGTAATTTTATTTAGATTTATTAAAAATAGATTTAAGTTAGGGTGGTGTTAGGGTTAGGGTTAGGTTTAGGGGTTAATACATTTAATATAGTAGCGGCAACGTTGGGGGTGGCAGATTAGGGGTTAATAATTGTAGGTAGGTGGTGGCGACGTTGGGGGCGGCAGTTTAGGGGTTAATAAATATAATGTAGGTGTTGACGATGTTAGGGGCAGCAGATTAGAGGTTCATAGGTATAATGTAGTTGGCGGCGGTGTCCGGAGCGGCAGATTAGGTGTTAATAATATAATGCAGGTGGCGAGGATGTCGGGGGCGGCAGATTAGGGGTTAATAAGTGTAAGGTTAGGGGAGTTTAGACTCGGGGTTCATGTTAGGGTGTTAGGTGTAGACTTAGAAAGTATTTTCCCATAGGAAACAATGAGGCTGCATTAGGAGCTGAATGCTGCTTTTTTGCAGGTGTTAGGTTTTTTTCAGCCAGCTCAGCCCTATTGTTTCCTATGGGGAAATCGTGCACAAGCACGTTTTGCCAGCTTACCGCTATCGTAAGCAACGCTGGTATTACAGGGAGAAGTGGCACTAAATTTACTCAACGCTTACTTTTCTGAGGCTAACGCAGCAATTCAGAAAATTTGTAATACCAGCGTTGTTTAAAGTGAGCACTGGAAAAAAAGGCTTGTTAAAACGCAAGTTTTTACCGACATAACTTGTAATCTAGCTGTCTGTTTCCACCAGAGGGATATCCTTCTACAAAGCCAGTACATGCTGAGCAACTACATCATTTCTGTGTTTAATATACCTAGAGATCTAAATTCACCATCATTATCAGTGGTTCCAGTGAATCCACTAGTACTGTATGTAGACCTGTAGACTGTAAGCTCTGTGGAGCATGGAACTCTTCCTCCTCTTATGGTTTTGTATCTTATCACAAGTCTTTGCCATTGTAAACCCCTATCTGTATACCCAGCGGTACAGAAGTTTGTGGCGCTATACAAATAAAGTATAATAATAAGTCACATTGCACCTACAGTAGCATTACATTTTGCCCCTCCATTTATGCCCTCCCTCCACTGTGCTCCAACCTGCTGCTTCTTTATCTTATCTTACAAGAGACTTTCATGTTTAAACAACTTTAGGCAACTACAATGTTCCCTCTCAGCTTTAATTACAGCAAATACTGACAATTTTGCCTCGTCATGGGGGGGGGGACTTATGGATAAAAAAGCATTAGGAAATGTTGTAGGATATATAATTATCCTCCAATGTTTAAGATAAATTCAGATTATAGGGGTGTGTGCAATCGGAAGATTGTGTAGAGGTCTAAGATTAAGATGAATTATTAACTTCCTCTTTAGTAAGTAAGTGGCTGCAATAAGTAGAAATCACTAAGTGCAACTGCTCCTCTATATGTATCACAATGTCAGATCTTGCTGCAGAACAGTGTACTGAGCTTAGTACAAAAGGAACTCAGGATTCTTTTAATAATAGCTAGGTCTGTGGTACTTGCCCCACACTTGACTTCTGAGAATTATTAACATGCATGTGCTGCTGCAAATATAAAGAAAAGGCAGCGTTTATAAGAGAGTCATGTACTGTGACCTGTACAGTCTTTGCAAGTCACTAAGGGCATACATCTGGATTATACCGCTGACACTAACTTCTGTGTGACTCCTGCAATCTACATTGGGCATGTATTCTAATTAGCATTCTGCATGAACTATATGACCATTTGGCATGCTTGTGCCCTCTCCTTTCTCCTGAGTGGAAACATCTTATGTCATTTTGCATGTTTGAATAGAATTGTGATAATGATTCACTTTATTGGGGCGTATAAGTTCTGACAACTTATCTCCCCACTACTTTTATGCTTTTTTACTAATATTTATTAAATATATATATATATATATATACACTGCAGTTACAATTAACTTACACATGACCAGTCTAATGTGTTTTAAATATGTGTTTATTGTGATCTTTGGAGGCAATTAATTGGGCTTTTACATTGTGAGCATTGTAAAAAAAAAATTTCATAAGAAAATATTTGAAGGAGGAATTTCCTTTGAAGAGTGCTGAATTCCCAGGTTGTGCCTGTGGATAAATGTATTGTGCTTTATTTTCTTTTTCTATATATTTAAAAATATAAAAAATATATAACTTCAAAAAATGTGCTAATACCATACTTGATTTGATGTTAGGAATATTCAATATTCAATATATACAGTATACTCTATGGACTCTATTTATTAAAGGGACAGTATACTGTCAAATAGTTTTCCCTTAATGTATTTCTAATGACTACAAGCTGCATAGTATAAAATGTATGAGAAATTGATCCTTTGGGGTCAATTTATCAAGCTCTGTATGGAGCTTAATGCCCCTGAAGGCTCGCCAGAAACAGAAGTTATGAAGCAGTGGTCTAAAGACCGCTGCTCCATAACTCATCCGCCTTCTCTGAGGCGGGTGGACCGAAATCAACCCGAACGAATATGATTGGGTTGATTGACACCCCCTGCTAGCGTCCGATTGGCCACAAATCTGCAGGGGGTGGCATTGCACCAGCAGTTCACAAGAACTGCTGGTGCAATGGTAAATGCCCACAGCATATGCGGTCCACTCGCACATTAATACATTTACCCCTTTATGTTTATTTGTGTATATAAAACAGCTGATTTTGTGCTTTGAAACCCCAACCCATGAAAATGGGTTGAGCTTGCAGATAAAATTAGATCTCATTATTTTATCACTTTCTATTCTGTACAGACAAATGCTTCCAAATCTTACATCTGTCTGTAAACCAAAGCCTAATACTTACAGAGACCAATAGAATTATTACTTATCTCTCCTATGTGCCACTGTGAGTGTAATTTCTTCTGCTGGTTGTGTTTACCTAACTTGCCAATAGCCTATACCTAAGTATAGAACCTTTCAGTATATAGGAAGGAATATCACTGGCTAAATCAGCTATTTCAAATGCTGAAATAAAGTAAAAAAGTAATGGAGCTATGTGTAAAAAAACATAATTTATGTAAGAACTTACCTGATAAATTCATTTCTTTCATATTAGCAAGAGTCCATGAGCTAGTGACGTATGGGATACACATTCCTACCAGGAGGGGCAAAGTTTCCCAAACCTCAAAATGCCTATAAATACACCCCTCACCACACCCACAAATCAGTTTAACGTATAGCCAAGAAGTGGGGTGATAAGAAAAAAGTGCGAAAGCATAAAAAATAAGGAATTGGAATAATTGTGCTTTATACAAAAAAATCATAACCACCACAAAAAAGGGTGGGCCTCATGGACTCTTGCTAATATGAAAGAAATGAATTTATCAGGTAAGTTCTTACCTAAATTATGTTTTCTTTCATGTAATTAGCAAGAGTCCATGAGCTAGTGACGTATGGGATAATGACTACCCAAGATGTGGATCTTCCACGCAAGAGTCACTAGAGAGGGAGGGATAAAATAAAGACAGCCAATTCCGCTGAAAAAAATCCACACCCAAAATAAAGTTTAAATCTTATAATGAAAAAAAATGAAATTATAAGCAGAAGAATCAAACTGAAACAGCTGCCTGAAGTACTTTTCTACCAAAAACTGCTTCAGAAGAAGAAAACACATCAAAATGGTAGAATTTAGTAAAAGTATGCAAAGAAGACCAAGTGGCTGCTTTGCAAATCTGATCAACTGAAGCGTCATTCCTATACGCCCAGGAAGTAGAAACTGACCTAGTAGAATGAGCTATAATCCTTTGAGGCTGAGTTTTACCCGACTCGACATAGGCATGATGAAACAAAGATTTTAACCAAGATGCCAAAGAAATGGCAGAAGCCTTCTGACCTTTCCTAGAACCGGAAAAGATAACAAATAGACTAGAAGTCTTTCGGAAATCCTTAGAAGCTTCAACATAATATTTCAAAGCTCTAACTACATCCAAAGAATGCAACGACTTTTCCTTAGAATTCTTAGGATTAGGACAAAATGAAGGAACCACAATTCTCTACTAATGTTGTTAGAATTCACAATCTTAGGTAAAAATTTAAAAGAAGTTCGCAACACCGCCTTATCCTGATGAAAAATCAGAAAAGGAGACTCACAAGAAAGAGCAGATAATTCAGAAACTCTTCTAGCAGAAGAGATGGCCAAAAGAAACAAAACTTTCCAAGAAAGTAATTAATGTCCAGCGAATGCATAGGTTCAAACGGAGGAGCTTGAAGAGCCCCCAGAACCAAATTCAAACTCCAAGGAGGAGAGATTGACTTAATAACAGGTTTTATACGAGCCAAAGCTTGTACAAAACAATGAATATCAGGAAGACTAGCAATCTTTCTGTGAAAAAGAACAGAAAGAGCAGAGATTTGACCTTTCAAGGAAATTGCAGACAAACCTTATCCAAACCATCCTGAAGAAACTGTAAAATTCTAGGAATTCTAAAAGAAATGCCAAGAAAAATGATGAGAAAAACACCAAGAAATGTAAATCTTCTAGACTCGATAATATATCTTCCTAGATACAGTTTTACGAGCCTGTAACATAGTATTAATCACAGAGTCAGAGAAACCTCTATGACTGAGAATCAAGCGTTCAATCTCCATACCTTCAAATTTAAGGATTTGAGAACCTGATGGAAAAAAGGACCTTGCGATAGAAGGTCTGGTCTTAACGGAAGAGTCCACGGTTGGCAAGTGGCCATCCGGACAAGATCCGCATACCAAAACCTGTGAGGCCATGCTGGAGCCACCAGCAGAATAAACGAACGTTCCTTTAGAATCTTGGAAAAAGAACTATAGTCGGAAAGATATAAGCAGGATGATACTTCCAAGGAAGTGACAATGCATCCACTGCTTCCGCCTGACGATCCCTGGATCTGGACAGATACCTGGGAAGTTTCTTGTTTAGATGAGAAGCCATCAGATCTATTTCTGGAAGTCCCCATATTTGAACAATCTGAAGAAATACCTCTGGGTGAAGAAAACATTCGCCCGGATGTAGCGTTTGGCGACTGAGATAATCCTCTTCCCAATTGTCTAAACCTGGGATATGAACCGCAGAAATTAGACAGGAGCTGGATTCCGCCCATACAAGTATTCGAGAGACTTCTTTCATAGCCAGAGGACTGTGAGTTCCTCCTTGATGATTGACATATGCCACGGTTGTGACATCGTCCGTCTAGAAACAAATGAACGACTCTCTCTTTAGAAGAGGCCACGACTGAAGAGTTCTGAAAATTGCACGGAGTTCCAAAAATGTTGATTGGTAAGCTCACCTCCTGAGATTCCCAAACCCCTTTTGCTGTCAGAAACCCCCATGTCTGATTTGCATCTGTTGAGATCACAGTCTAGGCTGGAATAACAAAAGAAGCCCCCTGAACTAAATGATGGTGGTCTGTCCACCACGTCAGAGAGTGTCGAACAATCGGTTTTTAGATATTAATTGAGATATCTTTGTATAATCCCTGCACCACTGGTTCAGCATACAGAGCTGAAGAGGTCGCATGTGAAAACGAGCAAAGGGGATCGCGTCCAATGCAGCAGTCATAAGACCTAGAATTTCCATGCATAAGGCTACCGAAGGGAAATATTGAGACTGAAGGTTTCGATAAGCTGAAACCAAGTTCAGACGCCTCTTGTCCGTCATAGACAGAATCAAGAACACTGAATCTATCAGGAAACCTAAAAAGGTTACCCTTGTCTGATGAATCAAACGAACTTTTTGGTAAATTGATCCTCCAACTATGTTCTTGAAGAAACAACACTTATAAAAGACTGGAAAGGTTCTTTCTAGTGAAAATAAGCAAAGGGAGTTGAATCCAATGCTGTGGCCATAAGACCTAAAACTTCTATGCATATATAGCAACTGAAGGAAATAATAGAGACTAAAGGTACCGATAGACAGAACCCATAACATTATCCCTTGTCTGATAGAGACAAGGACAGTGACACAAACTATCTGGAAACCTAAAAAAGGTGACCCTTGTGTGAGGAATCAAGAGCTTTTTAAAAGAAGATCCTCTAACTATGTCCTGAAGAGTAAGTGAATCATATGAGATTCCGCATCCTCAGAAAATAATTTGAATGAAAACAGAAAAATGAAAATATGCATTTATTGTATCTAATGAAAACAAATAATGCTATCAATGACCATAAAAAGGCAAAATAGTTTGAATAAAACTCCAAAACCCGGTTCCTCAAAAAGGTACTGGAAGAAATACCCCAGAAGATTCCAGGTCTGAGCAGCGCTTGAACCCCATGGGTGCCCAGCCATGCTTCAACAGTACCCAAAATATATAGGACAGAAACACAGTTAAAGAAAGTGTTAGCCTTGAATAAAATCAAAGAAATTTCAAAGAAGCCTTAACCGGCCCCTTACCAGCCAAGCTGGAATACGGCACGTACATCACAAAATTAGGGAGCTGATTTCGAACTCCAAATATAGACATGTTACTTGGGAAAGAACTCAGGAATTTGTTCCTTAATAAGAACAACCAAACCAGTATAAGCTTAAAGTTTTAGTCTTAGAACTCAACCTTGAAGCCCAGAGTAACAGTTAAGAATTGAATCCAATTATAAAACCAATAATTCATTATCTTAGAACAAAAGAAATATGGATTTTTTTTTTGTTTTGTTTTTTTTAAAATCACAAAATTCTTCTAGCTAAAAAAGCTAAAGACATAGATTAACCCCATTTGCGAAAATATTCAATAAAATTAAGACACAAATGAAATTATTAGCATGATAGTCCAGATTAATGGACCAGCCAATACAGTGGACTTGCATAATCAATAAATGCAAAACAACAAGACAAATGCAACAGCACCTAGTCTAGTAAATGTTGTCCCTTTAACAATGCTAAAATAAATCATAATCTGATACTTGATCTAAAAGTAAACAGAGAAAATGAAGCAATTGCAATATCCAAATAAATCACAGGACCAAGAAAGTACCTGAAACTAAATAATTTTCCATAAATAAGATACAACTATCTAAAGGAAAATAAATACTATTTTGCTATAGAAACAATAGCATAATAAGTAGAATTAGAGATAGCCCCAATAAATTGGAGAACCCTCCAAATTGAGTTTAACTGCTGGCAAAGAATATAGTTTAAAACCTTTGAAGAAGGAATAAAAGAAAATTCTCAGCCTATTCCATTCCCTAGTATAGGGAATTGGAAAGAAAACCTCTGAAAACACAGAAGAAATAAATAGGCAGAAATAATGTCAGCTAGTCTTAAAGAACTAGTTACCTTAATATCCAAAATAATCAACACCTTTTCAACAAAGAACAAATGTACTTTAATAATAGAAAAATAATAAAAAAGTAGATTTGTTAGTGTCAATATCTGATGAAGAAAATTTCTGAAAGAGAAAAAAACATCATCAGAGAAGGATAAATCAGTATGTTGTTGGTCATTTGAAACTTCGATAATTAAAAAAGAAGTGAAAAAGACCTAAAAATTTTATTAGAAGGCACGAAGTCAGACAAAGCCTTTAACATAGAATCAGAAAAATATTTCTTATAAGTCTTCTAAATATTTCTTGTAAGAAAAGAAAATATATAAAGCATAAATACTAATGGAATCCGCATGTAAAAGTATAACATAATAACTTATTACAAACCATAGCTAAAGATGAACATTTATAACATTTAAAATAAATGAACTTAGCTTTGGTAGAACTGAAACTCAGTTAAGCGTTTTTCCAGAAGTGGCTTCTGATTCAGAGTCCATCTGAGACATCTTGCAATATGTAATAGAAAAAACAACATATAAAGCAAAATTGATCAAATTCCTTAAATGACAGTTTCAGGAATGGGAAAAAATGCCAATGAACAAGCTTCTAGCAACCAGAAGCAATAAATAATGAGACTTAAATATTGTGGAGACAACAATGACGCTCAAATTTTTTAGCGCCAAAAAAGCCGCCCACATTATTTGGCGCCTAAATGCTTTTGGCGCCAAGAATGGCGCCACATCCGGTAACGCTGTCATTTTTTGGCGCAAAAACACGTACGACGCCGGAAATGACAAGAAAATTTTTGCGCCAAGAAAGTCCGCGCCAAGAATGACACAATAAAATGAAGCATTTTCAGCCCCCGCGAGCCTAACAGCCCACAGGAAAAAAAGTCAAATTTTAAGGTAAGAAAAAATTGAATTATTCATATGCATTATCCCAAATATGAAACTGACTGTCTGAAAATAAGGAACGTTGAACATCCTGAATCAAGGCAAATAAATGTTTAAACACATATATTTAGAACTTTATATAAAAGTGCCCAACCATAGCTTAGAGTGTCACAGAAAATAAGACTTACTTACCCCAGGACACTCATCTACATGTAGTAGAAAGCCAAACCAGTACTGAAACGAGAATCAGTAGAGGTAATGGTATATATGAGTATATCGTCGATCTGAAAAGGGAGGTAAGAGATGAATCTCTACGACCGATAACAGAGAACCTATGAAATAGACCCCGTAGAAGGAGATCATTGAATTCAAACAGGCAATACTCTCTTCACATCCCTCTGACATTCACTGCACGCTGAGAGGAAAACCGGGCTCCAACCTGCTGCGGAGCGCATATCAACGTAGAATCTAGCACAAACTTACTTCACCACCTCCACAGGAGGCAAAGTTTGTAAAACTGATTTGTGGGTGTGGTGAGGGGTGTATTTATAGGCATTTTGAGGTTTGGGAAACTTTGCCCCTCCTGGTAGGAATGTATATCCCATACGTCACTAGCTCATGGACTCTTGCTAATTACATGAAAGAAAACAAATACACTCTGGGCTAGATTACAATTGGAGTGGTATTTTGCACTCCCGCTCATACGTTAACTGTGCTACAAGTACGTTTTTGGCAAGCATTAGGGAGTGTGCATATTACAATTTGAAAGTAAAAGTTTTGGCACGAGCGCTAACCCTAAGTGCGTAAAAAGCCGAAGATAGAATATCATGACTGCGTTAACGTATTGCCCCAAAAGAGTTAATGAAGCAAGAAAAATAAAAAAAAAACATAGTTGCATGCAAACCCTTTTGCATTTTCTCAAGTGCGCTAACCTGACCTGATATGAAAATTTTAATATTTCATATTCCAATGTTCTTCACGTAGAATACATATAACATATGCTATGTGCAGAACATTGGAATGTGAAAATATTTACAGTACATTCACAGTTAAACACTTTATTAAATATGAATTTTGCATAAAAATGATTTTTCATGTTTCAGCTACTTGACTGCAAAGGGCTCCAATGTGTGACAGGCAACCCCAACATTTTTTCAGGATTTGGATAGAACACATCATTTTAAACAACTTTCCAATTTACTTCTATTTTTAAATGTACATCTATTTTTAAATTTGCTTCATTATCCTTTGCTGAAGGGACAGTATTGCACTACTGGCAGCTAGCTGAACACATCTAGTTAGCCAATCACAAGAGACAGATGTGTGCAGGCACCAACCACCAACTAGTTCACACTAGTGTAGAATATGTGCGTATTATTTTTCAACAAGGGATACCAAGAGAACGAAACACATTTGAAAATAAAAGTGATTTTAAAAGTGTCTTAAAGGGACAGTCTAGGCCAAAATAAACTTTCATGATTCAGATAGAGCACATAATTTTAAACAATTTTCCAATTTACTTTTATCACCAATTTTGCTTTGTTCTCTTGGTATTCTTAGCTGAAAGCTTAACCTAGGAGGTTCATATGCTAATTTCTTAGACCTTGAAGGCCACCTCTTTTCAGAATGCATTTTAACAGTTTTTCACCACTAGAGGGTGTTAGTTCACGTATTTCATATAGATAACACTGTGCTCGTGCACGTGAAGTTATCTGGGAGCAGGCACTGATTGGCTAGACTGCAAGTCTGTCAAAAGAACTGGAATAAAGGGGCAGTTTGCAGAGGCTTAGATACAAGATAATCACAGAGGTTAAAAGTGTATTATTATAACTGTGTTGGTTATGCAAAACTGAGGAATGGGTAATAAGGGGATTATCTAAAATTCTGGTGTAGACTGTCCCTTTAAAATTGCATGCTCTATCTAAATCATGCCAGTTTATTTTTGACTTTCCTGTCCTTTTAAATATATGTCCATATATGTATACATATGTATTTATGTTTTTACATGTGTTTATATGCAGCTGTAAATACATAAATACATATGTACACACACAAATAAAATAATATATATATATATATATATATATATATATATATATATATATATATATATATATATATATATATATATATATAGTGGAAGAAGTGGGAAGGCACTCACAGGTCTTTTCTAAAAATATTTATTTTTATTTATGTATTTCACACCATATTTTGAGTGCTTCACTTACATTGACAATTAAAATATAAACATTAGTCTGTAACAGTGTATATACTGAGTGAGTTTTCACTTTTTGTCTCATACTATAAACAGCTTTTTTGCTAGTTTTTAGATTGATGCATGCACATTTTTTAGGTGCATTTATTCATGATGTTTTTATTGTTAGCATAATATTAACACATATTGACTGTATGCATTTTTTTTACCTATAATATATGTTTGATTATAGATTGTCTTGAAAAAGGCTGTCTAGAACAGCCGGAACGTTGACTTTGCTATGGTGTGAAATACATAAATAAAAAGAAATATTTTTAAAAAAGACCTGTGAGTGCTCTCCAACTTTTTCCACTACATATCCTGATTTGAGGAGTCACCTGGGCAATTCATTGATGAAAGGGCAGTGAGTTCATGTCTCTTTTGGTTGAGATATATATATATATATATACAAATATCCAGACAGGTGCACTCACTGTGACATAAGACATCCGCCGGGGTGCTGCGCTGAAAACATATAGCAATATCCGTTCAACCCCTCAAGGTAGAAAAACGCTTCACTCTCCGGTCTCTTTCAAAATCCTTTATTAAGTATCCAACATCCTATGACAAAATTCCCAAACGTTTCGATACCAATTGGTATCTTTTTCAATGGGTAATCAGAACATATCTATCCCAAAAGATATATATATTCATGGCCAAAAATATTGGCAACCCTACATTTCTGTCAAATAATGTACCACTTCGCCCTGAAAATTGTTGCAATTACAAATGTGTAGGCATTCTCATGTTTATTTCTCTTGTTTGTATTAGTATGACACAAAAATGTGGAGAAAAAAAAGCAAAATCTGACTCATTTCCACTCAAAACTTCAAAAATGAACTGGGCAAAATTATTGGCATCTTCTTTAAATTGTTAGAAATAATTGCATTCCAAGTTTGTGATGCTCCTGTAATTTGTAATTAAACTCACCTGTATCAACAGATGCTAACAATGTAGAAAACACACCGGCAACCAGTTAAAATGGTGAAAAATGGACTCAACCTTTCTGTTGTGTCTATCTGTGTGCCACACTGAGCACGGAGAAGAGAAATAGCAGCAAAGAATTGTCTGAGGATTTGAGAACAAAAATTGTGGAAAATCATGGACAATCTCAAGGTTACAAGTCCATCTCCAGAGATCTTAATGTTCCTGTGTCCACTGTGTGCAACATTATCAAGAAGTTTACAGCCCATGGCATTGTAGCTAATCTCCCTGGACATAGAGGACAGAGAAAAATTGATCAAAGATTGCAACAAAGGATTGTTCGAATGGAGGATAAAGAACCTTGATCAACTTCCAGACAAATTAAAGCTGACCTTCAGGCACAGGCTACAAATGTGTCAGCTCGCACTAAACGTCACCATCTGAATGAAAAGTGATGCTATAGTAGGAGACCCAGGGGGACCCCACTGCTTACACAGAAACATAAAAAAGTCAGATTGGAGTTTGCCAAAACTTACCTGAGGAAGCCAAAATCCTTTCGGAAGAATGTGCTGGGGACAGACTAAACTAAATTACAGCTTTTTGGTAAAGCCCACCATTCTACTGTTTTCAGAAAAGAAATGAGGCTTTTATATAAAAGAATACAGTCCCTACAGTCAAACATGGTGGAGGTTAACTTATGTTTCAGGATTGCTTTGCTGCTTCAGGCACTGGATGTCTTGACTGTGTGCATGGCATTGAGAAATCTGAAGACTACCAAAGAATTATGTGGTGCAATGTAGGGCCCAGTGTCAGAACGTTAGGTTTCAGCCAGAGGTCATGGGTCTTACAACAGGAGAATGACCCAAAGCACACGTCAAAAAGCACCAAGAAATGGTTTAAGACAAAGCTTTGGAGAGTTCTGAACTGGCCAGCAATGAGTACAGATCTCAATCCCATAAAGCACCTGTGGAGAGATCTCAAAACAGCAGTTGGAAAAAGGAACCCTTCCAATGTGAGTGACCTGGAGCAGTTGGCGAAAGAAGAGTGGTCCAAAATTCCAGTAGAGAGGTGTAAGAAACTCATTGATGGTTACAGGAAGTGATTGATTTCAAGTTATTTTTTTCCAAGGGGTGTGCTACCAAATATTAAATTGAGAAGGTGCCAATAATTTTGTCCAGTCCATTTCTGGAATTTTGCATGGAATCTGTCAGATTTTGCTTTTTTTTTCTCCACTTTTTTGTGTCATACCAATACAAACAAAATAAATAAACATGAGAATGCCTAAACATTTGTAATTGCAACAATTTTCTGGGCAAAGTGGTTCATTATCTGACAGAAATGCTGGGGTGCCAATATCATTGTGTGTGTAAATAGGGAACTAGGTATTTAGTTGTTTGGCATTAGGTACATATAAAGATTGATACAACCCCCTTTAGAAAATGTCACTGTTATTTCAAAACTTTGCAATGAGGAATGTCTATGATGCAAAGTATTGCCTTATAATTTTGAAATTGAATCTTTGAGAAATGATTGCAAGTTGTATCATATTCTTGGTTACTTTAAAAGAGAGAGAGTGGAATGTAAGGTGAAGTAGATACAGAAAGGAGCACCAGATATAGGCTGTGTGTATAAAACAATTAAAAACATAGTATACAAGCCTTATATAAGACTAATATAAGACTGCTGACAATTAGGTAAATCTAATAAAAATAAAAAATGTAAACAAATGACCAGTGATCACTTAGTGTTATTTGTTACCCAGATAGGGTGTGCGCTCAGAAAAGGTGCTAAATAACACAAAAAAGAGGGATAAAAAAATTAAGAAAGAAAAAATATATATAAATGATCATGTTTGAAGTTTCCGTTAATGTCCAAGAATATGTATATATATGTCCCAAAAATGATAACAAATATAAAAAATATAAAAGGTAGTGATATCCAAAAATGTGAATTTAGTGGTATCAAGAAATTGGTGTATCCAAAGTTAGTGTATCCAGATAAGTGAAGTGTATGTCCAGAAGTGTCACGGTTCCCACCGTTCTATGCAGACAGCCAGACGTGGTAGCCCCTTTGGGGGCAAGTGAGGGACTTGAACCTGGGACCTCTTGTATCCTAGGCTTGCTCTCTTGCCTCTAAACCATGGCAGCTTCTCTCTATTTGTGTGTGTATATAAGCCTTCCATTACCTTTCCTTATCCTGCCTGCAGCACTGGGGCTGGACTCTGGATATTGCTTTGCCTGGATCACCTGTGCTCATTTACAACCTGTCAGTCAGGCTTATCTGGGACTTCCTATCAAATAGCAGCTCATTATCTGGCTATATAACCCTGCCTTTTCCTGTGCTCAGTGTCAGTTCTTTGTGTTATGTTTCCTGTTTCCAGTTTAGGTGTCTTTGTTCCTGAATCCCCAAGACTGACCTTGGCTTGTGACCCCGGCTCTGTTCATCATTTACCTGCACTTCTGGTTTCCTTTGATCTCTGCAATACCTTGACTACTCTCTTGGATTTACCCTTGTTTGTACAGGATACTCGGATTCTTGGTTTTTGCACATAGCCCCCGTGCATTTATTCACAGCCCAGGTGGTTTTCTTACCTGATCATTTTGGGCTGTGATACCTGTAAGGGTGAGCATATATCTCTGCTACAGACTCCAATCCAGGTAAGACCTTTACAAGAAGAATGAGTATAGTTTCCTTGAAGAACCTGTGGAAGGAAAAAAATACAAGATGCACAAGATCTGGGTAGCAAATATGGCCTGCATGGTAATAGGCTTACCTATGCATCAAACAGGAATCTCGGGCTGGTAAGTCAAATGGATCATCAACGTGTTTCGACCTTTAGTAAGGCCTTTATCAAGACTATACCAGCTCCTGAGAAAGAATACTCATTTATAGGGCTAACAGCCTATCAGAAAGGGGGGGCGTGATTGCAGAAAAAACGCCAAAAATTGTGGTAAAAAAAAGTGGTTCCAGCTGAGTGACTTCCGGTTTACACTTCACATGATTATGTCATTAATGGTCGCCGCTTTTTCTAATAGCGTCATATCCGGCGACCGGAAAAGAGTGACACAGATAAGCCTGTTTTCACCATCTTTTGTATGGGCATTTCTATATTGTTAATGGAACAACTAACATAAAGGAATATTGATGCAGTAAATTAGCTCACATATGAAATACAATAGGATACTTGGTAGTAATGGAAACCATTGTTGTCAATATAAAAAAGATATATGTACAATATTTGAAATACACAAAATATATAGATGGACCTGACTAGAGAAATGTTCACTATAATCTCATATAATATAGACATTAGTCTAATATTAAAAAAAATAAAAAAAAATGCTAATGCGTAGAAGAGACCTTATTTAGTGTTTTATTAAACGACACAAAGAAGTCAAGTTATCAAGCTCCGTCTAAAGACCACTGCTCTATAACCTTTCCGCCTGCTCTGAGACGGCGGACAGAAATCAACCTAATCAAATACGATCGGGTTGATTGACACTCCCTGCTAGCGGCTGATTGGCCACGAATCTGCAGGGGGCGATATTGCACCAGCAGTTCACAAGAACTGCTTGTGCAATGATAAATGCCGACAGTGTATACAGTGTATGCATATCATGGCTGCTCGCACTATCAAAATTTGACACCATAGAGTAAGGTCACTGAGTTATTTTAGCTTATGAGAGATAATTTTAGCATTTAAATAAGATGTAATGGCAACTGATCCTAGCTACAATTACGGCTTTACAGCCGAAACTCATCCGCAGGGTATGCAGTACCTCGCCATCTGTTCCCATATTTGTTGCTTTTAAAAGATTGGTATTGATTTTATACCTGCTTTATGAATTAATAAAAGTTACGTTTTATATCCTGGATTTGGTGCTCCTCATTGAATCAGATTAGTTGCTATATATATATATATATATATATATATATATATATATATATATATATACAGTCATGTGAAAAAGAAAGTACACCCTCTTTGAATTCTATGGTTTTACGTATCAGGACATAATAACAATTATCTGGTCCTTAGCAGGTCTTAAAATTAGATAAAACGAGGTATCATGAAATAGCAAGATCTTGTGTCCCTCTATTTCCATTTGTTTGCTAAATCTTTATCTTTGCAATATTTTTACTTTATCTTGGACATTTAGGAACTTGACAAATATTATATTTGCCTGGCATATTTTTCCTCGCGGTTCCTAATTGCTGTACTCTTTCTATAACTAGGTGTAATTCTGTCTCTGGAAAACCCAGCATTTTTGGTAACTGTATGCTCACAATTTTCTCTAATTCTGCAAGATGAGACGATTCACTTAAACCTATTATTCTCAAATTGTTAAGCCTAGATCTGTTTTCTAAGTCCTCGACTTTACTTGATAAGAATTCTACATGCTTTTTAAATGCATTTTGAGCTTGTTCATCTGCAATTAGTTTGTCTTCTATATCTGCTATTCACTGTTCTACAGCATTAATTCTAGTTCAAAATTGCTTGATCTCATTTGTCAACTCATTTAATTCGGATTGAATGGAGTCAAATTTAGGCAACAATAGTTCTGATAAGGTTTTAATAATCATATTAGTATCTACATTATTCTGGAGGTTAGCACTCTCATTAATTCCTTACAGTGATATATCAGTACTAGATTTATTTATTATGTTTTGTTTTTTATCATGTGATCTTGCTCTAGATGCCATACCTAGATTTGTTTTTGTTTGTGCAAGTGAAATATTCAATTCAACTGTGCACATATGCGAACCAAAAAAAAAAGAAGAAAAAAAAGAAGAAAATAAAAAAATGTCAAACACTAAATCGCCCCTTTCCCCCCCTATCCTCTACCCTTCCTCTTCCCCTCTAAAGTGTTTAGTTACTACTCCTTAAGACTGAACCTCACGTGACCTTGTGTTGTGCTATAGATACTACTATTTTATAATTCTTGCTTATATGTTAAGAAACAAGAAAAAAAGAAAAAGAATAAAAAAGACAGTGCTGTTTTCTACTCTCTTTATAGTTCAGTTAATAAACTGTTATTCTTTCTATTTCTAATTTATTAACTGCATTATTTAAATTTTGGTATTTGATATCATTCTCATAAAAATTCCAAGCTATCTGATTATTCAACCTTTGACAGATTCTTGCGCTAAAAAATCATTATCAAGGGATAACAAACTCATAAAAACAGGAAAACAGCAAGTACTCAGTCAGGATATTTGTATCCCTTAAAAATGTTTTATGTATTAGATGAAGGTTAAATAGATAGAGTCAGTTCCACTTTAAACCAGGGGGATAATATAAGCCAAACACTCAATGAGCTTGCAACTTAGTTATAAGAGTATGTTCCAGATCCTTGCATATTTCTTAGACAAGGTACACATCATAGGATATCCATGGCCATACCTTAACAGTCCTACACAGACCTTATCCAGGCAAGCATTCCTTCCTTCCCTCCCTTATCTCATTCTCCCCCCCCCCACACTAATTAGGTAACATTTAAAGTATGATCCCTCCAGAAACCTGTTTATCTAGAACATACAGGACATTATTAATTTTTTCCAGACTAGAGGGAAGTATTGAGCTGCAGCAATAAAGTCCATCAATTAGAAGTAATTTCTTAGTTCAAAAAATAACCTTTACTGGTATTTTTAATGATCATAGTGGTATTTTGTAGGAGGAGCTTGCTTGGGGGGGGGGGGGTACAGATGCTTGAAACACCTCTATGTCCCCAAACACTTTTGTATTGCAGAAGAGGCTTCAAACCATGAGAAATGTTCACATATGCTTTTTGTTCCTTTTCAATGGGTTTAAATTGTCAAGGAAGGTGCACTTAGTTACAGTGTCCCTTTGATTGACAATCTTCAATGCTGCAGATATACATAGAACTTTCTGATTGCTCAGTTTGTGCAGCAAGCACAATTTACTAGCTTTCTCAACCACTAGGGGGATGCCCTAATGATAACAATTACAAACCCACTTTTTCCATATGTGGCACCGGCATCTTGACTGCTAAACTTGTTATGCTTTGCTTCTTAAATCACCCAGCTCAAGAGAGCATACATTCAACTGTAAATGTATTACCATTTAATGTGTGAGTCTCATATAGAAACAGGTAGTCTTCACTGGCTTAGGTTTAACCCTCAACATAAATGAAGACAGACAAGTACTCACAACAACTTAGTTCCTGTATGAGGGGATCCATGTCTCGCCAGACTTACATATACTGTTCCGCAGCCCACACAACCTTTACATGATTTCCTCTTTCCATGTGTTGCCCTACCATCAGGGCTAGTGATGTGGTCTTGCTGGAGCACTAGGCAGATGTTCTCTGATGTCCTTACTCTATTCCAAAAAGGGACCCTTCCATAGATAGGGTCATGAGGGCTGCAGACACACGGTTTAACTTGAGCGATGGATGTGCTCCAGAATCCACTCCGGCTAATCCATTTAGCCTAGGGGATGAGTCTGCTGTGCTGTCAGAATGCTTCAATGGTTCTCCTCGATACAGGCCGCTTCTCGCCATGCACTGTATCACGCGTCACGTGCTGCTGCTTCACCTCCCACTGGTGCTTCTCTTCTAAATACTGGATTATACAATAGCAATGAATATAGGCTGAATAAAGCTGGACCATCTATACATAAATATATCTAAAATGGCATTTGTGGCCATTCCAGATTGTATTGCACATATGTAACATAATAAAATTATTATTTCAGTTTTACAGTTACTAACTGCAGAGTTTTTACAAGCTGATAAAATGAGATGCAGAAGTATGTAAACTGTGTGTTAAACGAAAGATAAATAGGGATTGTGTGAAGTGATCATTTTAACGCTTTACAAATTCCAATTTGCTACCCATGAATTGGGACTGATTGTAAAAAAAAAAATTTATATAAGTAAAATGCAACAAAGAAAATATTCATTAAAGTGACATTAAACACTAAGGACTAGATAACAAGTAGTGGCGTATTTTTTTCGTGATCGTGAAAACTCTGCTAGAGCCTAGAGTTAAGCTTTTTCCGCTAGTCAGATTGGATTCCTATTACAGTTTCAAAACCCCCCACTTATATTGCACTAGCATTAACCGGAATTGCCTGAAAAATCTAACTTAATTTTCTGCGTGAGCGTGCATGTATTCCCCCATAGAAATCAATGGAGAAAAAAAAGTGGAAAAAAACTAAAACCCGAAATTGCACAAACACCATCGGATTTTCGCAATGCCCATAGAAGTCAATGGAGAAAAATAATTGCGCAAACAACATAGTATATTCGCATTATCAAATGTGAAATATTTACAGGAAATACACAGTTCAAACCTCTATTAAATATGAATATTGCATAAATATGTTTTTTTTTTTTAAAGATTTTTTTTATTAATGTGAAGTATATGTAGGTAGGTTAGGTGATTATCAATAGAAGGAGACCACTTGTGATGATAGCAGGATGTGATGTCACTAGCTGGTGGGCGGGGCTTAGGTCCGGTGTCTGTGTCGCAGTTAGTTTAGTACAATCAACCTGTCTGGATGTGTATTGCTATGCTCTGTAATAAAATAGAGTTGTACCATCATTGCTGTGTCCTGCATATGTCCTGCATCTCATGACATGGTGTCAGAAGTTCTGGACTACGCTTCTGTTTCTGATGATGACGATGTCAAAGTTTACCCCACCTGAGCCTTTTGACTTCTCTCAGCCTGCAGCTTGGCCCACATGGCGTCAGCGGTTTCAGCGCTTCAGGATTGCATCCAAACTGAACAAGGAGAGTGGTGAAGTACAAGTTAATTCTCTTTTGTACTCTATGGGGAAAGATGTAGAGCCAGTGTTCAATACTTTTACTTTCCAAGAAGGGGAAGAAGTTAACTTTGATATAGTTATGGATAAACTCAGTGCCCACTTTGTGCCCAAAAGAAATGTGATTCATGAGAGAGCTTGTTTTCACAAACGTAATCAGCGTGTGGGAGAATCTGTGGAGTCATTTTTGCGCAGCCTGTATGAATTAGCTGAATTCTGTGAGTTTGGTGTTGCTAAAGAAGAGCAAATCAGAGACAGAATAGTTATTGGAATTGCAGATGCTGAAGTCTCCCTGAAGCTGCAGTTAGAGCCTGATTTAACATTAGACGGGGCTATTAGGATGGCCCGCCAGAGTGAACTGGTGAAAAAGCAAAGTGCTGATCTGAGGTCTGAGAGTATTGTGGATGAAGTGCAACAGTCTAGGAAAATTACTAGTGAAAGGCACAGTGTGAGCGGTAGATCTAAAGTACTGGAAAGGCCTAGAAGTGGATGGGCGCAACATGGCCGATGCACACGGTGCTACCGGGCTCATGATCAGAGTGCTATATGCCCGGCCAGAGATAAAAGATGCAGAAAATGTAACAGAATAGGCCATTTTGAAGTGGTGTGTAAAACTGAATACATTAAGGAGATGCAGGTGGACAGTGACCAGGAGGGTCAGGAAGTGTCTTTTGTGGGGTCTGTTGTGGAACGGACAAGCTCAGAGGAAGATTGGAAAGTTACCTTTACTGTAATGGGAGCCAATGTTGATTTTAAGATTGACACAGGAGCAGATATCACTGTAATGTCTTTTGCTGAATTTATGAGACTGCCTCGACAGCCCCAGCTGGCGAAGGTTACTACAAATGTTCATAGTCCTGGTGGCCGCATTGATTGTGTGGGGAAATTTCTTGCCAGCTGTGAGTACAAACAAAGGAAGTTCACCATGTGGGTGCATGTGATCCGAGGTCAGTGTGTTAACAGTTTATTGAGCAGAAAAGCAGCCTGTGACTTGGGCCTCGTGGCCAGAGTGAATGAGATCTCTGAAGATATGTTTGGCGAGTTGGGCCTACTGAGCTGCAAACCTGTCCGTATAGCACTTAAAAGTGACGCAGTCCCGTACAGTATTTCTACTCCTCGTAGAATTCCGTTCCCGCTTATGCCTCAAGTGGAGAAAGAGCTCATGCGCATGAAGTCTATGGGGGTTATTGAAGAGGTTGTTGAAGCAACTGATTGGTGTGCCCCCATTGTTCCAGTTGCAAAGAAAAACGGAAAGGTGCGCATCTGTGTGGACCTGAAAAGGTTGAATGAGGCAGTGAAGAGGGAGAGATTTGTGCTGCCGACACTGGAAGATATAGCCCCGAAGTTGGCTGGGGCGAAGTTCTTTTCCACATTAGACGCTTCTAGCGGCTTTTGGCAGATCCCCCTGGATCCAAAGTGCCGCAAACTGACTACCTTTATCACTCCGGTAGGTCGGTTCTGTTTCTGCAGACTTCCCTTTGGGATATCCTCCGCTCCTGAGATCTTTCAGAGGGAAATGAGTTCTCTCCTGAGTGGCCACGTGGGCACAGCAGTCGTCATGGACGACATTCTAGTGTATGGGTCTACAGTGGAAGAGCATGATCAGCGTTTGAGTTGTGTGCTGCAGGCTATCAAAGAGTCTGGGCTGAAGCTGAATAAAGAAAAATGTCATTTTAGGAAAACGGAATTATGCTACTTTGGGCATATCATCAATGGGGATGGCATCAAGCCGGACCCCGAGAAAATTCGGGCTATCGAACAGATGAAAAGCCCTTCTGATGTACATGAGCTGAGACAGATATTGGGCCTAGTAAATTACGTGGGCAAGTTTCTTCCAGATTTATCTACAGTTTTGCACCCTATCACAGAGTTGCTTAAGAAAGATGTTGCCTGGGTCTGGGGACCCTCACAAGAAAAAGCGTTCCTGCATGCTAAGTCCCTGCTGGGGTCTGCCCCAGTGCTGGGGTTCTACGACCCTTCAAAAAAGACTGTGGTTAGTGCTGATGCAAGCAGTTATGGGTTGGGGGCTGCACTCCTGCAGCTGAATGACAACAAACTACAGCCCATCGCCTACTGTTCCCGCACACTGACGGCTGCGGAGTCAAAATACGCTCAAATTGAGAAAGAGTGCCTGGCTGCAGTTTGGGCCTGTGAGCGCTTTCAGCGTTATCTAGTGGGTTTGGAGAAATTTAGTCTGGAAACTGACCACAAACCGCTAGTCCCTCTTATCAATTCTTATGACATCGACAAAACACCCTTGAGATGCCAGAGACTTTTAATGAGACTGCTCAGGTTCAATGTTCAGGCAGTGCATGTGCCAGGGAGGCAGCTGGTTGTGGCAGATACACTGTCCAGGCTCCCGCTGGCTGCTGCTGAAGAATCCTCTACAGAATCGGATGTAAAAGTGTATGTTGATTCAGTTCTGGCCTCTAAGTCCATTTCTTCAAGGAAACTGGAAGAGATAAAGAAAGAGACATATTTGGACACAGATCTGCAAGAAGTTATAAGGTACATAAGAGATGGCTGGCCCGAGAGCCGGGCAGCCTGGATGTCTTTAAATGCTTACCAGCCAGAGAGGTCGCAGCTCACGGAGCTGGAGGGGTTGGTGCTGTTCCAAGACCGTATTGTAACTCCTGTCAGCATGAGGAAGGAGATGTTAAACAGGATTCATGATGGCCACTTAGGCATTACAAAGTGCAGAGAAAGAGCAGCTACAGCTGTGTGGTGGCCTGGGATCAGCTCCGACATTGCAAATCACGTGTCTAAATGTGCCTTTTGCCGGGAACGCCGGCCTACTCAGAGAAGGGAGCCCTTAATGTCTACTCCGCTGCCTGCGGGGCCGTGGCAGAAAATAGCTGCTGATTTGTGCGAACTGCACGGGAAAAAGTTTCTTGTTGTTATCGACTACTATTCCAGGTATTTGGAAATAGCACCCCTGAATGATATCACAAGTCAGGCCGTTATCATTCGCCTGAAGAGCTTGTTCGCCCGCTGGGGCATTCCAATGGAGCTGGTGAGTGATAATGGCATGCAGTTCGCTTCTACAGAGTTCAGTGCTTTCAGCAGGGAATATGATTTTGTACATTCCACGTCAAGTCCACATTATCCGCAGGCCAACGGAATGGCTGAAAGGGCAGTTCAAACAACAAAATTCATCCTAAAGCAATCTGAACCGTACCTAGCCCTCTTGTCATACAGGGCGACGCCCATTCAAGCCACCGGGTTTAGCCCGGCACAGCTGATGCTAGGACGCCAGATTCGCACCACTTTACCCTCAGTGGGTGTCTTCAAGCCGCCTGGCCCTGTTCCTCGGGACGAAGTCCTTAGGAGGGATGAAGAGGCCAAAAAGGGTTATCGTTTCTTCTACGACAGGAGACATTCTGTCAGGCCTTTACAGGAACTGAAAGCGGGCCAAAGTGTCAGAATTAAACTGGATGATGAGAAGAAATGGAAGACGCCTGCTACGGTAGTGGGCCGCTCTCCAGAACCAAGGTCTTACACAGTCCTTACAGAGGGAGGGACGGTTACACGCCGTAACCGGAGACATCTTCAGCCTGTACCTGAGAGTCTGGAACCGGATACCTCAGTACCACCGCCGGTGGGATCTCCTGTTCTAAGAGAGGTGCCTTCCCCTCAGCAAGATCATAGCGGGGATATATCTTTGCCTCCAGCAGACTCTTGTTCACCATCTTCTGTATCAGAGGACAGTTCATGCAAAGTTACATCAAGCGGAAGAGTGGTGAGGCTTCCGGCCCGATACAGGGACTGACTTTAGCTAGAACAGTGACCGGAAGTATGGGCAGAATAATCCCATGGTCACTGTGGACTAGGGTAGTCTACCCCGATGTCCAAGTCAGGATGTAATTTATTTGTTCATGTTTTCTAATCTATCTGTTCTTATAATGTTCTAAAACAAAATGTTGTTGTATACCCTGTTGGTGTACCTTGTTATTTAATATATGCGAATGTATGCTTTGCCTTTGAAAAAGGGGAAGATGTGATGATAGCAGGATGTGATGTCACTAGCTGGTGGGCGGGGCTTAGGTCCGGTGTCTGTGTCGCAGTTAGTTTAGTACAATCAACCTGTCTGGATGTGTATTGCTATGCTCTGTAATAAAATAGAGTTGTACCATCATTGCTGTGTCCTGCATATGTCCTGCATCTCATGACACCACTCTTGTGTCTCACATGGCGAACCTCATTTTTCTGGGGGGGTATAGGGGAATGCTTAAGAAAAAGAAGCGTACTATGGTACAACATCACCTGGAAGACAGGTTGTAATCAAGTGCTTCTATCATGAAACTTGTAATATAAAACTCAGGGTCAAAGAACATTCAAAGGATGCATTTTATGAAGTTTAATAGGTAAATTATAGAGGGGGCGGAGTTAGCATTAGGCTAGTAGGGGCACAAAAGTAACTATGTAAATTATCCTCTAAACGGAGGGAATATAAACTAAAAGTTGTGTTGTTTTAGTCCCAAACATCATTTTTATGATATACTGTATGAGGCTATAGGGAGAGGGGTAGTTAGGGTGCCATGTCATATGAGGGCTTATAGTAGCTGAAGGATAATGCTAAGAAGTGTTTGCTGTTAAGTGTAAAGATCATGGGTTTATCTGGGATGGAATCTCTGGGAGAAATGGTGAAGTTAGTTGAGAAGTGCTATATGAGCTATACTACATATATAGAAAATTGGAATATATTGTGTAAAATCAATATTTGGGGTTTGGTAGATGGTACTATTAGGGATATGTGAACTAGTGAAATCAATGCTAGCAAGGCAGGATGGACTCTAAAACTGAAGCCATATTATATGACTAATTAGATAAAATAACTAATACCTAGCTGAAAAACAGATCTGCTACCCCTCTTATCTTAGCAAACATATATATTGCATAGTATGCAAACATATAAATTATAACATAACCAGATTTATTACAAATGGGTGCAGCTACGAATAAGAACTATAGGAAGTAGAAGCTATAAGTGTTACAAACGGTTTTGAGCGTATTATTTTCATATCGACTCACATTTAGCATCATATTGTGTAGAACATATTAGAAGACTAATATATGCATGAAAGAGAGAAAACAGAGAACTGAGAAAAACTAAAACTCAGGTATAATATCTAGATGAGAGACTGAATTATGAGCTGGGTACAAACTAGTAAGTCTCACCAGTACACAAATATATATATATATATATATATATATATATATATATATATATATATATATATATATATGTGTGTGTGTGTGAAACGTGTGTATAAACTAAACAAGAGGCTCAGGTGTATTACCTTCATAAAAGCTAGTGTATTTATTTGTATGTTTGATCTCAGTTATGAAATGAATATAACTTTTTCAGTGGGATGCGGTGAAGGAGCAAGTCTCTGAATATAAATAGGGTTTAGTCTGTTACACGGTTTTGCAGGCAGAATATAAGGCCAATACTTAAAGAGACAGTATACTATAAAATAGTTTTTTACTTAATGTGTTTCCAATTACTTTTTTTTACCAGCTGCAGAGTATAACATGTATGAGATTTGCTTTTTTAAGACTTTTTTGTGTATATGAATGAGCTGATTTTGTGTTTTGATGCCACAAACTAATAAAATGGGTTGAGCTTGTAGGTATAATCAGATTTCATTACTTTATCACATTGTGTACATATACCTGCTTCTTTATCTTATATCTGTCCATAAACCAATCACCAATACTTGGAGAGAACAATGGAAGATTAACATTTTATTACCTTATCTCTTCTATAACCCACTGGGAGTGTATTTTACACAACTTGGCCTCGAGGCCAAAAACTTTAAGGATAGGTGGGGATACCACAGGTTACAAAAACTATTACAAATGCGAATATAAGGGCAATGGAAATACTTATATAAACAATTTAATACACTCCAGCAGGTAAAATGGATCATTCAGAACAAATTAAAGGGGAAAATATTTTTGAGTAAACTGTCCCTTCAAGATATATAGCAGCAAAAGTTCATGAGGCAAGGTTAATAGTGGAGAGGATATCTATAGTAGTAGTAATGAGCTGGGTATTGTAAGCTACCAATCTCAGGAGGGGATGTTCCTCACCTACATTAGTGGTCACATAGATATGCTAAATACAGTTGTGCTATTACTCTGTACAAAGATAAGCTAATAGGATTAGTTACATATCAGGCAAGGTAATGTGGGCAGCTTCAGGCAAGTGAGAAACTGAATATATGTTATTCACAACTAACTAATAAATCCAAACAGCTTGTGTTAGCTTCTGTAGGTGAAACCAGGGGTCTTATGATTATCAGAAGTCCTGAGTCTGGAGACCTCCTTGTCAACATAATCAGTTCCAATAAAGATATATGGCTTCATAGAGTCTCAGTCAGTCACCGTGTGGGCAAATAGCTAACCCTGCTATGTGAGTGTCAGGGTGCCAGGAATCAGACTGAGACGAGAAGTGCAAAAATAATCACACCTTTATTAATAGCAAAAAATAATAAAAAGTCCACAAGTCAAATAACAAGCCAGGAGTCAAAATCAGAGCTGGTAGTCAGATGAGCCAAGTGAGGAGACAAATGGAATAGTAAGACGAGCAGGAATCAGGAACAAGGAAAACAGCAGAGTCAGGAACAAGCCAGGGATCAGGAACCAGGAAGGATGTCAGGCAGCCAGGTAATACACAGGAACTCTCACAAACAGGTCTGAGACAACGCAAAGGCAAAGCATACTGAAAAGAGGCCCTTTAAATAATAAGTGATGACATCACAATTCTGAGACTGCATCCTGTCTCACATGGATGATGCACACCAGTCTGGCCATAAAAGGAAGTGCAGGTAATGGGCAGCATCCCCCACAATGCACCATAGTCAGGAAGAGAGGTGAGTAAAATGGCTGCCAGCAGCACATGGCAAACACAACAGGGAGAAAACCCTGGCAGTGAGGCATATCATTCTATCCCACACCAGTACTACTGAATGCTTGTTTTCAATGGATATCTTGGGGCCTTCTTGGAGTTACCGTCTTAATCTTCTCAGCCTCCTGGGTACAGGGCTCCAGCAGCAGAGCCTTACGACACCTCTCTCTGTTCTAGGCAAATGCCCCAAAACCTCCAATATGGCTATCATCGAGGCAGGTAAGTATTGATCATGGATTGGGTAGTCAGGGTCCTTAACTCCCGAGCGTATCAGTTTAGGTAGGCTTGCTGGGACATCATCCTGTAGATCCACTGATTCCACAGTTCTATGGGGTATATGTGCCAAGGTCTGCTCCCAGGGATTGTCTGTGCCCCATGAGATCAGACCCTCTTACCGAAAAGCATTAGTCAGGAATGTGGTACAGCCACGGCTCAAAACCACTATATCATGAAGATGAAGCTAATATAAATGGTTAAGATATAGATAAGAGTTCCAAACAATGGTAAATTATATATATTATCCTCTAAAATCGAACTTATAGCCAGGAGCTCCTAATGTGCGCGACTTGTCACTTCGGCAGTTAGCTCCGCCCCCCACATAAATATGTTTTATCCTGTTTTCATCTACTTAATGCCAAAGGGCTCTAATGCACTTATATAAATGCCTATATGTGTGTAAATATATATTAATGTTTTTATATGTGTATATAGGACTGTAAATGCATTTATACACATATAAATACATTAATATATATGTACATATATATATATATATATATATATATATATATATATACACATACATACATATACATCTTTAGCAATGTATATGTATGTATCTCAATTTTAAAGCCATTTGCCTGCAATATATCTTTGAGCCCTTTTTAGACTTTTTTGTGCAAAGTTTTTTTGAATAATTTTTATTAGACAGTGTTAATATCAGTGTAACTGCAATTTATTTTTGTTTCAGAAACCAATTAAACACAGCTCTGAGATTGCAGTAAGGATTGAAGTGTAACTTGTAATATCTTCTGCCCTCAATCTCTTTAAGCAAAATTACTTCTCAACTCTTATGTCTACTCTTTCTTCAAACCCAAAACATCTGTTCTCCACTTTCAATACTCTTCTCCTCCCACCCCCACCTCCTAATACAACTTCTCTGTCAGCTCAAGACTTTGCCAGCCACTTCAATAACAAAATCAGCTCTCAACATACTTCCCTGTTACTGAGGAAGAAGTTTCTGCACTAATACTGCGCTCTCACCTAACTACCTGTCCCCTTGACCCTATCCCCTCACAGCTACTCCCCTCCCTCTCTTCTACCCTTACCCCTATACTAACACACATTTTCAACCTCTCCCTCAGCACCAGTATATTTCTCTCATCTCTGAAACATGCACTGGTCACACCTATCCTCAAAAACAACCTTCCATTGGTCCAACCTCCCCATCCAACTACAACCCTATTTCCCTCCTCCCTCTTGCCTCAAAGCTTCTCAAAAAGCTAGTATATGCACGCCTATCCCCTTTCCTTACACTAAACTCCCTCCTTGACCCACTGCAATCTGGATCTGGATTTCATCCCCATCACTCCACAGAGACAGCAATCGTTAAGGTTACCAACGACCTACTTACAGCAAAATCAAAAGACCACTTCTTTCTGCTTATCCTCCTTGATCTGTCCGCAGCCTTTGATACTGTTGACCACCCTCTTTTGCTCCAAACCCTCCAATCCTTCGGCATTTGTGACAAAGCTCTCTCGTGGCTCTCTTCCTACCTGTCAAACCATACCTTTAGGTCCTCCTTTGCCCCGTCACCACTTTCTGTTGGGGTACCACAAGGCTCTGTCTTCGGTCCCCTTCTCTTCTCAATCTACACGTCATCATTAGGTTCCCTAATTAAGTCCCACAGTTTCCAATATCAATTGTATGACGACAACATCCAAATCTACTTCTCTGCACCAGACTTATCTCCTTCCTTGATAACCTGTGTCACTAACTGTCTTTCTCACATATCTTCCTGGATGTCCTCTCACTACCCTAAGCTAAATCTCTCCAAAACTGAGCACCTTATTTTCCCCCCTTCTTCCAAAATCTCCACCCCCAATCTCTCTATAACTGTCAAGAACTCCATCATTACCCCTACCCCGCATGCCCGATGTCTTGGGGTCACATTTGACTCAAATCTTTCTTTCACTCCTCACATTCAGTCCTTGGCTAAAGCCTGCTGCTTCCACCTTAAAAACATCTCTAAAATTAGACATTTCCTTACACAAGACACAACTAGGATTTATATCCACTCTCTCATCCTTTCTCGCCTCAATTACTGCAACTCTGTCCTCTCTGGTCTCCCCAGCTGCCACCTAGCTCCTTTACAATCCATAATAAATGCTCCTGCCGGGCTCATCTTCCTTACATGTCACTCTTCATCTGCTGCACCTCT
Organism: Bombina bombina; assembly: GCF_027579735.1. Classification (NCBI taxonomy): domain Eukaryota; kingdom Metazoa; phylum Chordata; class Amphibia; order Anura; family Bombinatoridae; genus Bombina; species Bombina bombina. The sequence goes on from NC_069502.1 coordinate 183,537,674, forward strand.
CTGCCAATCCCTTCACTGGCTTCCGCTTGCCTCTAGGATTAAATACAAAATTCTCACTCTGACATACAAAGTCCTCAATTGCACTGCTCCCCCCCTATTTCTCAGACCTTGTCTCCAGATACTCTCCTTCCAGTCCCCTTCACTCTGCTCATGACCTCCTACTCTCCTCCTCTCTTGTTACCTCCTCATACTCCCATTTACAGGACTTCTCCAGACTGGCTCCCATCTTGTTGAACTCTCTGCCTCGCTCCACAAGACTCTCCCCTAGTTTTGAAAGCTTCAAATGCTCCCTAAAGACTCTACTGTTCAGGGATGCATATAACCTACTCTAACCTTTCTTTATACCAGTTTCTCTCCTCCATTGCTATCCCCTGAACCCCCTTAGCATGTAAGCCTAAGAGTCCAGCTGTTTGTAGATCACCTTCTTAATAGCTGGCTACAACAGTGTGACTCTTGGCAGGGCCCTCTACCCGTTTGATCCCTATAATTGTTTTGTTGTACTCCGCATTTCTTTATAGCACTGCGGAATCTGTTGGCGCTCTACAAATAACCGATAATCATAATATCAGTGCAATGAAAAGGCTTGTGATAAGACGATATCGCTTGCACAAAACCATTTGCGCCTCACTTGTAATCTAGCCATAAAAAAGCTACATAGAATGAAGAAAAATAAGTGTACATTTTAGTGTCATAGGATCTGCCATGTTGTAATTTACCTTTTCTGCTGTGGCCAATTTGGGAGAGTTATAAATAGGTCACTAGAGTTAGCAGTCAGTGGTTGTATGGAATATAACATCGTTATGTACTTCTATTTCTAACAGGAACTTAAAACTTCACAATTTCAAAATGGAATTACATGAAAAGGGCCAAAATAAATAATAAAAGTATATTCAAAACTTTTTTTATATATACGATTTATCATTTTATATTTCCATCTCAAACTGTTTAATGTCCCTTTAACTGAAATGTGTGTGTGTATATATATATATATATATATATATATATATATATAATATATATATATATATATATAAAACTTTTAATAGTCCATAATTAAAATTGTGAAAAAGGCATATATATATATATATATATATATATATACAAACTTCCAAGAGGATCCCACACTCACTGCTCCAACTCAGCCTCCGGGGTGCACTTAAAATAGTAACATGCCAAATAAATGAGAAAGGCACTCTCCGTATAATAGTAATTCAATTTTACTTAGATGAACGTTTTCGGGGTTGCCCCCGTCCTCAGACGGGGCAACCCCGAAAACGTTCATCTAAGTAAAATTGAATTACTATTATACGGAGAGTGCCTTTCTCATTTATTTGGTATATATATATATATATATATATATATATATATATATACAGTATATCCAGTTCCAAAAAAGGCACTCACTGTGCTTTAATAAAAAACATACGCCTAGATTTGGAGTTCTGCGTTAGCCGTCAAAACCAGCGTTAGGGGGTCCTAACGCTGGTTTTGGCCGCCCGCTGGTATTGGAGTCAGTCAGGAAAGGGTCTAACGCTCACATTCCAGCCGCGACTTTTCCATACTGCAGATCCCCCTATGCCATTTGCGTATCCTATCTTTTCAATGGGATCTTTTTAACGCCGGTATTTAGAGTCTTGGCTGAAGTGAGCGTTAGAAATCTAATGACAAAACTCCAGCCGCAGAGAAAAGCCAGGAGTTAAGAGCTTTTTGGGCTAACGCCGGTTCATAAAGCTCTTAACTACTGTGCTCTAAAGTACACTAACACCCATAAACTACCTATGTACCCCTAAACCGAGGCCCCCCACATCGCCGCCACTCTATTAAATTTTTTTAACCCCTAATCTGCCGACCGCACACCGCCGCCACATACATTATCCCTATGTACCCCTAATCTGCTGCCCCTAACATCGCCGACCCCTATATTATATTTATTAACCCCTAATCTGCCCCCCCCAACGTCGCCGCTACCTACCTACAATTATTAACCCCTAATCTGCCGACCGGACCTCACGCTACTATAATAAAGTTATTAACCCCTAATCCGTCTCACTCCTGCCTCAAAAACCCTATAATAAATAGTATTAACCCCTAATCTGCCCTACCTAACATCGCCGACACCTAACTTCAAGTAAAGCTAAGTCTAACACTAACACTAATATAATTTTATTCTAACGAAATAAATTAAATCTTATTAAATAAATTATTCCTATTTAAAGCTAAATTACTTACCTGTACAATAAACCCTAATATAGCTACAATATAAATAATAATTATATTGTAGCTATTTTAGGATTAATATTTATTTTACAGGCAACTTTGTATTAATTTTAGCCAGGTACAATAGCTATTAAATAGTTAATAACTAATTAATAGCTACCTAGTTAAAATAAATAAAAAATTACCTGTAAAATAAATCCTAACCTAAGTTACAATTAAACCTAACACTACACTATCAATAAATAAATTAACTAAACTATCTACAATTATCTACAATTAAATACAAATAAATACAATAACTAAAGTACAAAAAATAAAAAAAGAACTAAGTTACAAAAAATAAAAAATAATTTACAAACATTATAAAAATATTACAACAGTTTTAAGCTAATTACACCTACTCTAAGCCACCTAATAAAATAACAAAGCCCCCCAAAATAAAAAAATGCCCTACCCTATTCTAAAATAAAAATTGTAAAGCTCTTTTACCTTACCAGCCCTTAAAAGGGCCTTTTGCGGGGCATGCCCCAAAGAATTTTGCTCTTTTGCCTGTAAAAAAAAAACATACAATACCCCCCCCAACATTACAACACACCACCCACATACCCCTAATCTAACCCAAACCCCCCTTAAATAAACCTAACACTAAGCCCCTGAAGATCTCCCTACCTTGTCTTCATCGCGCCGGGTATCACCGATCTGTCCAGAAGAGGGTCCGAAGTCGTCATCGTATCCGGCAAGAAGTGCTCCTCCAGAGGGTCCAAAGTCTTCCTCCTATCCGGGCAGAAGAGGACATCCGGACCGGCAGACATCTTGATCCAAGCGGCATCTTCTATCTTCTTCCATCCGGCGCGGAGCGGGTCCATCTTCAAGCAGCCGACGCGGAGCCATCCTTCTTCACCGACGTCCTAAGTCCGAATGAAGGTTCCTTTAAGGGACGTCATCCAAGATGGCGTCCCTCGAATTCCGATTGGCTGATAGGATTCTATCAGCCAATCGGAATTAAGGTAGGAATAATCTGATTGGCTGATGGAATCAGCCAATTAGATTGAAGTTCAATCGGATTGGCTGATCCAATCAGCCAATCAGATTGAGCTTGCATTCTATTGGCTGTTCCGATCAGATTATTTTACAGGTAATTTTTTATTTATTTTAACTAGGTAGCTATTAATTAGTTCTTAACTATTTAATAGCTATTGTACCTGGTTAAAATAAATACAAAGTTGCCTGTAAAATAAATATTAATCCTAAAATAGTTACAATATAATTATTTATATTGTAGCTATATTAGGGTTTATTGTACAGGTAAGTATTTAGCTTTAAATAGGAATAATTTATTTAATAAGATTTAATTTATTTCGTTAAAATAAAATTATATTTAATTTAGGGGGGTGTTAGTGTTAGGGTTAGACTTAGCTTTAGGGGTTAATACAGTTATTAGAGTAGCGGCGAGGTTCGGTTGGCAGATTAGGGGTTAATACTTGAAGTTAGGTGTCGTCGATGTTAGTGAGGGCAGATTAGGGGTTAATACTATTTATTATAGGGTTTTTGAGGCGGGAGTGAGGCGGATTAGGGGTTAATAACTTTATTATAGTAGCAGTGAGATCTGGTCGGCAGATTAGGGGTTAATAATTGTAGGTAGGTAGCGGCGACGTTGGGGGGGGCAGATTAGGGGTTATTAAATATAATATAGGGGTTGGCGGTGTTAGGGGCAGCAGATTAGGGGTACATAGTTATAATGTAGGTTGCGGCGGTGTACGGAGCGGCAGATTAGGTGTTAAAAAAAATATGCAGGGGTCAGCGATAGCGGGGCGGCAGATTAGGGGTTAATAAGTGTAAGGTTAGGGGTGTTTAGACTCGGGGTACATGTTAGGGTGTTAGGTGCAGACTTAGGAAGTGTTTCCCCATAGGAAACAATGGGGCTGCGTTAGGAGCTGAACGCTGCTTTTTTGCAGGTGTTAGGTTTTTTTTCAGCTCAAACTGCCCCATTGTTTCCTATGGGGGAATCGTACACGAGCACGTTTTTTAAGATGGCCGCGTCCGTAAGCAACGCTGGTATTTAGAGTTGCAGTGGCGGTAAATTAAGCTATACGCTCCCTTTTTGGAGCCTAACGCAGCCCTTCTGTGAACTCTAAATACCAGCGGTATTTAAAAGGTGCGGGGGGAAAAAAGCACGCGTAGCTAACGCACCCCTTTGGCCGCAGAACTCTAAATCTAGGCGATAGCATTTATTGTATAAAAATTAAACTGACGTAACGTTTCTGTGCCCATTTGCAACTTTGTCAAATGTCAATCAATAAGTTCAACCAGGTGAACCTAAAAGCAATAAATGCTGTTTTATTAAAGCCCAGTGAGTGTCTTTTTTTGGAACTGGGTCGCTATATGGATTTAAAGTGCATGCAGGCAGCTTTGGATATTAGTATGATTGTGCTTTCCCTCTCTGGATTGATACACATATATATATATATATATCTTGAAAAGGGTGGTTTGGTTTTTACAGTGCTTCCAGAGGGAATTTCCTCATGTACATGTAAATGAAACAAAACAAATGTATCCAGTGAGAAATAGTGATATGTTATAACAAATTAAAGAGATATTAGCCACTGACCTGTACATACCACAGGAATAAGTTTTAAAGTATCCGTTCCAATGTTGTTCTATTCCAGCAATTTTTCTCCCGTCTTAGGTAGAAATTTCTTGATTCCAAAATGTCTGTATCTTATTTGGAATCCTCTAGAAGTAAAGATGTAGAACACCCCCCTTGTACTTATCTGTATTACTTAAACAGAGGATGATAGGTGGGGAAGTATTCAGAAATTATCTAGAGCTAACTGTTAACGATTCGGTTTAAAATATAAATACAATTAGGCAGAATTAAACCCTCATCCATAGTCTAATAATTATGTTGTTAATACTAATAAATGCTACGCATATAAACAAAAATTTATTTTATTATTTTTATAATTTCAAAAAACAATCGGCTAGATTACGAGTCTTGTGTTAGCCTTAAAAAGCAGCATTGAGGGGTCCCAACGCTGCTTTTTAATGCCTGCTGGTATTACAAGTCAGGCAGGAAAGAGTCTACCGCTCACTTTTTTTCCGCGATTTTAGCTTACCGCAAATCCCCTTACGTCAATTGCGTATCCTATCTTTTTAATGGGATTTTCCTTACGCCGGTATTATGATCGCCTAAAAAAGTGAGCGGTAGACCCTCTCCTGTCAAGACTCCTACCGCATATAAAGTCAGTAGTTAAGAGTTTTATGGGCTAACGCCGGAACATAGAGCTCTTAACTAAAGTGCTAAAAGTACACTAACACTCATAAACTACTTATTAACCCCTAAACCGAGCCCCCCCCCCCCACATCGGAAACACTGAAATAAAATGTTTAACCCCTAATCTGCTGACCGGACATCACCGCCACTTTAATAAATGTATTAACCCCTAAACCGCCGCACTCCCGCCTCGCAAACACTAGTTACATTTTATTAACCCCTAATCTGCCGTCCCTAACATCGCTGACACCTACCTACATTTATTAACCCCTAATCTTCCGACCCCAACGTCACCGCTACTATATTAAATTTATTAACCCCTAAACCTAAGTCTAAACCTAAGTCTAAACCTAAGTCTAACCCCCCTAACTTAAATATAATTTAAATTAAACAAAATAAATTTACCATAATTAAATAAATTAATCCTATTTAAAACTAAATACTTACCGATAAAATAAACCCTAAGCTAGCTACAATATAACTAATAGTTACATTGTAGCTATCTTAGGATTTATATTTATTTTACAGGCAACTTTGTATTTATTTTTAACTAGGTACAATAGTTATTAAATAGTTATTAACTATTTAATAACTACCTAGCTAAAATAAGTACAAAAGTACCTGTAAAATAAACCCTAACCTATCCAAGATGGCGTCCCTTGAATTCCGATTGGCTGATAGAATCCTATCAGCCAATCAGAATTAAGGTAGGAAAAATACTATTGGCTGATGCAATCAGCCAATAGGATTGACCTCACATTCTATTGGCTGATTGGAACAGCCAATAGAATGCGAGCTCAATCCTATTGGCTGATTGGATCAGCCAATTGGATTGAACTTCAATCGTATTGGCTGATTGTATCAGCCAATAGGATTTTTCCTACCTTAATTCCGATTGGCTGATTCTATCAGCCAATCAGAATTCAAGGGACGCCATCTTGGATGACGTCACTTAAAGGACCAGTCATTCAGTCGTCGGCCGTCGGATGAAGAGGATGCACCGCGTCGGATGGACCCGCTCCGCTCCGGAAGGATGAAGATAGAAGATGCCGCCTGGATGAAGCCTTCTGCCGATCTGGATGTCCTCTTCTGGCCGGATAGGATGAAGACTTTGGACCCTCTGGAGGACCACTTGTACCCGGCTGGGTGAAGACGGCTCAAGGTAGGGTGATATTCAAGGGGGTAGTGTTAGGTTTTTTTAAGGGGGGATTGGGTGGGTTTTAGAGTAGGGTTGGGTGTTTGCGTGGTGGGTTTTAATGTTGGGGGGTATTGTATTTTTTTACAGGTGAAAGAGCTGATTACTTTGGGGCAATGCCCTGCAAAAGGCCCTTTTAAGGGCTATTTATAATTTAGTATAGGGTAGGGAATTTTATTATTTTGGGGGGCTTTTTTATTTTATTAGGGGGATTAGATTAGGTGTAATTAGTTTAATATTGTTGTAATTAATTTTTTTTTCTGTAATTTAGTGTTTGTTTTCGAAATTTAGTTTATTTAATTTAATTGTAATTAGTTGTAGGTAGTTTAGGTAATTAGTTTAATTATAGTGTAGTGTTAAGTGTAATTGTAATTTAGGTTAGGATTTATTTTACAGGTACTTTTGTACTTATTTTAACTAGGAAGTTATTAAATAGTTAATAACTATTTAATAACTATTGTATGGAGTTAAAACAAATACAAAGTTGCCTGTAAAATAAATATAAACCCTAAGCTAGATACAATGTAACTATTAATTATCTTGTAGCTAGCTTAGGGTTTATTTTATAGGTAAGTATTTAGTTTTAAATAGGAATAATTTATTTAATTGTAGTAAATGTATTTAGATGTATTTAAATTATATTTAAGTTAGGGGGTGTTAGGGTTAGACTTAGGTTTGGGTTAATAAATTTATAATAGTGGCGGCGACGTTGGCGGTGGCAGATTAGGGGTTAATACATTTAATATAGTTGCGGCGACGCTGGGGGGTGCAGATTAGGGGTTAGTAAATATAATGTAGGTGTCGGCAATGTTGGGGGAAGTAGATTAGGGGTTCATAAGTATAATGTAGGTGGCGGCGGTGTCCGGAGCGGCAGTTTAGGGGTTAATAATATAATGTAGGTGTCAGCGATAGCGGGGGCGGCAGATTAGGGGTTAATAAGTGTAATATTAGGGGTGTTTAGACTCGGGGTTCATGTTAGGGTGTTAGGTGCAGACATAGCAATGGATACAACCCTCTGACGAAGTGAGTATAGATGCTCACGAAACATGTAAGGACACGTGACACTCATTCGTTACGTCACTTCTGGTACTATCGGTTTACCGCACAGAACGCCACTCAGCAGCGGTTTTTACAGTGTTTTTAAACTAGCACTATTTTTACAGATATTTTAACAGATATTTTAGCAACTTTTTTAGGCAATTTAGATTTTAAATGTATTTATTAAAGCTTATTTTAAACCAAATTGTTAGCAGTTAGCTCTAGATTATTTCTGAATACATCCCCACCTATCACTCTCTGTTTAACTAATACAGAGAAGTACAAGGGGGGTGTGCTACATCTTTACTTTTAGAGGATTCCAAATAAGATACAGGCATTTTGGAATCAAGAAATTTGAACCTAAGACAGGGAGAAAAATTGCTGGAACAAGAACAACAACGCTGGAATGGATTCTTTACCACTTATTCCTGTGGTATGTACAGGTGAGCGGCTGATATCGCTTTAATTTGTTATAACATTACTATATCTCACTGGATACATTTGTTTTGTTTTATTTAAATATACATGAGGAAATTCCCTCCAGAAGCACTGTTAAAACCATCCTTTTCAAGATCTTTCATACTTTTTCTCACTTAGGTGAAAGTGAGAAATCCTTAAAAGCAGCAGTCAGGAGACTCCACATAAACATAGTATATATCACTTAGTTTAGTTAGGTGCTACTTCTATATCTGTTCTAACTACTATATGTATATATATCAAGGTGGATAAAAATCAATGATTTTTAAAAAAAAAATAAAAAAAATCTTATTTTTTTTATTTAAATCAGATTTTTTGGATTTAAATCGGATTGGGGACAAGCACTGGCCTAAATTTGGAGTTTGGCGGTAGCCGTGAAAACCAGCATTAGAGGCTCCTAACGCTGGTTTTAGGCTACCTCCGGTATTTGGAGTCACTCAAAAAAGGGTCTAACGCTCACTTTTCAGCCGCGACTTTTCCATACCGCAGATCCCCTTACGTCAATTGCGTATCCTATCTTTTCAATGGGATTTTTCTAACTCCGGTATTTAGAGTCGTGTCTGAAGTGAGCGTTAGAATTCTAACGACAAAACTCCAGCCCCAGAAAAAAGTCAGTAGTTAAGAGCTTTCTGGGCTAACGCCGGTTCATAAAGCTCTTAACTACTGTACTCTAAAGTACACTAACACCTATAAACTACCTATGTACCCCTAAACCGAGGTCCCCCCACATCGCCACCACTCGATTCAATTTTTTTAACCCCTAATCTGCCGACCGCCACCTACGTTATACTTATGTACCCCTAATCTGCTGCCCCTAACACCGCCGACCCCTATATTATATTTATTAACCCCTAACCTGCCCCCCACAACGTCGCCGCCAGCTACCTACAATAATTAACCCCTAATCTGCCGACCACAAAGCGCCGCCACCTACATTATCCCTATGTACCCCTAATCTGCTGCCCCTAACACCGCCGACCCCTATATTATATTTATTAACCCCTAATCTGCCCCCCACAACGTCGCCTCCACCTGCCTACACTTATTAACCCCTAATCTGCCGAGCGGACCGCACCGCTATTCTAATAAATGTATTAACCCCTAAAGCTAAGTCTAACCCTAACACTAACACCCCCCTAAGTTAAATATAATTTTAATCTAACGAAATTAATTAACTCTTATTAAATAAATTATTCCTATTTAAAGCTAAATACTTACCTGTAAAATAAATCCTAATATAGCTACAATATAAATTATAATTACATTGTAGCTATTTTAGGATTAATATTTATTTTACAGGCAACTTTGTAATTATTTTAACCAGGTACAATAGCTATTAAATAGTTAAGAACTATTTAATAGTTACCTAGTTAAAATAATTACAAAATTACCTGTAAAATAAATCCTAACCTAAGTTACAATTAAACCTAACACTATACTATCATTAAATTAATTAAATAAAATACCTACAATTACCTACAATTAAACCTAACACTACACTATCAATAAATAAATTAAATACAATTCCTACAAATAACTACAATTAAATAAACTAGCTAAAGTACAAAAAATAAAAAAGAACTAAGTTACAAAAAATAAAAAAATATTTACAAACATAAGAAAAATATTACAACAATTTTAAACTAATTACACCTACTCTAAGCCCCCTAATAAAATAACAAAGCCCCCCAAAATAAAAAAATGCCCTACCCGATTCTAAATTACTAAAGTTCAAAGCTCTTTTACCTTACCAGCCCTGAACAGGGCCCTTTGCGGGGCATGCCCCAAGAAGTTCAGCTCTTTTGCCTGTAAAAAAAAACATACAATACCCCCCCCCAACATTACAACCCACCACCCACATACCCCTAATCTAACCCAAACCCCCCTTAAATAAACCTAACACTAAGCCCCTGAAGATCTTCCTACCTTATCTTCACCATACCAGGTTCACCGATCGGTCCAGAAGAGCTCCTCCGATGTCCTGATCCAAGCCCAAGCGGGGGGCTGAAGAGGTCCATGATCCGGCTGAAGTCATCATCCAAGCGGGAGCTGAAGAGGTCCATGATCCGGCTGAAGTCTTCATCCAAGCGGGACAGAAGAGGTCTTCCATCCGATTGAAGTCTTCATCCAAGCGGGATCTTCTATCGTCATCCATCCGGAGCGGAGCGGCAGGATCCTGAAGACCTCCGACGCGGAAGATCCATCCTGGCCGACGACTGAACGACGAATGATGGTTCCTTTAAATGACGTCATCCAAGATGGCGTCCCTCGAATTCCGATTGGCTGATAGGATTCTATCAGCAAATCGGAATTAAGGTAGGAATATTCTGATTGGCTGATGGAATCAGCCAATCAGAATCAAGTTCAATCCGATTGGTGCGGCCAGAAAAAAGCCAGCGTTAGCTTTTCGGGTCCTTACCGACAAAACTCTAAATCTAGCCGTTAGTCTCCAGCTCATTTTTTGGCAAATATTGCCAATATCCAGTATCAGGGTCAAAACTTAAGTGCTGAGGAAGAAATATATGTTTGCTGAAAATATTTTAAAGAAAGTCACACCAGTGAACTGGTGGAAGTCACTTAAGCACTTGGATTTAGAGACTGTTCAAGTAATAATTTCACTTTTAACAGCAGTAGCTTCTTCTGCAGGCGTTGAAAGAATATTCTCTTCCTTTGGACTCATTCATTCTAAATTGAGAAATCGTTTGGGACCCGATAATCTTTTCCAGATTATATGAACAAAGAAGAAGCTGAAGATGACGAGTGAGCTACAGAGGACAGTATTTAATATATATATATATATATATATATATATATATTATACATTATGATTACGAACTTGTACATATGGGGAAAACATTATTTATATAAACAATCTATTGCAATAAGTAATTTGGCATCCAAGTGTTTTACAGATATTAAGAACTTTTATGAGAAAATGGCTTCATATATTAAATGATTATGTCCTTACACTTAATGTTTTTTGTTTTTTCTTGACTGAATTGATTAAGTTGTTTTATTCTGTTTTAATATCTTACTAAATTGCTTTTTTAAATGCAAATTAAGTGCGAGATTACATATGCGGCGCACGCTTCAGCATAACTGCAGAAACCAGCGTCGCCCGTAATTTCACCTTGTACATCGGGGAATCACATATACGGTGCTGGCAGTTCATAAAGTGCCATAAGTTGGATAAACTAGCGATGTCCAGAAATGTGCGTAAATACAAATTTCTGGAGTCGCCAGTGACTTAAATCTCACGTAAAAGTCTAACACACCTCCCAAAAATAAACTCAACATGTCAAAACCCCTATATTCGTCATCACCCATATTTCGGAACTAATAATAAATGTATTAACCCCTAAATCTGCCAACCCCAACATCCCAAACTACCTAATAAATGTATTAACCCCTAATCCACCATTCACCCACATCGCGATCTACATAATAAATGTATTAACCTCTAATCCGCCATTCACCCACATCGCAATCTACCTAATAAAAGTTTTAACCCCTAATCTGCCAACCCCCACAACGCAAAGTACCTATTAAAACTATTAACCCTTAATCCACCATTAAACCACATCACAACAATTTTTATAAATCTATTAACCCCTAATCCGCCAAACCCCCACAATGCAAAAAATCTATTTAATTACTAAGCCCCCTAACCTAACACCCCCTAAATTAACCCCCATTACCTACATTAAAAAATACTAAGTTACAATAAAAATTAAAGAAAAAATTAATTAAAAATAAAAAAACTTTAGATTAAATTAATCTAAGATTACAAAAAATAAAAAAGTCTAACTTTACTTAAAATAATAAACCAAATTATTAAAAATAAAAAAATTAAACCTAATCCCTATGAAAATAATAAAGCCCCCAAAATAAAAACACCCCCTAATCTAATACTAAATTACCAATAGTCCTTAAAAGGACCTTTTTTTAGGGCATTGCCCTAAATTAAACAGCTCTTTTACCTTAAAAAATACTTAGTCCCCTCTCTAACAATAAAACCCCCCACCCACCAAAATAAAAAAAAACTAACACTAAAAAATCCTAAACTACCCATTGCCCCTAAAGGGGCATTTGTATGGGCATCTAAAAAAAAAAAAAACTCCCAAATTTTTTTAAAAAAAGCCTAAGTCTAACCCCCAAATAGGTACCCACCATTCCTGAAATCCGACAGAGAAGGTCCTGTTCCAGGCGGTGAAGTCTTCTTCCAAGCGGCTGACATCTTCTTCCAAGCGGGGACCTCTTCCTTCTTCATCCAGGACCAAGCTGGTGCGGAACGGAGATGAGCACAGAGCAGGACTGGCGACCGCGGATCCATGGAGAGTGGAGGATCCTCTTCATACGATTGCCGCAGTACACTGAATAGTGAATTCAAGAGACGCGTTTAAATATGGCGTCCCTTGCATTCCTATTGGCTGATTTGATTCTTCAAATTCAAATCAGCCAATAGGATTAGAGCTACTGAAATCCTATTGCCTATTCCAAACACTGGAAAAAACAGCCTCAGACCATTATCCCTCTTCCAACAAACTTTACAATAGGCGCTATGCATTCTGGTAAGTAGTGTTCTCCTAGCATCTGCTGCACCAAGATTCTTCCATCATACTGCCAGATAGTGATTCATCACTCCAGGGAACATGTTTCCACTGCTCCAGTGTTGCATGCTTCATACTACTCTAGCCAAAGCTTCAGCACTTGTGAGTTTTCATGGTCTACCACTTTGTGGCAAGGCTGTTTATTACCTGGTTTCTAGTGGGGAAAGTGATTAACTTTTTTATCAGTGATAAGCTACATCATAGTGCAGAAGTGTCCCTTCATTTAAAAAAGGTGAGTCTGCCCTTTCAAATTATAGAATCACTTGTCCTTTTCACAAAAATAGGCGGGAGACAGGAGCTTTAGTTTTTTTATCATGATCATCTACATCTTACAGGGACATTTTAAAGGGCAGACTTGGCTGTTAGAGAGTTAACAGTGGAGGGGGGTTTATACATATAATTTAGTGTTATTTGTAGGTTTCTGGCAGTATTATAATTGTCGTCTCTCCTAGTTTGGATATCTGCAGCAAAGTTTAGAATTACACAGTTAAACAAATCTCTTATAAACAAAGCTCAGAATATGAACAAGTTTGAATCATTGTATTGGAAGTGTCCCTAGAAAATATATGAGGTATACAAAAGAACTTGAATAAAATGTAGCTACTATGTAGCAGTTTCAAAAATCTATGTAGCAAAATTAGTATGCAACCTGTAGTTGCTGAATGAAATAGAAATGAATTTGGAAACATACTACTGGAATCGTTTGTTTGTTTGAGTCCGACTACCGTAATTGATGACATCACAAACAGTCCGTATTGAGTGCAGCAATCGTATCTAATTTTTCAACAAGGAGATACTTCTTAAGTACAAATGGAAACAGACTTTGGCACCACTATTAAAGCAAGATACAACTGGTAATAAATAGGGAAGTAGAAGGTAGAACTACAGTATCAGAGTGTATTTACCTTACTAGATGGTGGACATGACAGTAGCTCACAGGATTCGAGATCCTAATAGATTAGTGTTGTAGCTGATTGTCGGGAATCCGGATAACTGGTAATTTCAGAGCGATAGGAGATAAGGTTGGTTATAAATTACCTTATTGGTAGAATAATAGAAACTGATCCGGATAGAGCTCATAGGTCTTGTCTCATGAGAGAAAAAATCCAAACAAACGGTTTACAGATTATAAGGAAATTCTTATAATCACAACCCTTTTTACAATGTATCTTATATTTGTATGGTTGGACATTTTATGCCTACTACTTTTCTGCATAAATTGTAAGAGGAAGTGACAAAAAAATAATTTGTTTCTTCAAGTTTTTTAAGTGTTATTAAACAATATAGTTATAAAATCCTATTTACTATGTACATGGATATTCTTTTTTTTTCTTTCATTTTATGTGGTTGCATTTTCTTATATTAGGGTATTTCTGCAAACTAAAGTTATTTTATAAAAATACTTGATCTTTAAAAATAAAAAAGCCGTATTTGTGTACATACCTCATAGAAAAACGTAGCAATTTAAGTGCACATTAAGGGCCATATTATGAGTGGCGTGTTGTTTCGCGCAAGCAATATAGGGTTTATCTTGGTTATTATCTATTTGTCCACGTCGGAAGGAGCACTCATATTACAAGTTGAAAGTGAATTCAAAAGCGTGAGACAATCTTGATTTACGCTAGAATCGTTACTGTAACCTCAGAGCTCTGGTTACACGAAAACAAAAAAGTATCACAAAACACAAAAATACATTAAAAAGTACAGTTACACTCATAATAACACTATCTAATAAATGGCTAGATTACGAGTTTTTGTCAGTAATGGTGTGCGGTGTTAACAAGCCTTTTTTTCTCACTGCTCACTTAAGACAGCGCTGGTATTACGAGTTCACTGAAACCCGGCGTTAGCCGCAGAAAAGTGAGCGCTGAGCAAAATTTAGCTCCACATCTCACCTCAATACCAGCGCTGCTTACGATAGCGGTAAGCTGTCTAAACATGCTCGTGCACAATTTCCCCGTAGGAAACAATGGGGCTGAGCCGGCTGAAAAAACCCTAACACCTGCAAAAAAGGAGCGTTCAGCTCCTAACGCAGCCCCATTGTTTACTATGGGAAAATACATTTTATGTTTACACCTAACACCCTAACATGAACCCCGAGTCTAAACACCCCTAACCTTACACTTATTAACCCCTAATCTGATGCACCCGACATCGCTGAGACCTGCATTATATTATTAACCCCTAATCTGCCGCTCCGTACACCGCCGCCACCTACATTATACCTATGAACCCCTAATCTGCTGCCCCCAACATCGCCGAACCCTACATTATATTTATTAACCCCTAATCTTCCACCCCAATGTCGTTGCAACCTAACTACAATTATTAACCCCTAATCTGCCGCCCCCAACGTCGCCGCCACTATAATAAAGTTATTAACCCCTAAATCTAAGTCTAACCCTAAATCTAACCCCCCCAACTTAAATATAATTTAAATAAATCGAAATAAAATAACTACAATTAACTAAATAATTCCTATTTAAAACTAAATACTTACCTATAAAATAAACCCTAAGATAGCTTCAATATAACTAATAATTACATTGTAGCTATTTTAGGATTTATTTTTATTTTTACAGGCAAGTTTGTATTTATTTTAACTAGGTAGAATAGTTATTAAATAGTTATTAACGATTTAATAACTACCTAGCTAAAATAAGTACAAATTTACCTGTAAAATAAACCCTAACCTAAGTTACAATTACACCTAACACTACACTATAAATAAATTAATTACCTAAATTAAATTAAATTAATTAAATAAAATAAACTAAAGTACAAAAAACAAACAAACACTAAATTACAAAAAATAATAAAATAATTATAATTTTTTTAAACTAATTACACCTAATCTAATCCCCCTAATAAAATAAAAAAGCCCCCCAAAATAAAAAAACCCTACCCTATACTAAATTACAAATAGCCCTTAAAAGGGCCTTTTGCGGAGCATTGCCCCAAATTAATCAGCTCTATTACCTGTAAAAAAAATTACAATACCCCCCCAACATTACAAGCCACCACCCACACACCCAACCCTACTCTAAAACTCACCCAATCCCCCCTTAATAAAACCTAACACTAACCCCTTGAAGATCACACCCTACCTTGAGACGTCTTCACCCAACCGGGCAGAAGTGGACCTCCAGACGGCCAGAATTTTTAATCCGATCTGGGCAGAAGAGGACCTCCAGATGGGCAGAAGTCTTCATCCAGGCGGCATCTTCTATCTTCATCCATCCGGAGCAGAGTGGGTCCATCTTCAAGCCAGCCGACGCAGAGCATCCTCTTCCAACAACATCCAACTGAAGAATGAAGGTTCCTTTAAATGACGTCATCCAAGATGGCGTCCCTTGAATTCCGATTGGCTGATAGGATTCTATCAGCCAATCGGAATTAAGGTTGGAAAAATCCTATTGGCTGATGCAATCAGCCAATAGGATTGAGCTTGCATTCTATTGGCTGATTGGAACAGCCAATAGAATGCGAGCTCAATCCTATTGGCTGATTGGATCAGCCAATAGGATTGAACTTCAATTCTATTGGCTGATTGCATCAGCCAATAGGATTTTTCCTACCTTAATTCCGATTGGCTGATAGAATCGGCAATGTTAGGGATGACAGATTAGGGGTTAATAAAATGTAACTAGTGTTTATGAGGCGGGAGTGTGGCGGTTTAGGGGTTAATATATTTATTACAGTGGCGGCGATGTCCGGTCGGCAGATTAGGGGTTAAAAAATGTATTTAAGTGTTTGCGATGTGGGGGGGTTTCGGCTTAGGGGTTAATAGGTAGTTTATGGGTGTTAGTGTACTTTTTAGCACTTTAGTTAAGAGTTTTATGTTACGGCGTTAGCCCATAAAACTCTTAACTACTGACTTTTAAATGCGGTATCAGTTTTGACAGGAGAGGCTGTACTGCTCACTTTTTCCAAGACTCGTAATACCAGCGTTAGGCAAGTCCCATTGAAAAGATAGGATACGCATTAGCGCTGCGGAATCTGTTGGCGCTCTACAAATAACCGATAATAATAATAATAATTGACGTAAGGGGATTTGCGGTATGCACGAGTCGCGGAAAAAAAGTGAGCGGTACACCTGTACCTGCCAGACTCGTAATACCAACGCTGCTTTTTAAGGCTAACGCAAGACTCGTAATCTAGGCGAAATATTATTAAAATAAAATATTGCGGGGCTCAAACTTATGAGGTATCAGGTGTTAGAAAAAAAAAGGCATGCAAAGGGCTTTAACGTAGAGATACATATATATTTATATGTGCATATATGTATTTACAGACATATATACACATATAAATGCTTAAGTACATATGTATACATATATAGACATATGTAAGTACATTGGAGCTCTTTGCAGTGAAGTAGCTGAAAACATGTAAAATCATATTTATGCAATATATTTAATTGTTTAACTATGTATATACTGTAAATATTTCACATATAAATGTTCTGCACGTAGCAGAATATGTTCAATATATTTTTTAAATAGATATTCCTATATATATCTGTGTATATGGATACCTTTATCTGATCATCTATTTATATATATATATATATATATATATATATATATATATATATATATATATATATATATATATATATACCATGATATATATAGAAATTTGTATTTATAAATAAATAGAATATATTTTGCTATGTGAAGAACATTGGAATGTGAAATATTCATATTTTCATGCGGGGTAAGTACACTTGAGTAAATATGATCAGGTTAGCGCAGTTAATAAAATGCAATCGGGTTGGCAAGCGATCTGATTGCCAACTCAATTGCATTTTCTCAACTGCGCTAACCTGATAGTATTTTCTCAAGTGTTCTTACCCCGCATGAAAATATGAATATTTCACATTCAAATGTTCTTCACATAGCAAAATATATTCTATTTATTTATAAATACAAATTTCTATATATATCATGGTGTTTATATACAGTATATATATATATATATATATATATATATATATATATATATATATATATATAAAAATAGATGATCAGATAAAGGTATCCATATACACAGATATATATAGGAATAGACAAGAAAAAGCGCACAAAAGCACCTACATAGTGCAAATCAATTTTATAATTTTAAAACACACACAAATAATACTAGCAGTGATAGCTTTTACTGGTCTCACATCCCTTCAGGTGGATTGATCTTATCAGAATATATAGACATGCGAGTCGTTAAGCCAATGACAGGTATCCTGTAGAAGCCAGCTGTATACGAGACAGGCGATGGTGTCAGGTGATCGGAAGTGGAAGGAGGGTGACTGACTAATATAGCATAGACCTGTTTTGCAGGGGTGTCTGAAGGTTTGATATAGAGGTCATGAGCCAGCTGTAGCAGGGGTATCCAGCATATCTAGAGACTGGGAGGTCCGGTAAACGTCAGCTGGGGTAGATCCTATATATATATATTTATATATATATATATAATTATATATATATATATAAATAGATGATCAGATAAAGGTATCCATACTGCTTTTCTTGCTCCATTGAATTCTAGGGAGAATACATTATACATTTGTATTTAATTTTGCATTATTGTTAAATGCTTTAAATGTAATCTTTTTTTTTTTTTTTTTTTTTTAATTTTTATTATTTTCTTATATCAAAAATACAAAGTTCAGGTACACAATTGCTTTACATCTCGTATATAAAAGGAAGAACAAGAAAGGGAAGACCTTTTACAATAAAGAAGTATTTAAATTGCACATTCATTTCTTTCCCGAAAAGAAAAGATACATTTTTCCTTAGTCCTAGCATTGACCAAGGAGATAATTCTTGAATAGGTTATTTATCACTATGTCTAGGGAGGCGCTTTGGGGAGAAAAAAAAAAAAAAAAAAAAAAGAGAAAAAAAAAAGGAAAAAAAAGGAAAAAAAAGGGAAGGGGGGGGGGAAGGGAGGGGAGAGGTTCTCTTCCCCCCCTCTCCCCCCCCCCCCCCATATTAATAGAACTCCTCTCAATTCCTCACATCTCCTCTCAATGCCCTCTCTCCCCCCCCCTCCAGATGGTTGGGGGATACTAATAATTCCATTAATATGATTCATATAGTCATTTCCCATAGATTTAATAAATGGACCCCAAACATTAAAAAATTTATCTGCCTTAAAAGGGCAACACTTTTTATAGTCATATGCTTCAAGAATGCCTTCTTTCAACATTGCTCTCTTAAGTTGGCTAACATTTGGAGAGTACCTATCGATCCAGCAGGAAAAGATCAATGATCTTGCTTTTATTATCACTTTATGTACAAATCTGTTATTTCCCTTCCATAAAGGAGAATGTGTAAGGAAGAAAATGTTTACTGCTGATAGTTTAATATCTAGTTTTAGTATGCTAGAAAGCCAAAAACTCACTTTCGACCATAATTGAAGTTGTTTAGGGCACTCATATATCAAGTGGAGTAAATCTGGGTTAGATTTTGAGCATTTAATACACTTATTCTCCACCCCTTTATTCCATTTACAAACTCTATTCGGAGTTAAATAATCTTGGTGCATAAGTCTGAAATGCGATTCCCTTCCTGCCATTGAGTTCTCCAATTTATATATTGTCCCAAAACTAATTTGTATGGTTTTATCTTCTCTACAGATAGGTATACTATTTTCCCATTTATTATAAAGATCTTCTAGTTGCCTTGACTTAAAGCCATTTAGAAGTGTTTCGTAGATAACTGAGAGTGGCCTGTGCCTGATTTTTGGATGGTCCAAAAGAGGGTGAGGCTGAAAGAATGAATCAGCGTCCTGGTAAAGAAATGACCTTAAATAATGTTTTGCTTGTATAAAATAAAATCTATCCTTACCCGGAATTTGATAAAGCCTTTGAATTTCCTCAAATTTAAATATTTGCTTAGTCTTCCAGTTACATAGATGTCCTAAGTTGGATACCCCACAATCTCCCCAACGCTGAAATGTTGAATAATTTAGGCCCGGAATAAATTGGGAATTCCCCACTAATGGTACCCATCTGGAATACACTTTCTTTTTTATTGATATAATTTTCATAGCTGCAGTCCAAGCAACCAGAATGTCTCTCAACATAGGGTGTTGATATATTTCCCTCCCTCTTTCTTTGTTAGATGCATACAAAACAAATTCTAATGCCAAAGATTTACATAGTCTTCTATCTAATGAACAATTTGTATAGGTATTAGAATGGAAAATCCAATCTAGTGGGAACCGCAGTAGGGTGGCATAGTTATATAGTAACAAATTGGGCACTGCTAAGCCCCCGCTAATAAAGGGTAGATATAGTTTATCCATCTTAATTCTGTGTCTCCTGCCTCGCCAGATAAAATATCGAAGGGCTTTCGTGAACTTATTTAGATCATGATGTTTAATTAATAAGGGAAACATACGCAAGGTGTAGAGTATCTTTGGGAGGATAAACATCTTATACGCTGCCACTCTTCCTGAAAGGGAGAGTGGCAGGTCTACCCAGTTTTTAAGCTTCTCTATACAGTGATTTAAAACATATACTATGTTATCCCTATACCAACTTTGAGGAGAAGGGGATAAATATATACCTAGATACTTTAATGTATCTGTTTCTACAAATGGGTGAGCCACATTTGTTTTTGGTTTTTTGAGCCATAAAATACTAGACTTGGAAAAGTTTATTTTATATCCTGAGATCTTTCCGTATATCTCTAACTGAGAGATCACTTCATTAATTTGAGAGTTTGGATCTGATACACATATTAGAAGATCATCCGCGAAGATAGATAACTGAAATTTCTCCTCATCCAGTCTGCAGCCTAGTACTTTCCTCCTGAGTTTCATAGCCAGGGGTTCAAGTACCAAGTCAAAAAGCAGTGGTGACATAGGGCACCCCTGTCTTGTTCCTCTAGATAGAGAAAAGGGAGCAGAGATATCGCCGTTTACCAAAAGAGTGGCCCTGGCGTCAGAGTACACGTTAGATATTAAGTTTAAAAAATTACCTCTAAGGCCAAAATTAAACAGTGTCTGCTGGAGAAAGACCCATTCAACCCTGTTGAAGGCCTTCTCCGCGTCTAATGACAGGAGAAAGGCCCCCGGCAGTGCGCCGGCTCCCCCCCCAGCATCCTCTTCAGCATATTGACAAATAACATGTTGAATTCTTCTAATATTCATTTCAGAGGTTCTCCCCTTAACAAACCCCACTTGGTCCCTATGGATTAGGTTTGGAAGGATATCCTTTAATCTCTCTGCTATTATCTTCATTAAGATCTTATAGTCCACTCCCAATAATGAAATTGGCCTATAAGAGGTGACCTCCTCTGGGTCTTTCCCTTCTTTCTGAATTAATATTATGTTTGCAGTCTTAAACTGCTCTGTAATTTTAGCATTATGACAAAAATAGTTATTATAGAGTGAATTTAATATAGGTATAATTTTTTCCTTAAGAATATCATAAAATTCTATAGGTAGACCATCTGGTCCAGGAGCCTTACCCTTAGACATTAACTTAATTGTTTTACTTATCTCCTGGTCTGAGATAGGTCCATTCAAAAAATCCAACTCTTCCTCCGTAATATGAGGCAGGTTCAAATCTTTAAAGAATTCCCCCATTTCAGATCTATCAGGGGACTGGGATTTGTACAAATTACTATAATATTGTTGGAATAGGTCCAATATTTCCTCGACTTTATTATTAATCCTACCCCCATCTCTTAAGATTTTAATTGTTTTTTTTTTATTGGTTTTTTTAAATAATCTCGACAGATAATTGCCCACTTTGTTACCGAATCTCCTAAATTGAGTTGTGCCTTTATAGATATCTACTTGTGCTGAGTCTAGAAGAAATAATTCCCTCTCTTTTTTGCAAGCAAAGTACTTATCTTTATTTATTCTATTTGGTTTCTTTCTATAATTTGAGTATGCTATAGATAATTTATAAGCTAAGTCTTTATCCTTTTTCTGTTGTTCTTTCTTAAAACCTTTCACAAAGTGATTAATATCGGCTTTTAAAGTGACCTTTGCTGCTTCCCAAAAGATATTACTATTATCTATATATTCCTCATTGTTCCGATAATACTCTTCCCAGCAATCAACTAAATATGATTTGAATTTGACTGAGTGATATAAAAATTTAGGGAAGAAAAAGGTATTGTAATTACTTTTAGTGTGATCTTCTGTCTTTAAAAGTATCGGGGCATGATCTGATAATGAGAGGTCTAGAATTTTAGCTTCCCTTACTCTATGTGTCAAGTTATCTGATATTAAAAAGATATCCAGTCTAGATAGGGAGTTATGTGTCTTGGAGATACAAGTATATTCCAAACAATTTGGATAGAGCAATCTCCAAATATCAACCAACTCAAATTGAGAGCAAAGTGTAGAAAATATATTTGTCTCAAATTTTAGCTGTGCCCGTCTTGTTTTGGTACCTTTATTCTGAGATGTCATACTTTTCCTATCTAACAATCCATTAGGGGTGGCGTTGAAATCCCCTGCTATAATAATATCAATTTCTGGTTGGTTCCCCATGATTTTATTTATTTTCCTCCAAAATTTACTATCTTGGTTATTGGGACCATAGATATTGCCCAGCAGCATATATTTTCCATTTAGTGTTATTATAAGAAATTGAAATCTACCTTCTTTATCATTTATTATTTTTTTTAATGTATAATCTAAGTGTTTATTAAATAAAACTGCAACCCCTCTTGCAGCTCTGGAGTATGATGCTGAGACAACTTCTCCTACCCATTTCCCTTTTAATTTCAGATGTTCAGTCTCAGAGAGATGGGTCTCCTGCAAACAAACTATATCAGGGCTCCTTCTGCCAAGGTAATTTATTATGGCCTTTCTTTTAACAGGGGAATGAATTCCCCCAACATTCCATGATATAAGCTTAACCATCAAAAAGCCCAATATTCAAGGACATGGGGAGAGGGAGAGAGGCGACAAGAAGTGGAAAGAGGGATAAAAAAAAAAAAAAAAAAAAAGGGGATTTTAAAAATTATTATTCCCTTATTCCCAGCGCTCCCTAGCTGTTTAGTACAAAGTTCAAGCATAAACTTCCCAAACATAGCCAATCTGGCCATCAATAAATCATTTTCACAATAATAATTACACACAGTCTTTTTACTAGAAATCATGAAAGGAGCTCCTATTTACCATAAAAAGAGAAAAGAGAAAAAAAGTAACAAAAAGGACAAATAGAAAGGAAAGGAGAGAAGAGAAAGAGGAAAGGGGAAAAGGAAAGGGAAAAGGAAAAAAAAAATAAAAAAAAAAAAATTTTACCTTATATATTCCTATTTCTTAAAACTTAAATTCACCCTGATTTCAAACAATTTAAGCAAAAACATCTCAGTGGGTGAGAAAAAAAAACATCTACAAGACTTAATGGTTTGTGAGAAATTACTAATAAATTTTAGTGTTTACTTTGAGTAATTCAGATCCTTAATCCTTAAAAAAATTTCACCATGTTTTTTAGCGTTTTTAAACAAAAACATCAAAAAAAAAAAAAAAAAAAAAAGGGGGGGGGGGAGGGGGAAGGAGGGAAGAAGAAAAAAGTGAGCAAAGGGGTTCTGCCTTATATATTCCAATCTCTTAAACATTAAATTCACCCTATTTTCAAACAATCTAAGTGGAAACATCTAACATATCATATCATATAGTAATTTGCAACAATTCAATAACCATGTTTACTATTCACTCTGAATAATTCGATTCCTTAACCCAAGAAGGGAGAAAAAAAAAAAAAAAAAAAAAAAAAACCCACGAGTTTCACCCTGTTATCAAACAATTTAAACAGAAACATCCAAATAACTTTCCTTATAGTGAAAGAAGGAAAAAAAAAAAAAAAAAAAGAAAAAAAAAGGGGGGGAGAGGAAGAAGGGAGGGGGAGGGGAAGAAAAAAAAAGAAAGCTTTAAATGTAATCTTATTGACATTGATAAATTACTTAATAATCATTTAGAATGTGCAATTTTACAAATAGTCATACTTTTTTTTTAATCAAATTTTACATTATTTTTTTAATGATGTTATTTTTTTTTGTTTTAATAATCTTTTATTGAGGTTTTATAAAAGAGAAAACATACAGTGAATGTCCTGCGGCATAAAAGACAAAGTTTCAATTAAACACAATTCATATATATAGATAAAAAGCAAGATCGTTGACAAAATATGGACTTTTGGAACCTCCATTTTACATTTTTAAACTCTCAAGAATGACTATTTAGCTGGCCACTAATGGGCCCTTTGATATAGATGAAACAGTTGAGACATGATAGTCATATCTAAGACCCTTTTGGGTCTAATGGCACTTAGTCAATATGGAAATAAATATAATTAGGTATACTAGTGAAAATGAAAATAAGATATAAACTTGTATATGATATAATCCATTAGCGGTTAAGCACCGCTTGAAGTGGTGTAGTATAGTGTAAATTTATAAATTGACTGTTGTAATAGGTGGTCACATTTGGCCCTGCCCAAGTTTATGAATCTAAGTGGTGGGGGCTAGCAACTGAGGTACTTAACTGTTGAGTAGGTAGGGATAAACTTCTGCTGAGTCAACAACTTATTAAAACAGTACAAAATATTATAAGGTAAAATAAAATTTAAGAGGATAGCCTTTCAAATGTAAATTATAGGCCTAAAGACTATGAAAATTACATATGGGACGTGAGAAGAGGGACTTAAAATTCACCAGCCCATTAGAATAAGCTGTGCAGCTATATCATCTATGTGAATACTGGTAGAACCAAACAGTCTGCTCATGTTAAACATTACTTTCAATCTTTTCAACTAGAAAATTATATAAGCATGTCTCATGATATACAGCGAAAGATACCTACGCATCATGTAAGAGTGCACCTGCATAATGGGGGTACTTAAAGGAACTTATGACTTACGCGATGTGTTGTTAAAACATCTCCATTAAGATTTAGTCTTCAGGCAAATGTTAGGAGAGAGCATACTAGGAAGTTTGATGTGGTGATATATAGGTTATTTTGTTATTAGTACAGGTAGGTCTCAGAAACATTAAGTAGCCTGTATTAGCTAGTTGGTAGAGCAGCAATATAATAGGAAATCCAGAAAAATCTAGTAATGTATTAGTATATGTATAGTCAAGCAAGTTAATAGATATTCCTAGTCACATATAGCAGGTTTATAAACAATTATCCCTCTTATTAGGGGGAGAGTAGATCCTAGCTTTTAGTAATGGTTTTTAGCCATGTGAAAACATCAAATGTATAGGTCTAAAACCTCTCTCATTAAGGGCTGCAATCTGCACACACATGCAATTAGTAAACTAACAACTGTTAAAAGAAGAGCAAAAATAACCAAACAAGTATATGTTCTGAGGATTATGATACAATGTAATATTTCATAAGGCAAAATTAGTCTATAAATTCATCATGTGTATGAGACAATATAGTGCTGTCATAAGGTGGCAAATACTATGAAAAGGGCAGGCTAGGGCAACCACCTTACCCGATACAAGATCTAAAAAGCACTATAATGTTATATAAGCCGGGAACATGCAGTTCCTGTTGTATAGATATGGAGTGGTAATTTTCTTCAAGGAGCATCCCATCACAAGTTCATTGCACAGTTCTTATTTGTAAGAGGCCCTGGCTCAGCAAGCCCATGGAAGATCTTAAGTGATCCACGCTTGAAGGAGCTGACCTTGGCAATGACTTCACCAGTGGGGTTCGAGTCTGACCCTCTTGTGGATTCAAGGTGGCTTGTTGATGGACCTCAGAACTGTATGATCCGGCAGAAGTACAGGTGTTGTTGATATCCTGGTGTCATCTAGATCCTCCTTATTTGCGAGCTGTATCTCCCGGGGGTTGGCCGCATCCCCCATACGAAAGGTCAATAAAGGGTGAGGAGAGCTCTCCTGTGTAGACATGTGCACATAGAGTTTTCCACTATTTTCTGTAACTAGTTCTTTAGCATTAGGTTGCAATATATAAGTACCAAGCATACATCGGGTCCCTCTGCCCTCGCCGTTTTAGGTGCATCATCACACAAGCTGAACCAGACTATTGAATCTGTTATCAATCTGTCCCTCAAGTTCTGTTAAGGTGGCTTTCACTGTAGTATATAATCCTCCATTTTAAAGATAAAGGGACAAAATGTGAGCTGCCACTATTTTCTACATACCTGGTTCCCCGGGGGGGGGGGGGGTATTAAGCCTTTGCTCCCTGAGGGGCAACATAAAGTCCAGATTGTCCGGGGTTGATGAGCTCTGCCTCTTAAAATATTGGCATAAGTGGGATCTTTAGGGAGTCCTCTTCAAGTTAATGCATATTTTGATAATGGATGGCTTGTTTATGCATCAATTTGACAGTGGGATATATGTCCAAAAAATAGAGCTCCCAGTATAGCAGCCATCTTCGGTCATGGCCCGGACATGCCCCCCTAATGATGTTATTTTAACAAACAAATCACCAAGAATTACTATTACTTCAGACTTGGAATAGAGTTGTATATTTGACATTTTGCACATGTAGTTGGGGGTCATTTCTTAGTCATGAATATTCAAATGCAAAACAAAAACAACAAAAAATCAAACCATTAATTGTTGTCTATGATAGTATAATTCAATGCAGTTTAGAAGTTTTATTAATACCAACATTCCAGTTAAAAAAACTAAAAAAAAATTCAACCAGATGATTTGAAGGGACGGTCTAATGATTTTTTTATTGTTTAACTACATAGATAATCCCATTCCCCAGCTTTGTAAAACCCACACTGTATATTAATACACTTTTTAGCTCTGTGATTACCTTGTTTCTAAGCCTCTGCAAACTGCCCCCCTTATCACAGTGCTATTTACAAACTTGGATTTTAGCCAATCAGAGTTATCTACAGTATATGGTGCACATGAACTAGCACTATCTTGCTGTGAAATGCTAATAAAATGCACTGAGATAAAAGCGGCCAGCACCTGTTTAGAAACAGGCAGAGATTT
This sequence comes from Bombina bombina, assembly GCF_027579735.1. Lineage (NCBI taxonomy): Eukaryota > Metazoa > Chordata > Amphibia > Anura > Bombinatoridae > Bombina > Bombina bombina. Next base: position 183,564,443 of record NC_069502.1, read on the forward strand.
AGAGTTTTACACATTGTAAAGTATACTAATAAAACAATTGTGATTGTGCAAAGTTGGGGAATGGGTAGTAAATTCATTATCTATCTATTTAAACAATAAAACAAATCAACTAAACTGTCCATTTAAGAAAACAGAATATTGGCCTATAGTTCAAAAATCAGTTTTCAGTCCTTTTAGTTGACAAACATTCTTCTTTAGCCATATGATGATTAAAATAAGTTTTCAAGACCACAGAGGTCTCTTTTTAAGACTACAGTTATCTCAGTCTACTAAGAACAATAATGCTGGATACAATGTAACGTCTATTTTAACAATTAAATATTATAATTCAGAAATGGATTTTAATAACTGTGTAATGATCATTGTTTGTTGAGGATACTTTTGAATATCATATAACGTAGATATGTGAATTTGTAAAGCTTGGGAGTAAACTAATGTCAAAGATGCTGGCCGTAAGCCTCATTCAGCAATTTTTTGAGCCAGATTTATTCTTCAGAAAGTGCAAATCTAGATCTTATTGTGTTGCACTTTCACAAGAATAAATCTGCCTCCGAAAATTGCCGATTGAGGCTTGCGGCCCCCATCTTTGGCTTTCGTTTAGTCCTGAACTTCATAATTGCTTGTCTAATAAATAGAAATTGTACACATATTTCAAATGTTTTCCCTTGACAAAGTCAATTCTTGATTTATACATTTGAGAGAAATTGCAACCCAATAGTGTATGGGAATCTACAAACAAAAGCAGAGACAGAACACCTCTGATTCACTTGAAATGTTTAATGATAAAAATTATGAGCAATCATATAACTGATTACTAAAATCAAGTCTAATTAGAGCCTTAAAAGACTCTTGGCATCAACAGAGCAAACTGGGTTACTTGTGACCAGCTGGTGGGTCCCAACTACGGATCCCCTTGGTATCCAAATAACCTTTAGCTTATGAGTATTATTTGCAACTATATACTGAACACTTTTTTACAATAGAGTCACAATGCTTTTCAAAGTTTAAATAGGCATTTTTTGTTAATTCACACCTAAATACATTAGCAAACTTGCGGCTAGATTATGAGTTTTGTGGTAAGAGCTGCTCGGTACTAACTTGCAAGTTATTGTCACCGCTCACCTCCCTACATTGCTGTTATTACAGGTTTACAAAAACCCGGCATTAGCAGGCAATATTGCAGCGTAAAGCAAAATTGAGCTTCATAACACACTCCAATACCAGCGCTGCGGTGAGCTGGTTTTACGTGCTCGTGCACGATTTATCCATAGACATCAATGGTGAGAACTGGCTGAAAAAAAGTCTAACACCTGCAATAAAGGAGCGTAAAGCTCCGTAATGCAGCCCCTTGATTCCTATGGGGAAAGAAAAATTTATGTTTACACCTAACACTCTAACATAAACCCGAGTCTAAACACCCCTAATCTGCTGCCCCCGACATCACCGCCACCTACATTACACTTATTAACCCCTAATCTGCTGCCCCCGACATTGCCGACACTTACATTATATTTATTAACCCCTAATCTGCCGCCACCAACACCACCGCCACCTACCTACACTTATTAAACCCTTATCTGCTGCTCCCGACATCGCCAACACCTACATTACACTTATTAACCCCTAATCTGCCACCCCCGACACCACCGCCACCTACCTACACTTATTAACCCCTAATCTGCCGCCCCCGACATTGCCAACACTTACATTATATTTATTAACCCCTAATCTGCCGCCACCAACACCACTGCCACCTACCTACACTTATTAAACCCTTATCTGCTGCTCCCGACATCGCCGCCACCTACATTACAGTTAATAACCCCTAATCTGCCGCCACTAACATCGCCGCAACCTACCTACAATTATTAACAACTAATCTCCCGCCCCCATTGTCGCCGCCACTATACTAAAGTTATTAACGCCTAAACCTAATCCTAAGTCTAACCCTAACACCCCCTACTTTAATATAATTAAAATAAATCTAATAAAAAATTCCTATCATTAACTAAATAATTCCTATTTAAAACTAAATACTTACCTAAAAACTAATAGTTACATTGTAGCTATCTTAGGTTTTCTTTTTATTTTACAGGCAAGTTTGTATTTATTTTAACTAGGTAGACTAGTTAGTAAATAGTTATTAACTATTTACTAACTACCTAGCTAAAAAAAATACAAATTTACCTGTAAAATAAAACCTAACCTTTCTTACACTAACACCTAACCTTACACTACATTTAAATAAATTACATTAATTAAATACAATTAACTAAATTACAGAAAAAACAAACACTAAATTACACAAAATAAAAAATAAATTATCAGATATTTAAACTAATTACATCTAATCTAATAGCCCTATCAAAATAAAAAAGCCCCCCCCCCCAAAAAAAAAAAACCTAGCCTAAACTAAACTACCAATAGCCCTTAAAAGGGCCTTTTGAGGGGCATTGCCCCAAATAAATCAGCTCTTTTACCTGTAAAAAAAATACAAACAACCCCCCAACAGTAAAACCCACCGCCCACACAACCAACCCCCCAAATAAAATCCTAACTAAAAAACCTAAGCTCCCCAGTGCCCTGAAAAGGACATTTGGATGGGTGTTACCCTTAAAAGTGCATTTAGCTCTTTTTCCGCCCAAACCCTAATCTAAAAATAAAACCCACCCAATAAACCCTTAAAAAAAAACTAACACTAACCCCCGAAGATCCACTTACAGTTTTTGAAGATCCGACATCCATCCTCAACAAAGCCAGCAGAAGTCCTCTACGAAGCGGCAGAAGTCTTCATCCAAGCGGGCCCAAGTCTTCATCCAAGCCGGCAAAAGTCTTCATCAAGACGGCATCTTCTATCTTCATCCATCCGGCGTGGAGTGGGTCCATCTTCAAGACATCCGGCGTGGAGCATCCTCTTATTACGACAGCTCTTCTCGAATGAAGGTTCCTTTAAGTGACGTCATCCAAGATGGCGTCCCTTGAATTCCGATTGGCTGATAGAATTCTATCAGCCAATCAGAATTAAAGGTGAAAAAATCCTATTGGCTGATGCAATCCGCCAATAGGAATGAGCTTCAATCCTATTGGCTTATCCAATCAGCCAATACGATTGAGCTTGCATTCTATTGGCTGTTCCAAGCAGCCAATAGAATACGAGCTCAATCCTATTGGCTGATTGGGGGGGCTTTTTTGATAGGGCTAATAGATTAGGTGTAATTAGTTTAAATATCTGATAATTTATTTTTTATTTTGTGTAATTTAGTATTTGTTTTTTTTTTGTAATTTAGTTAATTTGATTTAATTAATGTAATTTATTTAACTGTAGTGTAAGGTTAGGTGTTAGTGTAAGACAGGTTAGGTTTTATTTTACAGGTAAATTTGTATTTATTTTAGCTAGGTAGTTAGTAAATAGTTAATAACTATTTACTAACTAGTCTACCTAGTTAAAATAAATACAAACTTAGCTGTGAAATAAAAATAAAACCTAAGATAGATACAATGTAGCTATTAGTTATATCGTAGCTAGCTTAGGGTAAGTATTTAGTTTTAAATAGGAATTATTTAGTTAATGATAGGAATTTTTAATTAGATTTATTTCAATTATGTTAAAGTTAGGGGGTGTTAGGGTTACACTTAGGGTTAGGTTTAGGGGTTTATAACTTTAGTATAGTGGCGGTGAAGTTGAGGGCGGCAGATTAGGGGTTAATAATATTTTAATAGTGTTTGCGATGTTGGAGTACGACGGTTTAGGGGTTAATATGTTTATTATAGTGGCGGCGATGTCGGGAGTGGCAGATTAGGGGTTAATAATTTTATTTTAGTTTTTGCAATGCGGGAGGGCCTTGGTTTAGGGGTTAATAGGTAGTTTATGGGTGTTAGTGTACTTTGTAACACTTTAGTTATGAGTTTTATGCTACAGCTTTGTTGCGGAAAACTCATAACTACTGACTATGGAAGTCCTTTTGAAAAAGGACTTTTTGAAAGCTGCGGTAGTCACGTTGCATTACGGCCAAAAAAGTGTGCGGTACAGAAATACCTTCAAGACTCGTGATACCAGCGGTAGTGAAAAAAAGCCTTAACGCTGCTTTTTCACTCATACCGCAAAACTCGTAATCTAGCCAATTATCTGCTAGTAAAATTGTGATGCTCATTTAAAAATCCTAATTTGTGCTTTGAAAATGACTTAATTTGCTAAACACCTCTGATGAGTGTGCTTTTAAATTAAACTTTTTAAAAGAGTAATCAAGCAGGACAGAAAATCCTTTACATCTAAACCAGTGGACTTCTGGGAATTTCAGTTTTTCACTTCTGAGGTAGCATTTATCTTGCATCTCATTTTACAAAGAGTGATTGCTAAAAAAAAATACAAAAATAAAACAAAATCTTGTGTTTAATGCATCTGTACATGTTAGCAGTATTAAAACCAGAACCTTCTCTACTGAACATAGATATACCAACACTTGTGCTACTTGACTTGTTAAAGTTTTCAAGGTTTAGACCAAGGACCTAATGATTGAAAACTTACCAGCATGAAGAGAAATATCGCAAAACTCTTGGAGGTCTTTTTTTGAGCATAATATTGCAATTTAGGTGACACTCTTTAACAGCCAGATCCTAGCATAACTAGATAAACTTTGCTTTGTAGGTTCTCTGACAAAATGCAGAAGGACATTTGGCAGAAGGATATTTGGCAGACGGACATTTGGCAGAAGGATATTTGGCAGACGGACATTTGGCCGACGGACATTTGGCTGACAGACAGAAAGCTAAAGAATGTTCCGATTTCGGCCGAGGGCAGATACGTTCCAGAGTGCTCTGTTCTAATCAGAGCCTCGGGCGCCGCAACGGCCTCTGGGAACCTTACCATGGGTCACAGGCCGCACGTCTTGTAATTCTCTGTCTGGGAAATTATCTATCTATCAAATCTATCTATTTATCTATCAACGTATCTATCAAATGTATCTATTGCATCTATTGATCTATCTATCTAATCTATGTATCTATCTATCAAATCTATGTATCTCGTGGCCGGACTGTTATCTGACAGCCACTTGTGTTTCGGCCAAATGTCCGTCAGCCAAATGTCCGTCGGCCAAATGTCCGTCTGCCAAATGTCCGTCGGCTAAAAGTCCGGCCACGGCTTTGTAAAATTCCTTGATGTATCTTGATCTAACTTCTTAGTAGGTAATCTTACCAGAGCGGAGAGCTTTAGATCTTTGAACCCCAAGTTATTATGAGCCTTAATCTATTAAAATATTGGCACTGGGAAAGACATATGCATCCATTAAAGTATACAACATTAGTCATTTGCTAATCCACTTGCAAGAAATATGACAAGAGTATTTTTGTTTTTTATAATGATGTCATAATTTAAGAAAAAAAAAAAACAGGACTATAGACAAAAAATCAGCTAATCCTATCCAAAAGTATATCTTTCAAAAGTGATTTAATGTAAATGTGTTCCAAATCATTTGGAAAAAAAACCTATGATAACACATGTAAAGAACATACAGGACATGCAACATTTATTTTCCAGAATTTTAAAATGTTAACATTTGTGTACGTATTGTGAGGGTTAGGGGTATGTGTGAAACTCAGCATGCAGGAACAGATACACAGAACCAACGAAAGTCTTTCTTAAAAGCTTTACTGATTGAGAAATCAACGAACAGTAGGTAGATAGATAAAAGACCACAGAAAAGGCCTTATGTAATTCACTAAAATCTTTAGTAGAACAACGTTCAATAGACGCTGGTGTATGATAGAGCAGTATGGAATATTAAATAGGTACAGCAGGCATAGCTTAACTGAAGAAGGTTGTCACTGGTATAGCACATACAGGTTTCTTAGCAGACAAAGGTTACCAGCGGGTACTGTTGGTGAGACGAGTGCAGGATACCAGATAGGTGCCGCAGGTAAAGCTGATCTGAAGAAAGCTTTCACTGGTATGATACATACAGTTTTCTCCGCAGGCACAGGATACCCAGTGGGTACTGTTGGTAAGACGATTGCAGGATACCAGATAGGTACAGCAGCTACAGCTTCAGGAACAGGGTGAGCATACACCAGTATCAGGATATTCTGCTTGCCTTTCAGGATCAGGAAAGTATACATGGAAGCGTGGTAAAAATGCTAGGTCTCAGGAGCAAGGTGAGCATACACTGGTATAAAGGTAAGTTTGCTTGGTCTCAGGAGAAAGGTGAGCATACACAGTTATCAAGGTAATTATGCTTGGTCTCAGGAGCAAGGTGAGCATACACGGGTATCAAGGTAAGTACGCTTGGTTTCAGGAGCAAGGTGAGTATACACAGGTATCAAGTAAATTATGCCTGGTCTCAGGAGCAATGTGAGCATACACAGGTATCAAGGTAAGTATGCTTGGTTTCAGGAGCAAGGTGAACATAAACAGTTATCAAGGTAAGTATGTTTGGTCTCAGGAGCAAAGTGAGCATACACAGGTATCAAGGTAAGTATGCTTGGTCTCAGGAGCAAGGAGAGCATGCACAGGAGGCAGAGAAGTAAGCTCTGAATATAGGGCAATAACTCAGTCCAGAATGAAGGGCTAGTTAAGCTTCTATAGGAACCCCCCACACCTGAGTCTTCCAGGTGGGAGTTCCTATAATTGGAGGGTGGCCCTTTAAATTTAGGCAGCATGCGGTAGCGCACGGCTGCGCACACCTAGGGAGCTGCAGCTGATTCAAAAGGATCTCAGCATCACTTCACGTGGGACGCAGAGATGGAGTGCAGCACTCTCAGCATTCGCTTAGACCGGGTCTTCCTGACCCGGTGCAGGTAAGGAACCTGGCACATATTTTACATTTTACTAAACTCTATTGTATTTGGCTTAACAAAACTTTGCAAGATATACCTTAATTAACTATTTTAAAGTGATTGCAAAGTTTAATGAATTACTGCCCAGTATCTAAAAATAATCTTAAAAACAGAGGCACTCTAATTCATTAAACTTTACAAAGACGCTTCTTTTTTAAAATTTTACCATTACATCATGGTAAACATACCGCCGTTCCTCTGCCCTCATCTCCTACTGTATTTAACATATCCTCCAATTGTTTCATGCCCCACAAACTGGACACCAAAGGGGGCACACAATGATTGGAGGAAGCCAATTTTTTTTTATTGATATGTTAAATACAGTAGGAGATGTGGGCGAGAGGAATGGTGGTATGTTTACCAACAGCAATGGTAAATATTTTGAAAAAGAAGCGTCTTTGTAAAGTTTAATTAATTAAACTTAATATTAATTGCTTGATATTAATAGTAAAATAGGAAAAACTGCATTCAAACAAATTAAGCAGTTATTGTCTATATTTAATCAATTTGAACTGTCATATTTTACTTTTTAGAAAAAAACAATATATACACAGTATATTTTTTCCCATCTAAAAAGGCATTTGTGGCCATTCCAGATTGTATTGCATACACTTATAATAAAATTATCTCAGTTTTACAAGATTTTTTTTTTTTTGGGCAAGCTTTTTTACGAGCTGATGAAATGTGAAACATAAGTATGTAAACAGTGTGTTAAATGAAAGTTTATGAGAAGTTTTGTGAAGTGATAATTTTAACACTTTACAGCTTCCGTTACTTTGGACAACATAAACTTGGGCCAATGTTAAAAAAAAATATTTGTAAAAGTAAAATTCAACAACTAAACTGTGCATTAACTGAAAATGTTATATACATACAGTATGCAGACATCCCAACCTGCAAAAACTCATTTCAGGGAGTTGGGTTCACCCGCTACTGCGCCGCCCCCCTCCCAGTTATATATTGGACACCTTGAAACCCTAAATAAGATAGAGACTTATCATTAAAGTAGCTTCCCACCAAAGTCACATAAAAAGTAGCTTTATTGCACAACCACATACAACAAACCTATTTTTCAGTGATTGTACGCTTGTTGAATGCTAAAATATTTTATTACACGAAGTTTAATTATGTACAGTAAATAAGGTAGTATTTGTGTTTATTTTATTAGAATAAGTGGGGGCTGTTTGGGTACTGGAGCATGCTTTGAGGGTTCTATAACGTCCCAGCAACTAAAGGCATTCCTTAAAGAAACCTTTTTCCGGATTTGGGCCACATTGGATCATGGTACTTGGAGTTTCAGGGAGATTGCATTCCATTTGCTGGCATCAGGGAGCCGCTACTACAATCAGGGAGACTCCCTGAACTTCAGGGAGAGTTGGGATGTCTGCAGTATGTAAAAAAATAAATAAATATGTATGCACCGAAACGTCACTTAATAAATGAATTGTTTACTAAGACCAGAGAGTGCTGTTTCCTGCTTGCCGTATCTTATCTTTACTCTAGAACCTGGCATTTAAATGAACTGTTTGTGAGAGTGCACCTGACACACTATATATATATATATATATATATATATATATACATATATACAGTATATATATATATATATATATATATATATATATATATATATACATATATTCAGGATATATATATATATATATATATATATATGTATACATATATTCAGGATATATATATATATATATATATATATATATATATATATTCAGGATATATATATATATATATATACACTGTATATTCAAAAACATAGATTACAACTTAGAAGAACTCCATTATTTTTCCTTTTAGTTTAAAGAGACAGTCAACTCAAATTGTTTTATTGTTTTAAAAGATGGATTATCCCTTTTTTTTCCTCTCTGTCCCTTTCTTTCCACCCACACGATGGCCCCGCACCATACTGTAGTCATTTCCAATACCACCATATTAATCTCACTACCATAAATTCAAAATGACTTAATAATCCAGGAAAAAGGTCCATAGCTTTTCGAGAATTGCAAAAACTTAACAGTCAAATATTATTTCTACAAGAAACTAATTACCAAAAGGGAAAAGAACCGAAACGGCACAACTCCCAATATCCAACCGCATTTTTCACATCAGACCCCTTCAAAAAATGTGGAGTGGGTATTCTCTTACACAAAACACTCCCATTACAACCAGTAAATATCGAAAAAGACCTTGAGGGATGATATTTATTATTAGCAGGAACACTGTATGGACAACCAATAACATTGGTCACAGTTTACGCGCCTAATCAAGAACAAGCCCAATACATCAAAAAAATGTCTAACCTGATCCTAGAACATGCCAAAGGCCAAGTGATTCTCGCTGTTGACCTTAACATCCCAATGAACCCACTCTTAGATTCCTCCACAGGCCAGACTAGTGTCCCTGGCCATGTAACCAAATAAATTAAAGCAACACTTACTGCTCTTAACCTACATGACATATGGAGAACACTCCATCCAACAGACAAAGACTACACCTATTATTCCCCACCACACAATAAATACTCATGAATAGACTATATATATATATATATATATATATATATACAGACTCTACAGGACTAGCTATGACACATAACTGCGATATAGGCCCTATTACCTGGTTCGGATCATGCCCAATGACTTGCTCACTCCAATGGCCCGACATAACACTTTCGTCTTTTATATGGAGACTTGACAATTCCTTTCTAGACAACCCCTTAGTTCGAAAAGAAGTACAAGAAGCCATAACTAACATAACACAATAACACACTAACCTCCACTACTACAAATATATGGGAAGCACATAAATGTGTTATTCATGGTGAACTCTTTAAACACAAAGCACGACAACTAAAACAATACAGTGAAAACACGCACAAACACAAACAGAATCCTCATGATAAAACTACTCTCACATTTTAACACAGGGCAAAATCAAACTAAAAAAACACCTCCTAGAAGCACACCAACGAAGATCATTATCTCTAAAACAGCAATATTATGAAGGGGGTAACCAACCCGGGAAAATATTGGCAAGGACACTTTGTAGGAAGCAACTCCGAGCATATATTCACTCTATTAAATAACTTGATGGCATAGTTTTAAAAAGCAGTACACAGATAGCTAAAGCCTTCCAATTGTACTACAGCTATTTATACAATATAGCCAACACTACTACCACAGTACAGCCTTCAACAGACAACCTACAAAAACAACAACTCATAGACAATTACATACAGAAATTGGGTTTACCCACCTTAGATAGAGCAGCAACAGAGTATTTAGATTCCCCAATATCACTGGAGGAATTTGCGCTGACTATTAAAGATATCCTCAGTGGCAAAAGCCCAGGTCCAGATGGGTTTACACCGAGATACTATAAAATATTTCAAAACACATTAGCACCAACAATGCTCAAACTTTTTAATGGCCTTAGAGATTATCCCCATCTCTTGAAAATTATGCTTGAGGCACATTTAGCAATAATACCCAAACCCAGAAAACCAGCGAATATAACTGAAAACTTCAGGCCAATATCACTATTAAATGTCGATATTAAGATTCTAGCGAAAATAATGGTAAATCGATTCAACAAATATCTCCCTGATTTGATCTCCACAGAACAGGTGGGCTTTGTGCTGGGTAGAGAAGCCAGAGATAACACTTCAAAGGTTTTACAGCTTATAAATAACTTAAAGGCAAAGGGAGTGCCTTCGGTACTTCTCTCTACAGGCCTTCAATAGGGTGAGCTGGCCTTTCCTGTGCTACACAATGGAAGCTATGAATATCGGTAACACCTTTCTAAACATGACTTTCACACTCTACTCTTCTCCCTGTCGGAGCCTTTCCCCATAAGGAACGTTACCAGACAGGGATGCCCTTTATCACCCCTACTGTTCACGCTATATATAGAAACACTGGTCCACAAACTAAGACCCAATAACAAAATAGCTAATATTAGGGTAGGAGATGTGGAATATAAACAAGCGCTATATGCGGATGACATATTATTTACCCTTACAAATGCTGGTACCTCTGTCCCAGAGTTACTTTGCGAAATAGAAGAAAATGGTAAACTATCTAACTTACACTTAAATCTTACAGGTCTGAATTTCTTAACATCAGTACCTCACAACCACAAATTTATCAACTACAATCAGAGCATAAAATAGCGATAACGAATTCCACATTAAAATACTTTGGTATACACATTTCTGCAAATCACCAAGAGTTTTATAAACATAACTACTTAAGACTAAAAACCGAAATTGTTAAAGACATATCCTCCTGGAAAAGCAAACCACTTACTTGGCTAGGAAGAATAGGAGTAGTGAAAATGAACGTGCTCCCACGGATATTATACTTACTTCAGACAGTACCTATTCCCCTCCCTGCAGGCTATATAGCACAACTACAAGAGGCAAAAGAGCAATTTATATGGTCAGGCATGAGATCCAGAGTTCCAAGAAAAACAATCTCCTATGATTTAAAGCTTTGCGGCCAAAGGGGTGCATTAGCTACGCGTGTTTTTTTCCCCCCGCACCTTTTAAATTACGCTGGTATTGAGAGTTCTCTGAAGGGCTGCGTTAGGCTCCAAAAATTGAGCGTACAGGCATATTTACCACCACTTCAACTCTCAATATCAGCGGTGCTTATGGTAGCGGCTAGCTGGAAAAATGTGCTCGTGCACGATATCCCCATAGGAAACAATGGGGCAGTTTGGGCTGAAAAAAAACCTAACACCTGCAAAAAAGCAGCGTTCAGCTCCTAACGCAGCCCCATTGTTTCCTATGGGGAAACACTTTCTAAGTCTGCACCTGACACCCTAACATGTACCCCGAGTCTAAACACCCATAATCTTACACTTATTAACCCCTAATCTGCCACCCCCACTATCGCTGACCCCTGCATTATATTATTAACCCCTAATCTGCCAACTGCACACCGCCGCCACCTACATTATCCCTATGTACCCCTAATCTGCTGCCCCTAACATCGCCGACACCTATATTATATTTATTAACCCCTAATCTGCCCCCCCCAACGTCACCGCTACTTTACCTACACTTATTAACCCCTAATCTGCCAACCGGACCTAGCCGCTACTCTAATAAATGGATTAACCCCTAAACCACCTCACTCCCGCCTCAAAAACCCTATAATAAATATTATTAACCCCTAATCTGCCCTCACTAACATCGCCGACACCTAACTTCAAGTATTAACCCCTAATCTGCCGACCGGACCTCGCCGCTACTCTAATAAAGTTATTAACCCCTAAAGCTAAGTTTAACCCTAACCTTAACACCCCCCTAACTTAAATATAATTTTATTCTAATGAAATAAATTAAATATTATTAACTAAAGTCTTCCTATTTAAAGCTAAATACTTACCTTTAAAATAAACCCTATTATAGCTACAATATAACGAATAATTATATTGTATCTATTTTAGGATTTATATTTATTTTACAGGCAACTTTGTATTTATTTTAACTAGGTACAATAGCTATTAAATAGTTATTTACTATTTAATAGCTACCTAGTTAAAATAAGTACCAAATTACCTGTAAAATAAATCCTAACCTTAATAACTTTATTAGAGTAGCAGCGAGGTCCGGTCGGCAGATTAGGGGTTAATACTTGAAGTTCGGTGTCGGCGATGTTAGTGAGGGCAGATTAGGGGTTAATAATATTTATTATAGGGTTTTTGAGGCGGGAGGGAGGTGGTTTAGGGGTTAATCCTTTTATTAGAGTAGCGGCTAGGTCCGGTCGGCAGATTAGGGGTTAATAAGTGTAGGTAAGGTAGCGGCGACGTTGGGGGGGCAGATTAGGAGTTAATAAATATAATATAGGTGTCGGCGATGTTAGGGGCAGCAGATTAGGGGTACATAGGGATAATGTAGGTGGCGGCGGTGTGCGGTCGGCAGATTAGGGGTTAAAAAAATGTATTAGAGTGGCGGTGATGTGGGGGGACCTCGGTTTAGGGGTACATAGGTAGTTTATGGGTGTTAGTGTACTTTAGAGCACAGTAGTTAAGAGCTTTATAAACTGGCGTTAGACCAGAAAGCTCTTAACTACTGACTTTTTTCTGCGGCTGGAGTCTTGTCGGTAGAGGGTCTAATGCTCATTTTAGCCAAGACTCTAAATACTGGCGTTAGGAAGATCCCATTGAAAAAATAGGATACGCAATTGAAGTAAGGGGATCTGCGGTATGGAAAAGTCGCGGCTGGAAAATGAGCGTTAGACCCTTTCCTGGCTGACTCTAAATACCAGCGGGCGGCCAAAACCAGCGTTAGGACCCCTTAACGCTGCTTTTGACAGCTAACGCAGAACTCTAAATCTAGGTGTATGTAACTTCCTTGAGACAGAGGAGGTTTAGTCCTACCAGATATAGCATTTTATAGAAGGGCCATATTGCTACAACGTATAGTGGAATGGTCTCAAAATTCTACGGGCAAAGCTTGGGTCCACTTAGATGGTTAAATCTTCAGTTTAAACAATGTTGCAACTCTAGCATGGATACCACCACATCGACACCCAAAATTTTTAGCCAAATACCCTATTACTGTGGACATTTTAAAAGAATGGGATAAAACAATAGCAACCAGCACACACATTTCCTCTAAATTCTCGCCACTACTACCTATTATAGAAAATCCAGAATTACCATACAGTCGACTAGGATCCCACCCAATGAAATCATTCAGTTTGAGATTGGGTACACTCCACTACTCAATAGAAGCAGGTAGGCTATGCTTTCACCAACAATTGCAAGAGAGACATGGGGCAATTTTCTCATCATGGCTCCGCTATAATCAACTCTCACACTACATAACATATCACAAACAAAAATTTTACTTTGGTAGAAACCTCACCTCTTTCGAGTAACTATGCGTCATGACCACACCCCCAAAATTCTTGATCTCTTTAATTTACAAGATCATACTAACCCCACAGAACACCTCATTACCAACATACACAACTGCATGGAATAAAGACCTTGACAATGACATAGACCACGCAGCTTGATCAAAATCATTCACACTAATAAAACGTTCTTCTGTATCAGTCAATATCCAAGCAATATAACTTAATTTACACTGTCGATAGTATCTCACACCTACAAGACTACATACATACTTCCCATTGGTAAGCGCAAAATGCTGAAGAGGGTGTTGTGAACATAGCTCCCTCTTACACATTTGGTGGTCTTGCCAAAACCTTCGTAACTACTGGACAGACATCCTCAACATCATCTCAGACAAACTAGACACGGTAATACCTATCACACCCGAAACCATTCTCTTCCTCAATCTCCCTAAAAGTAGAGAAGCCCCAAACTTGCCCTTTATTAATAATGCTTATAGGAGCCAAAAAACTTATCCAAAACAAATTGAAATCCACAAGCATACCATCTATAACTGAATGGCACTCAATAGTCACTGACCTACTACATCTTGAAAGATACCATTACCTCAAAACCAAACAACTAGAGACACAAAAAATGATGCTGGCCACCTAGAACAACACCCCATTATAATAGAGACGATTATATAAGCGAAATATGTGCTTCACACCAAGGGATATAATTCCTCCCTCTCCCTTCCCCCTTTTTTTTTTTCTCTCTCCCCCCTTTTTTCACTACCCCATTGCCTAGTGACACAGGGGAATAGAATAGACTAATTTTTTCACAAGTTTTATGAGTTGATATTTTGAAGCTAATTCATATTTTTTAAAGAGGAAGCCAATCTCTGTAAGGGATCAAACATCACAACTTTATGGACATTGAAAATATTTGGGATCGTGGTAATGACCCAAAAAAAAAAAAAAAAAGGATCCCACATCAGTACTTATGTTATGGTGTAACAAGGACTCTTACAAGGACATAACCCTTAAACTGCTCAATGTTAAAAATGATGGAACCTTGTATTTTGTTTATTCTATGTTTGCATGCCTAATTGTACATCTTTTTTCTGATTAATAAAGCTTGATTAAAAAAAAAAAAAGATAGATTATCCCTTTATTACCCATTCCCCAGTTTTGCACAGAAAACTTGGTTATATTAATACACTTTTTACCTCTGTGATTACCTTGTTTCTGACTGCCCCCTGATCACATGACTTTATCTATTGACTTGCATTTAAGCCAATTAGTGCTGTGTTGTTAGAATCCATGGACGTCAACAAAATGTTATCTATATGGCTCTCATGAACTAGCTTCCCCTTATGTGAAAAGTAAATACAAAAGCATGTGATCATGGGGCTGTCTTTAGGGACTTAGAATTTAACAGACAGAAATTAAGAGGTTTAAAAGTTATAAAGTATTTTATCATAACCATGTTGGTTGTGCACAGCTGGGGAATGGGTAGTAAAGGCATTGGCCCCTATTTTTCAAGGTCTGGTGGACCTGATCCAACAGTGCGGATCAGGTCCGCCAGACCCCGCTGAATACGGCGAGCAATACGCTCGCCATATTCAGCATTGCACCAGCAGCTCACAAGAGCTGCTGGTGCAACGCCGCCCCCTGCAGACTCGCGGCTGCCAGCAGGGGGGTGTCAATCAACCCGATCGTACTCGATCGGGTTGATTTCCGGCGATGTCTGTCCGCCTGCTCAGAGCAGGCGTATAGGTTATGGAGCAGCGGTCTTTGTGACCACTGCTTCATAACTGCTGTTTCTAGCGAGCCTGCAGGCTCACCAGAAACACGGGGCATCAAGCTCCATATGGAGCTTAATATATATGCCCCTATTATCTATCTAAGTAATACATTTTTTTGTGTTGACTGTCCCTTTAATGCACCTTAGGCTTAGCATACCTTTGGATTAGAGCTTGAGTGATAGCCAGGACCTGAGTTTTTCTGAGAGCCCCATAGTATACTATGTTATGTATTTAGCACAGCTATGCTACCCATCCTTCAGATGTAAGCGCACCCTAGGCTTTGGCTTGTACTTGTGATAAACATGGAGGTGCTATTAATTGTGCTAAGGCTGTGTTAACACCCTAATAGTGCTGTCATTTTTATATTCCACTTGTAATCTAGGCCTTTCTAACTTTAATTTTTCCTATTAACAACAGGGAATATATTTATCAAGCTGTGTAGCCCATGAGGTGCAGATTTGCTCATGTACACCTGCAAACTTAAATATAAGAAACAGCAGTCAAAGACTGCTGCTTCCTAACCTCTCCACTGATTTGTCTGGGATGATTGATAAGCCCTGCCCTTGCGCAACTGTTTGCACAAAAGCAGGGGAAGGGTTGCACACTTAAATGCAGGCAATAGATACTTCTTACTAACCCAAATACAGCAGTTTCTCTTGTTGGGAACCGTGTCCACCCAGAGCTCAAAGAAACAAAGTAGCCAGGCAAGTAGCTGATATTTTATTGTATTCAAAGCAGATTCAGGAACGCCTATTCAAATGGCATTGATTCTCTCTTCCACCACTCAATTTGGAGTTGATTGGTGTTGCCTAGGTAGAGTCTGGAGTAAGGAGCTAGCTGCTGATTGATGGCTGCACATATATCC
Source organism: Bombina bombina (assembly GCF_027579735.1). Lineage (NCBI taxonomy): Eukaryota > Metazoa > Chordata > Amphibia > Anura > Bombinatoridae > Bombina > Bombina bombina. The sequence continues at coordinate 183,580,816 of NC_069502.1, forward strand.
CTCTTGCGATTGGCTTACTGATGGATTAAGATAGCTCCTAGTAGTGCATTGCTTCTACTTCAATAAAGGATACCAAGGTAATGAAGCAAAAATGATTATATATGTGCAGTAAATTGTAAAGTTGTATAAAATTGCATGTTCTGAATCCTGAAAGAAAAGTTTTGGATTTCATGTCCCTTTAATGATAATGAGTTATGTTTTACATTTATTCCAACATCACAAATACAAAATTGTATCAGGCATTTGTATTAGCCAACAGCAGATTACACACTGTCATATTATCACATCCTATCAGAGCAGTCACTTTTGTTTTTTTTAGGTAAAATGTCAAACTATCTTTTGACAGATAGGCTGGGAATTTGAAATATATATTATTATACTGAAAGTGTACATTAAAAGATGTTGGTAAGGGGGGCGTGTCCTGAGCGTGGCCGTGATCAGCAGCATAATGGAGTAGCTCCTCAAGCTTTTATAACAATTAACCGTAATTCTTTTCAATTTCCAGCCCTACTACCATATAACATAGGAAATCTACTGAGGAGAATTCACGGAGCTGTAAGACACTTTTATTATCAAGATAGCATATACTGAACTCCAAACGAGTTAACTATGGAGGAAGGCCGCATTCTCATTGCTCGCATTGTAACCCCCCTCGGTCACTCCTGCAACCGAGGTAGGCAGTATTAATCTGCCAATATTCTCAACACTTAACGTTTGTCTACTAATACCAGCACTTAAGTATTTGTAAGGTACCCAAGTTGATCTACATATAACAGTCATGATGACTAATCTACAGGACTTAATCGCCAAGCTTATGGGACAGGTGGATTCCCACATGGTGCTTTTGACATTAGAAATTAGACATGCTACACGTATTGATATTACCGAGGATACCTCGCCAGTATTCCTGTCTGACAGAAAGAGACTTTGCGGGCTGGAGAATATGAGAGTAGCTCATACCTCAGTGTCAGAGGGACGGAAGTATTCTCCACAACAACTACAGATCCCTTGCGCTCCCAAACAGGAAAATGGCGTTCATTCAGAGTCGCTGCAAGTTGCGGCCAAGGGTGTAAGTGTAAAGTCTAACCCCAACAGACAACAAGATTTCTTAAGCAAGCCGAGTTCACTTGACCCGCTCCTAACTGGACCTTCAACACGATCCAATAGCATGATGCAGTACAAGGGTCACCCTCCTGTATTTATGAAGTGGCTTGGCTGCAGCGGGCACAGGCTGCAAACGTTAACAGCGGCTACAGCTTTACCATGGGACCCAGGTGGAAATCATCCATTTATTATTAGGTTGGGTGAGGTGAATGTATCTCGATAGATGGACTCAATCATCCACAATATACAAGACTGTTGTATTAACGATCTCAACATCCCTATAAGCACAACTTTCTGGACATATTTCAGTCTCATTTTAGGTGTACTGACACATCGCAAAACCCTAGTGAGATATATTAGCAGATCTGGAATATATTTCTGTCTCACAATTGAGTATATCAGCCTAATATTTTTATATACTTTTGGATAGGTTCATGGTAGGACTGTATTGGGATATAGTCCGCACATAATATACTACATTGTGTAAGGAGGGAGGTGTTATTAAATTACGGGGCAAGGAGGAATTGTTTCACCTATGATTCCTATGGTTGAATGTTGTTCTGAACTTAGTAGGGGGCACTTATAATGTTAAGCTTTGTATATAGCTCACAGACAATTGTTGGCTTAAATATAGTAATCTCTGGGGAAGTCACATTTTACACCTAAGCTAGGGGTCAGTGTTAATATAGCTAGTTTTTCTACTTATAGTTAATAGTCTCTAGGATTTGAGCAAGCCTTAGGACTAACTGTTGGAATATACCCCACATCTGTTAGGTATGGGGTTTATCATTAAAGTGCAATGCATTCAGTAAAAAAGTAGAGACTATTGAGAATGATTTACTGGATATGGGCCCATCTGCCTGCGGCCTGGGCAGGGGGCCTACAGGACTCTACCCTAGAATTCCTAACATAGATTGCTAGAGGCTTAATGTATAGTGACCTAACCCTTGCATATCCTTATCCCTAGGAACTTAATGCAAACACATACCTCCCTATAGAATTTGACATATCATCTCTCCTTTATATTTTAAACTCTTTTCTCTGTAAATTAGCATTTATAACTCATTATGGGTGCAAGTGGAAGAGATATACAAGTGGTACATGCAACTTTCCAGTTATGTGCACATGAGAGAGGGTTGGGAAATATTTTGTGGTTGATGCTTGTGGGACCATGTACTAGTCGGGGGGAACAGCAGGTTTGATTCGGTAGACTTATGTAGTTGAGTCCTGGGTAACATAGACATAATGTTAAAATTGAGACAGATATTTTTTAGCATCCCCTGTACTCAATTTATTTACTGCCTAACTTCCCTAAAGTCCTTTAATTTGCTTTTGGGTCCGGTTGGACGAGTACATAAGGACACCTTACATTGGTAATCTATTATTATTTTTTGCTGGTTAACAATTTGCTGCTTTCACTTTTACATCAGAATGGTATGAACACATTTTAGTATTCTTTAATTTACAATCATTCTCATTATCCTTACACTTTATTCTCAGTTTAACATTGTTGAGACTAGCGACTTGATGCTTGAGAATCATACCTCTCATACTTTTGGTTTGTGCTCTAAAGTGTATAGCCTAAAGTATCATTCTAATAGACAGAGTATCCTGTTAAAGAGGTATTATAGTAATAATAAATAAAAATAAAACTTTTAAGGTATCATTGTAAGCACTGAACTGTGCATATGAATGATGTGCTAGAATTATAGTATGTTAAAATCTAAGGTACCAAGGTAATCTTTGTAATTTATAAGTGTAGTTCACGACTTTCATATATCATATTTGCCATCAGAATGTTTATTACAACACCACACTCATACTACACTCAGTTTTTTATCTAAGCTACACTTTTTGGTGGTTGACAAGTTTAAGGAGTCTTCTATGTGTTACCAAATTTGTTAATACTGAGATTTCTCTTGTATTTTTTGTTTTATATAAAGGTATGTCATCATAGAACGGAAATTATATCCATGTTACCATGTTATAAATAATGTATTGCTCAATACCTTAATAAAAAAACTTTGATTTAAAAAAAAAAAAAAAAAAAAAAAAAAGATGTTGGTAAAATATATTGATCAATGAAAACACAAGTTATGAAACACAAGACCGCTGCTCCATAACCTGTCTGCGTGCTCTGAGGCAGCGGACAGACATCGCCAGAAATCAACCCGATCGAATATGATCGGGTTGATTGACACCCCCTGCTAGCAGCCGATTGGCCACAAATCTGCAGGGGGCAGCATTGCACCAGCAGTTCACAAGAACTGCTGGTGCAATGATAAATGCCGAGAGCGTATGCTGTCGGCATTTATCGATGTGCAGCGGACATGATCCGCAATATCGAATCATATCTGCTCGCACAATGATAATTTAGCTCCTTTAACTAGAACATTTTTATTTTGTTCAAATGTCAACAAGTATTTTGTATTTTTATATGGTGGTATGTATATGATTTAAAGGTCATAATAGTTGAAAACTAACATTAAATATCACAGTAATGTAGGATTGACAATATTAAAATTGCATGCTCAAATCAAATTTTGTGGTTATTATGTCGCTTTTAGATTCTATTTTTTTGTTATTTAAAATGTTTCTTTGATCTTTTAGTGTTGACATATTGGTTTAATAAACGGTTCTTGTTTTGTTGATTTTTATGTTTTACAAACAAACTCCTAGATCTACTAAGATCGGAACATCTCCTTTAGTTCCAGTCTTTTCAGTTCTTATTCACAAAACCTCTAAATTATATCTCCACATTTGCTAAACAGGGTATATAGAAGAATACCTCAAAAATTAGACATAAGAATTTGAAAGATTGCTCCGATCATTCAATATAAAGTCTTTTGTTCTTTTTTTTTTTTTTGCTAGTTACTAAGCTATGCTTTTAACCATACTTCTACTTATTTTATGACTTCATGGGTTCCATTTATTAAGCTGCAAGAGCAGCTCTAGAGCTGTAGTGTTTCAGACTCGGGTGAGCAAGCCTGAAACTCTAGTTAAAGGGACAGTCTACACCAGAATTCTGTTTAAAAAGATAGATAATCCCTTTATTACCCATTCCCTAGATTTGCATAACCAACACAGTTATATTAATATACTTTTTACCTCTGTGATTACCTTGTATCTAAGCCTCTGCAAACTGCCCCCTTATTTTGACAGACATCCATCTTAGCCAATCAGAGCTGGCTCACCTGAACTCCACGTGCGTGAGCACAGTGTTATCTATATGACACACATGAACTAACACCCTCTAGTGGTGAAAATGGTCAAAATGCCCTGAGAGAAGAAGCGGCCTTCAAGGGCTTAGAAATTAGCATATGAACCTCCTAGGTTTAGCTTTCAACTAAGAATACCAAGAGAACAAAACTAAATTGGTAATAAAAGTAAATTGGAAAATTGTTTAAAATTACATTCTCTATCTGAATCTTGAAAGTTTATTTTGGACTAGACTGTCCCTTTAATTAGCTTGCGGTCTTGTGTGGTGGATTTCAATAATCCTGATCTGATACACTTGGGATGATTGGCAGCCCCCACTCATGCGCAATTGGTGAGTTGCTGCATGCTTGCCGCAAGGCCAAGGTTTATGATAGCAAACCTCATCCACCCAGCACTTAATAAATAGATCCCCATAGCTTCAATTTCATATACTTTTTTATGGCAACTGTTTTTTTTTTATAACATATCTTTATTAGATTGCCTCCAAATACAATTGAAACGTAAAACAGGGTAATACATTTCTCTGGAAAGTACATTAACAAGTTAGGTACGTCTTTCACAATCAATAGTTCTCAATGGAGTCCCCAGAGACCTTGGGGTTCCAATATAGGAAGTTTACATTCAACTGTCCAGTAAGTTCTATTCAGTGTTTAAGGCACTGGAGTTCATTTTATGATTTTCCGAACTTCGCCTTACACAATATAGTCTCTTTGCAGAAAATACATGTGGACTATGTAATTAAGGCAATCCAAACATTTTCCACTTTTAACTAAAAATACATCAAACAAATTAACAACAAAAAACAAAATAAATAAATCAAACAAACAAACAAATAAACAAACAGCAAGTCTTAATAATATGCTTTCACATTAATACCTTGTAATCCTTGTGTCCTGGCCACTCTGATCTCCTGGATATATCTTAGAGTTGCTATCTTCCTGTTCTACTATAACTAGAAACGTCTTCCACTACCCCTTAGAGTGTCTAATCCCATAGTTTCCACTTTCCCCTAAATTGTGGATTAAGAATGTACTCTGTATTTCTTAGGTGTGATAAAATTTGTTTTTGAGTCAAAATGGGTAGGGAAAATATGTATGGTTCCCATTTTTTGATGAAGTTAGTTTTTCTAACAGTTATATCTCCCAGAGAGTCAGCTTGTTCACAGAATAGCTGACAGGTAAGTGTATGTTTGAGTTTTGTGAGAATCTGGGGGGGGGGTTCTAACCAGTGGCATAGAATAAATTTCCTTGCCGTCAGGTTTAGATTTCTATCAGCTTCCTCTGTAAACTGGTGTGATCCTTGAGGTCTACAGGGAGTGCAGAATTATTAGGCAAGTTGTATTTTTGAGGATTAATTTTATTATTGAACAACAACCATGTTCTCAATGAACCCAAAAAACTCATTAATATCAAAGCTGAATATTTTTGGAAGTAGTTTTTAGTTTGTTTTTAGTTATAGCTATTTTAGGGGGATATCTGTGTGTGCAGGTGACTATTACTGTGCATAATTATTAGGCAACTTAACAAAAAACAAATATATACCCATTTCAATTATTTATTTTTACCAGTGAAACCAATATAACATCTCAACATTCACAAATATACATTTCTGACATTCAAAAACAAAACAAAAACAAATCAGTGACCAATATAGCCACCTTTCTTTGCAAGGACACTCAAAAGCCTGCCATCCATGGATTCTGTCAGTGTTTTGATCTGTTCACCATCAACATTGCGTGCAGCAGCAACCACAGCCTCCCAGACACTGTTCAGAGAGGTGTACTGTTTTCCCTCCTTGTAAATCTCACATTTGATGATGGACCACAGGTTCTCAATGGGGTTCAGATCAGGTGAACAAGGAGGCCATGTCATTAGATTTTCTTCTTTTATACCCTTTCTTGCCAGCCACGCTGTGGAGTACTTGGACGCGTGTGATGGAGCATTGTCCTGCATGAAAATCATGTTTTTCTTGAAGGATGCAGACTTCTTCCTGTACCACTGCTTGAAGAAGGTGTCTTCCAGAAACTGGCAGTAGGACTGGGAGTTGAGCTTGACTCCATCCTCAACCCGTAAAGGCCCCACAAGCTCATCTTTGATGATACCAGCCCAAACCAGTACTCCACCTCCACCTTGCTGGCGTCTGAGTGGGACTGGAGCTCTCTGCCCTTTACCAATCCAGCCACGGGCCCATCCATCTGGCCCATCAAGACTCACTCTCATTTCATCAGTCCATAAAACCTTGAGATATTTCTTGGCCCAGTCTTGACGTTTCAGCTTGTGTGTCTTGTTCAGTGGTGGTCGTCTTTCAGCCTTTCTTACCTTGGCCATGTCTCTGAGTATTGCACACCTTGTGCTTTTGGGCACTCCAGTGATGTTGCAGCTCTGAAATATGGCCAAACTGGTGGCAAGTGGCATCTTGGCAGCTGCACGCTTGACTTTTCTCAGTTCATGGGCAGTTATTTTGCGCCTTGGTTTTTCCACACGCTTCTTGCGACCCTGTTGACTATTTTGAATGAAACACTTGATTGTTCGATGATCACGCTTCAGAAGCTTTGCAATTTTAAGAGTGCTGCATCCCTCTGCAAGATATCTCACTATTTTTGACTTTTCTGAGCCTGTCAAGTCCTTCTTTTGACCCATTTTGCAAAAGGAAAGGAAGTTGCCTAATAATTATGCACACCTGATATAGGGTGTTGATGTCATTAGACCACGCCCCTTCTCATTACAGAGATGCACATCACCTAATATGCTTAATTGGTAGTAGGCTTTCGAGCCTATACAGCTTGGAGTAAGACAACATGCATAAAGAGGATGATGTGGTCAAAATACTCATTTGCCTAATAATTCTGCACTCCCTGTAGAAATATCACCTTTTCCAGGGTGAGTGTTGTGCGAGTGTGACAAAGTGTGTTGACCCAGTGTGAAGTCATGTGCCAGAATTTCTGCAGGAGTGGACATTCCCTAATCATATGAATAGGATCTAGTTTAGGGTGTCTGCATTTGCTGCAATATTGTGGTTCCTTGGAGCCCCATTTTCGATAGTCTTTAGGTGTGATATATGCGTTATGCACCAGTTTCGTGTGTGATTCCCTAGAGTCCATAGACAGTGTGGCCTTCCTAATTGCTTCAAAGCTCCTCAGGATCTGGACTCTGTGACCTCGGATCCCAGTCTATTCGACCAGTCTAATGCTAACTCTGCTACCATAGTGTTACTAGGGGTTTCCTGCAATAAGTTATAGATGGGTGTGATAGATCGATTGCCTTGTTTAGCCCAGGAGACTATTTTGTCAATCATGTCTGTCTGTAAGTCACTGAGAGTGTGTTTAGCTTGTAGGTAAGCAAAATGGTGCTGTTTTGGAATATCGTATTAATTCATTAAGTCTACAAATGGGAGTGTTGTACTACCGTCTGATATTAATAGGTCATGTATATGCCGTAAACCTCTCTGTTCCCAGATCCCAAAGGTCTGAGTTGTGAAGCCTGGTATAAAGCTCGGGTTGCCTCTAAGAGGCAAAAATTTAGACTTGTGTGGAGAAACGTTGAAATGTTTACATAATCTCTGCCATGTCTTAATCGGGCCTGTGAATGGTATGAGTCCTTGAATCCTCAGAACTAATTTATTAAGTGGTGAGTGTGGGAGGAAGGATAATGACCAGGGTTGGACCATTTCTTTTTCAAGGTCACGGACTGTAAAGGTTTCTGTATCGAGCCACCAGTCTACTATATATTTAATTTGGGCTGCCCAATTATAAAACTGTAAATTGAGGAGTCCCAGGCCACACTTCAATGTTGAGATAGTCAGTTTTAGGTCTCTTTTTGACAATGGCTCGGGAAGCATTTGGAACAGATAGAGCAGTTTGGGAAAAATTATAATTTTAATGAGGTTTACCCTTGCTGTGAGGGTCAAAGGTAGGGTGTCTGTGTTGGCTGAAAGTTTCACTCCCAGATATGTAAGTCAAGCTCTCCAATGGTTTGAGTATGGTGTGGATTGAGCCATAAGAGCTCTGATTTAGTTTTGTTAATTTGGTAGCCTGAGATTTTCCCAAAGTGCTCCACTATGGACATAATTTTTGGTGTATTAATTTGGGGATCAGTGATATACAGTATCATATCATCTGCAAAAAAGGAAAGGTGAAGTTTTGCATTTCCCAGTTGCAGGTCCGGAATTTGGTTTCTAATCTTAATGGCTAAGGGCTCGATTGCCAGATTGAATAATAGGGGGGATAATGGGCATCCCTGTCTAGTACCACGTTTGAGCGGGAAGGGGGATGTAGTGTCACCATTAATAAGAATGGAAGCTGTAGGGTTTGTGTAAATCGTTTGTATGGCTGATATAAATTGTCCCTGAAATCCACATTTTGCTAGTTCTGTGTAGAGGTGATCACATAAAACTTTATCAAAAGCTTTTTCTGCGTTGAGCAGGAGGAGACAGGCCTCTGGTAATTCTTGTAATTTCCCTTCCTTTCTCCTCTTTTAATAGTAGGAGAGGATTAATTGTACTTTTCTTACATTACAAACTGAGGATCTATATTTGACAAAACCAGTTTGGTCAGGGTGTATCAGAGAAGGGAGTATGGGGGCAAGCCAATTTGCTAATAATTTAGTGAAAATTTTGTAGTCTTTGTTAAGTAGGGAGATTGGCCTGTAGGAGCTGAGGAACAAAGGGTCTCTACCTGGTTTTGGGATAATAGTTGTAGTAGCTTCCGTGAACCTCTGGGAGATTTAAGCTCCCTCCTGCATAATATAGTTAAATAGGTTGGCTAATGTCTCTCCTATTTCTGCCTGCATTATTTTATATAGCTCCCCCGGCATACCATCCGGTCCTGGTGTTTTCTCTGTCGGGAGATTCTTAATAACTTGGAGTGATATTGGTGCATTTAAGTTGGTCTTCTGTTCCTCTGTCAATTGGGGCATAAATAGATCTTCCCAGAAATTATGTTTTGCAGTCATGTCGACGGGGCAGTCATTGTATAACTCCTTATAAAATCAGTAAACGCAGTCTGGATGTCTTTTACATCAGTCATTGTCCAGTCTTTTTCTTTAACTGCTAGAATTGCGGTCTGTTTACGTGAAAGTTTAGTGAGTTTCGCCAAAAATACCAGTCCTATTACCAAATCTATAAAATCTGGCTTGGGAGGGTGAGAGAGAGTGTATTGCTTTTTTATTCAAAAATGCATCTCTATTAGTTTTTGCCTCTGTATACTTGATCCTATTTTGTGTAGTTGGGCACCGTAAGTATCTATTATATGCATTTGTCATCTGTCGCAAGAGGAGGTCCTCTTTGAGTCTGCTCTTTTTTGTAATCCCTGCTGCATAGGAGGGAATTACACCGCAGAGAACTGCTTCAGCAGTCTCCCAGTAGAGGAGCGGGTCATTACTATGTTGTGAGTTAACTGACTGACAGATCTGCCAATGCATGTTGAGATATCTGTATAGGTTAACATCTTTATATAGAAAATTGGGGAATCTCCACCTCAGCTTAATGGCTATATGTTTAGCTGTAGAGACTAGAAGTGAAATAGGGGCATGATCAGAAAGGGTTATGGGATGAATTTTAGTATCTCGGATTCTAGTACTTAATTTACATGCCACTAGGAATAGGTCAATGCGTGATAATGTGTCCTTGGATGTGGTGAGACATGTAAAGTCTTTAGAGTCTGGGTTGTGTTCTCTCCAAATATCCTTAAGGGTGTAATGTATTGGCAAATTTACCCAAAATTCTTGAATCTCTTTTGTGGTATTTAGGTATTGGTATCCTATTTAAGGTCGAGTGTGGGTTTTTAAATCAGTCTGGTACGTTTGGAGCTATATTGAGGTCACCCCCCAAGACAATGGCATCTACCTGGGTGTTAAAGGGACACTATACCCAAACATTTTCTTTCATGATTAAGGTAGAGAATATAATTTTAAACAACATTCCAATTTACTTCTATTACCTAATTTGCTTTATTTTTTAGATATACTTTAATGAAGAAATAGCAATGCACACAGTGAACCAATCACAGGAGACATCTATGTGCAGCTACCAATCAGCAGCTACTAAGCATATCTAGATATGCTTTTCAGCAAATAATATCAAGAGAATGAAGCAAAATAGATAATAGAAGTAAATTAGAAAGTTGTTTATAATTGTATGCACTTTCTAAATCATGAAAGAAAAAAATTGGGTTTCATGTCCCTTTAAGTAATTTTTGTTGCAGTTGGTGCAAGAATTCCGGTTTCTTATTGTTAGGGGCATATACTCCCACTAATACCATGGGAAGGGTCTCTACTGTCACGTGGGTGATAATGTATCGTCCCTATGGATCGCTTTCTGCTTTGGATATCGTGTAGCTTAAAATTTTACGAAACAATATAGCCACCCCTCTTGCGCTACATGTCTCATAAGTGGTATGGAGCACTTCAGCTACCCACATTTGTTTCAATTTTTGATGTTCCTGTGTGTTTAAGTGAGTCTCCTCAAGTATCGCTATATCAACTTTCTGTGATTTCAGGTAATTTAGTATGGCCTTTCTCTTTATGGAAGACGTGATGCCTCCCACATTCCACGCTAATACTTTAATTTTGCGATCAGCTATGTAAGGATAGAATGTCCACATGTATATGTAGGTAGGTGTGTATAGTGTGGTATTATAAAACGTACACATAGTACATTTTTGGTGCCTCGCAGACAGTTCTCTCTTTTCCAGGAGTCAGAGTGGCGGACCAGATTGTCACTAGAAGGTACAAGAGATAGGTCATTAAGCCAGGTCTTTTTCAAGGTATGTAGGAACAATGCAATATCAAGGACAAAAAAATAAACATAACAACAACTAAACAAACAAACAGACAAACAAACATGAAGACAACATTCACCAAGGAGGCCTTGTGTAGAAGGGCCAGCCAGGTGGTTCATCTCAGTCTATTAGGTTCCCTTCATAGGAATTGAGGGAGTTTTTAGCCACTTGGAATCTTTTGGATGTCTACAGTTCCTCTGTGAATCAAGACTTTTGAGATTCATTATTCTGGCATAAAATCAGGGATACACTTTCCAATTCCGGTTGCATTTTCTTTCGTTGCGGGTATGTTTCCATTCTCTACTTCTTCTTTATCAAGATATTGTTGTAGGTGCTTAGGTGAGTCAAAGAACTTTGGCCCCCAGGAAGTTCGAAGTTTAAATTTAGCTGGAAAGAGCAAAGTCACAGAGCGGCCTCTCTCCAACAGTCTGTTACAGTAGGGGGAGAATTCCTGTCGCCGTCTTGTAAGCTCTGCAGAGTAGTCTTGAAAAAGATATATACATTTACCCTCATATTCTAGGGAAGAGGTCTGTCTGTATGCCCTGAGGATATGTATTTTATCTTTAATATTCAAGTATTTAACCATTACTTGTCTTGGCGGACCTTTTAAGTTAGTTTGTCATCCTGGAATCCCCACCCTGTGCGCCCTCTCCGCTTCGAAAGGAGTGTCCTCTTCCGGTAGTTTTAGAAGTTTAGGAAGGATATTTTCAACAAAATTTAACAGTGCTGTGTTTGGCACAGATTCAGGCAGTCCCACAATTCTTAAATTGTTGCGGCGTGACCGATTTTCAAGGTCATCAACCTTGTCCATGAGGATTTTATTTTGTTTCTGTAAGTTAGTCACATTAATCCTGTTTTCTTGCTGTCTATCCTCCACATCAGACAATCTTCTTTCTGCTTAAGTTAGTCTTGTATTGAATTCTTTAAACTCAGAGCTCATAGTATCTACTCCAGTCTGAAGTCTCTTAATCTTTGGCAGAAAGAGCGCCGAGAGCTGCTTTCCTGATCTAGTTGGGCTCTCTCTACTCCTGATGTGTCAGGGTGTTGTTTAGATTTATTCTCACTCTGTTTCTGTCTGTGTGACATTTTATCAGTCTGTTTAGTGTATGTATTATAATATTTGCGTGGGCAGAGAAAGGGAGAATTCAAGATAAGCAGGGATAAAGTGTTTCTACTTTAAGTATAACACTGTGAGATTTCTAGATCTTTGCAGGGTGTTCCAAGCACTGGATATCTTATTGCTTATTAAACATAGAGTCTGGTAAATGTGGCCATTCAGATAGTAGTGCCAGCCATCTGCTAGCTGCCTGTAATATGCTTGTAACCTGTTCCTACGATGGGGCCTGAGCTTTTCACATATTCCTCATACTCCTGGGGTTATGCGTGGCATAATCGCCTTGTTCAGAGGCTCAAGCAAAGAAAAGCAATGTACAGCTGTGAGATTACCCGCAATCTTGTGTGTGGGTTAGGGTCTAGCAGGGTATGTGTGATGGAGTGTTAGGCTTTGTATGTCACGAGTTGTGATTGCTATGCACTTATTATGCCAGTGCCCACATGGAATAATCTGATGCCCCAGTACTTCTGTATGAGCGATCCGGTCTTGCCCTCTTTCTTCTCTTTATTTGGTCGGTCTCCGGTACCTGTGTCTTGCTGCTGCATGTGTCCCAGAGGCCCCCTGCGTGTGCTGCAGGCTTAGTTGAGGCCTAGTCGCGGCCATTATCGTCGTCACTCCCGGCGACTGAGGCATGGATCTTAGCCTCCAACGAGACCAACGGGTGTTCTCCGCTGTTCCGGCTCTCTGCTGAACCTAGGGAGTGGTTGTTGGGCCAAATAACAAGCAGTTTATGCTCACCGCTCACTTACAGACAGCATTACAGTATTACAGGTTTTTACAAACCAGACAAGAAAATTTTGCTCATTACCGCACTCCAATACCAGCGCTGCTTACGTTAGCGGTGAGCTGGTGTAACGTGCTCGTGCGCGATTTTCCCATAGGAATTAACGGGGGGAGAGCCAGCTGAAAAAAAGTCTAACACCTGCAAAAAAGCAGCGTAAAACTCAGTAACGCAGCCCCATTGATTCCTATGGGGAAATAAAATTTACATTTACACCTAACACCCTAACATGAACCCCGAGTCTAAACACCCCTAATCTTACACTTATTAACCCCTAATCTGCCGCCACCTACATTATAGTTATGAACCCCTAATCTGCTGCCCCCAACATCACCGACACCTACCTAATATTTAATAACCCCTAATCTGCCGCCCCCAATGTCGCCACCACCTACCTACACTTATTAACCCCTAATCTGCCACCCCCAATGTCGCCGCTACTATATTAAATGTATTAACTCCTAAACCTAAGTCTAACCCTAACCCTAACACCCTCTAACTTAAATATAATTTAAAATAATCTAAATAAAATTACTATTAATAACTAAATAATTCCTATTTAAAACTAAATACTTACTTGTAAAATAAATCCTAAGCTAGCTACAATAAAACTAATAGTTACATTGTATCTATCTTAGGGTTTATTTTTATTTTACAGGCAAGTTTGTATTTATTTTAGCTAGGTACAATAGTTATTAAATAGTTAAATAATTAACTATTTAATAACTACCTAGCTAAAATAAATACAAAAGTACCTGTAAAATAAAACCTAACCTAAGTTACAATTACACCTAACACTACACTATAATAAAATTAATTCCCTATATTAAATACAATTAAATAAAATTAGCTAAAGTACAAAAAAAAAAACCCACTAAATTACAGAAAATAATAAACAAATTACAAGATTTTTAAACTAATTACACCTAATCTAATCCCCCTAACAAAATAAAAAAGACCCCCCCAATTAAAAAAAAAGCCCTACCCTACACTAAATTACAAATAGCCCTTAAAAAGGCCTTTTTCGGGGCATTGCTCTAAAGTAATCAGCTCTTTTACCTGTAAAAAAAATTGCAAATCCCCCCCAACATTAAAACCCACCACCCACACAACCAACCCTACTCTAAAACCCACCCAATACCACCTTAAAAAAACCTAACACTAACCCCTTGAGGATCACCTTAACGGGAGAAGTCTTCATCCAACCGGGCCGAAGTCCTCAACAAAGCCGGGAGAAGTCTTTATCCAAGCCGGGCGAAGTGGCCCTCTAGATGGGCAGAAGTCAATTGACGGCTAACACAGAATGAAGGTACCTTTAAGTGACGTCATCCAAGATGGCGTCCCTTCAATTCCGATTGGCTGATAGAATTCTATCAGCCAATCGGAATTAAGGTAGAAAAAATCCTATTGGCTGATGCAATCAGCCAATAGGATTAAAGTTCAAACCTATTGGCTGATCCAATCAGCCAATAGGATTGAGCTCGCATTCTATTGGCTGATTGGATTGAACCTCAATCCTATTGGCTGATTGCATCAGCCAATAGGATTTTTTCTACCTTAATTCCGATTGGCTGATAGAATTCTATCAGCCAATCGGAATTGAAGGGACACCATCCTGGATGACGTCACTTAAAATACCTTCATTCTGTGTTAGCCGTTGATTGAAGAGGATGAGGATGGACCCGCTCCGCGCCGGATGGATGAAGATAGAAGATGCTATCTGGATGAAGACTTCTGCCTGTCTGGAAGACCACTTCGCCCCGCTTGGATGGAGACTTCTCCCGGCTTCGTTCAGGACTTCAGCCCGGTTGGATGAAGACTTCTCCCGGTAAGATGATCTTCAAGGGGTTAGTGTTAGGTTTTTTTAAGGGGGTATTGGGTGGGTTTTAGAGTAGGGTTGGTTGTGTGGGTGGTGGATTTTAATGTTGGGGGGGCATTTGTCATTTTTTTACAGGTAAAAGAGCTGATTACTTTGGTGCAATGCCCCGCAAAAGGCCCTTTTAATGGCTATTTGTAATTTAGTGTAGGGTATGGCTTTTTATTTGGGGGGGAGGCTTTTTTTATTTTGTTAGGGGGGTTAGATTAGGTGTAATTAGTTTACAAATATTGTTATTTGTTTATTATTTTCTGTAATTTAGTGTTTGTTTGTTTTTGTACTTTAGCTAATTTTATTTAATTGTATTTAATTGTATATAATTTAGGGAATTAATTTAATTATAGTGTAGCGTTAGGTGTAATTGTAACTTTAGGTTAGGTTTTATTTTACAGGTACTTTTGTATTTATTTTAGCTATGTAGTTATTAAATAGTTAATAACTATTTAATAACTATTGTACCTAGTTAAAATAAATACAAACTTGACTGTAAAATAAAAATAAATCATAAACTAGCTACAATGTAACTATTAGTTATATTGTAGCTAGCGTAGGGTTTATTTTATAGGTAAGTATTTAGTTTTAAATAGGAATTATTTAGTTAATGATAGGAATTTTATTTAGATTTATTGTAATTATGTTTAAGTTAGGGGGGTTAGGGTTAGACTTAGATTTAGGGGTTAATAACTTTAGTATAGTGGCGGCGACGTTGGGGGCGGCAGATTAAGGGTTAATAAATGTAGGTAGGTGTCGGCGATGTTAGGAACATCCATAAACTACCTATTAACCCCTAAACCGAGGCCTCCCCGCATCACAAACACTAAAATAAAATTATTAACCCCTAATCTGCCGTTCCGGACATCGCCGCCACTATAATAAACATATTAACCCCTAAATCGCCACACTCCCGCATCACAAACACTAGTTAAATATTATTAACCCCTAATCTGCCGCCCCTAGCATCGTCGCCACCTACCTACATTTTTTATCCCCTAATCTGCCGCCCCCACATTGCCGCCACTATACTAAATTTATTAACCCCTAAACCTAAGTCTAACCCTAACACCCCCTAACTTAAATATAATTAAAATAAATCTAAATAAAAATTACTATCATTACCTAAATAATTCCTATTTAAAACTAAATACTTACCTGTAAAATAAACCCTAACCAAGCTACAATATAACTAATAGTTACATTGTAGCTAGCTTAGGTTTTATTTTTATTTCACAGGCAAGTTTGTATTTATTTTAACTAGGGAGAATAGTTAGTAAATAATAAATACAAATTTACCTGTAAAATAAACCTAACCTGTGTTACACTAACCTAACATTACACTACAATTAATTAAATTACATTTATTAAATACAATTAGAATAAAAAGAAGATATCAGATATTTAAACTAATTACACCTAATCTAATAGCCCTATCAAAATAAAAAAAGCCCCCCCAAAATAAAAATAACCTTTGCCTAAACTAATCTACCAATAGCCCTTAAAAGGGCCTTTTACGGGTCATTGCCCCAAAGAAATCAGCTCTTTTACCTGTATCCTCTTCTCTTGACGTCTAAGGAAGAATGAAGGTTCCTTTAAGTGACGTCATCCACGATGGCGTCCCTTGAATTCTGATTGGCTGATAGAATTTTATCAGCCAATCGGAATTAAAGGTGAAAAAAACAGCCAATAGGATTGAGCTTGCATTTTATTGGCTGTTCCAATCAGCCAATAGAATGCAAGCTCAATCCTATTGGCTGAATAGATCAGCCAATAGGATTGAAGCTCAATCCTATTGGCTGATTGCATCAGCCAATAGGATTTTATCACCTTTAATTCCGATTGGCTGATAGAATACTATCAGCCAATCGGAATTCAAGGGACGCCATCTTGTATGATGTCACTTAAAGGAACCTTCATTCTTCCTTAGACGTCAAGAGAAGAGGATGCTCCACGTCGGATGTCTTGAAGATGGACCCGCTCCATGCTGGATGGATGAAGAAAGAAGATGCCGTCTAGATGAAGACTTCTGCCTGGTTGGATGAAGACTTCTGCCGCTTCATTGAGGACTTCTGCCAGCTTTGTTGAGGATAGATGTCGGGTCTTCAAAATCTGTAAGTGGATCTTCGGGGGTTAGTGTTAGGTTTTTTTTTTTGTTTTTTTTTTAAATATATTTTTATTTATTTTCAAATCTGAAACAAAATAACTAAATAAAAACACGAACAAAAACAAGTCTAATACAGTTACAGACATTTACATAAGGCTCTGATTTTGTTGACCCCAAACAAATGTCCAAGTTCAAAGCTCAGTGCCTCTCCCAGACAGTCCGAGTGGTACCTAAACAATCCATAAGTGCTTATGAGTTAGGTTGACAAAGTCTCATTGGAGTGAAGAGTCTTCTGCATAAGAGTACAACCTAGTTTGCTGATTTCAGACTGTTGAAAGAGGGCCACCCCTGATAGCATTTCATGAGGGTTGGCCGGCATTTAGTATTCAAGTTCTGAGAACTATCTAAGAGGACATCTTAAACCGTAATAACATGTAATATTAAAGAACCAGAAATATTTTAACACATCATTAAACACCTCTGTAACTGAGGATACGTACCAGGAACATGGTTGCCCCAATCTCACTCTGCTTTTTTAAATAGAATTACAAATTAATTATTAAACTTAGACTTATAAGAATCCCAAAGAAATATCATGTCCTCATAGAAACCTAAACTCCCCCTACATAGATAATAGAATCTTTCCAAAATGAGATCTGAGTCCACCCTGGATCTCCATTCGTCCATCCCTGGTATGCTAGTTGACTTCCAGTTCCTAGGAATCATTTGTTTTGCTACATTAACCAGAATCTGGAATAGCTGCCTTCTAATCTTGCATGTGATTTGAGGGGGTGCAAACAAGTAAATTATTTCTAAAGTGGGGGATAGTCGTGCGTGTAAGACTGTATTAATTTCTTCAAATATTGTTTTCCAAAAGGCATTAATTGGGTCGCACCTCCACCAAATATGACTCATGGTACCTATCTGGCCACCACATCTCCAACAAATGTTGGAACATATCCTAAAAATGTGTTTAAGTTTTGAAGGCGTCAAGTACCACCTCATGAATATTTTTATATTTGTTTCTTTGGCTTTCGAGGAACGAGCAGACTTCGAAAGGTGACGAAATCTAATGTGCGATTCTTTGGATGAAATATGTGTGCCCAATTCCTTGTCCCAGCTTTTTGTATAAGTGGGGAGAAGAGGAAATCTGTTCTCTATAACTAGTTTGTACAATGTGGCAATAGACCTCTGGGATTTCCTATCATGAATACAGGCCTGTTCAAATTGTGTTGGAGATCTTGTGAGATCCGATTTAAATCTATGTGAGTAAATGAAGTGTCTAGCTTGGTGATAACTAAACCATGAGGAAAAAAAAGGAATACCCAAGTCATTTAGTTGTTGTTTTGATTTAATCTTACCGTTATCTAAAATTGAGTAAATAGGAATATGAGATATGAATGAATTGGCACTCTGTGTATATTCTGCGAGGCCAGGGGGAAATTCCTGGTTAAACAATAGTTGTGTGAGAGGGGAGAATCTGGAAGAAATATTTTTATATGTTTTTAATAT
Organism: Bombina bombina; assembly: GCF_027579735.1. Lineage (NCBI taxonomy): Eukaryota > Metazoa > Chordata > Amphibia > Anura > Bombinatoridae > Bombina > Bombina bombina. The sequence goes on from NC_069502.1 coordinate 183,599,295, forward strand.
ATAAAGCCAGTCTTTCCAGGTTTCATTTGTGCTTGATAGTTGGGATATCACCAAACGTTTCATGGCTGAGAGATCCCAGCAACACCCGCCCAACTTCTTCACTACTGACAAGGAATGTTCTATCTGTACCCACCCTTTGGGATTTGTTTCGTTATAATTGCACCATTCTGCTATTCTTTGTAGCGAAATCGCTAATTTGTATGAATTGAGGTGTGGTATACCTAGCCCTCCTTTAAACTGGGACTTATAGATTGTGCTTTTATTAATACGTGGGGCCTTTCTTCCCCATACATAATTATTTATGATATTCTGCAAGGTATCTATGTCTTTTGAAGTATTCTGGATAGGCACTGTTTGCAGCAGATATAGTGCTTTTGGTAATAATACCATTTTTGATGCGTGGATACGTCCCAGCCAGGAAATATTTTTGAGAGACCAAGAAGAGGTCAGGGAATGAAACTCATTGATTAGTCTCCTATAATTTAGTTGTCTAGTTTGTTGTGGCTCAGGAGTTAAGAAAATACCTAGATATTTTAAACATTTGGGTTGGGCTTTCAAAGGGCAGCGGGCATATATAGATTCTATGGTTCGCTGGGAAATATTTACCGGCATGAATTCTGATTTCGCCATATTCACAAGGAAATTAGATACCTCTCCAAACATAGAGATCTCTTGCATGACATGGGCTACCGAATTCAGAGGGTCTGATAGTGTTAAGAGGAGGTCGTCTGCAAATATTGCCATCTTATGTGCTCTATCTCCAATTTTAATGCCCTGTATATTGGAATTCACCCTGATCTGTACAGCCAATGGTTCGAGAGATAGTATAAATAGTAGCGGGGATAATGGGCAACCCTGTCTGGAACCGTTTCTGATTTCAAAAGTATCAGAGAGGGTGCCATTCACCCTAACATGAGCCGTCGTATTGGAATATAGAGCCATAATTTTCTGTATAAAAGGGGAAGGGAAGTTAAAGTGTCTCAGAGTGAAGTCTAAGAACATCCAGTCCAGTCTGTCGAATGCCTTTTCGGCGTCTGTAGAAAGAAAAATAGAGGGAGAATTTGTATTCACAGCATGTTCAATCAAGTTAAGAACTTTTACTGTGTTATCTTTAGCTTCTCTGTTAGGTACGAAGCCCACTTGGTCCTGATGAATTAACTGAGGAAGTATTTTACTTATACGGGTGGCCAGGATTTTTGCATAAACTTTTAAGTCAATATTTAGTAGGGAAATTGGACGAAAATTTGCCGGGTTATCTGGACTCTTCCCCGGTTTTTCCAAGACTGTGATATGAGCTTGAAGCATGGAATCTGGGAAGGGGGAAGAATCTGAAATGGAATTATAAAGATTAGTCAAGTGAGGGGCTAACAGCTTTGCAAAAGTTTTGTAGTACAGGCCAGTAAAACCATCTGGGCCTGGGGCCTTGTTGAGTTTTAATAATTTTATGACATCCAAAACTTAATGGATATAGGTAAGGCTAGGGCTTCTTTTTGTTCTGGATTAACTTGTGGCAGTTTTACTAGATCTAAATATTTGTTGCATCTTTGTGAGTGTATGTCTACATCCCTAGTAGGAAACAGATTGTATAAGTTATGGTAAAAAGACCTAAATTCTGATGCTATACTTAAAGTGTCCTCCTTGATTTTTCCTGACTTATTCTTGATTGAGTGAATATATGTGGACATTTGTTTCTTTTTCAAGGCTCTGGCAAGCCACCTACCTGATTTGTTACCTTCTAGATAGAATGATTGATTAAAAGACAATAGCTGTTGTTGTGTGTTGATTTGTAACACATTGTTATATTGATCTTTCTTAGAATTCAAATTATCTAGGATCCTATTATCGCCAGGTGTTAATTTATGTAGGTGGTCCAATTCAGAAATCTCTCTGGCCAGTTTTGTGTAAGTGCCTCTGTTCTGTCTTAACATTAGGGCCTTTAGTTTTAGAAATTCGCCCCTGATGGTACATTTGTGGGCTTCCCACAGAGTCTTGGATTGGATGTCAGGTGTATTATTTATTAAAAGATAAGACTTGATTAAAGTGGACAACTCCCTTACCCGCTTTTTCCCTTTGAGAAGAGACTCATCAAGTCTCCAATGATATGTTTTAAGAGGGGCATCTGGCCATATTAGTCTACAGGAGACCAACGAATGGTCTGACCATGTGGAGTGAATTATTTTTGCCTCCTTTATAAAAGAAAGCGCTAGGTGATCTACAAATATATAATCCAATCTGGAGTAGCTTTTCTGGGGGTTAGAAAAAAATGTGAAGTCTTTTTTCTGTTGATGCATATACCTCCACGTATCGTGTAATCCTAGTAATTTAAGGTTTTTCCAGATGGATTCTAGGTACGGAACTTTTACTCTAGTGTCAGGATTAGTGCAGTCCAGTGAGGGGTCGAGAGGAGCATTCAAATCTCCCGCCATCACTAGAGGCCCTTTATGGTGTTCTAGAATAATGTTAGTAATGTTGGTGATGAACCTATGTTGGTTCCTATTTGGTGTATAAAAATTCACTAAAGTTATGGGTTTCCAATATAAAAGGCCTGTAAGACATAAAAATCTCCCTTCCTTATCTTTTTCTATACTGGTTTTCGTGAACGGAATAGACTTGTGTATTAATATACAAACACCATTGATTTTTTTTGAGGGGTGGGTGCTGTGAAAATGTTGAGGGTAATGTGATGACATATAGTTAGGGTGGTGTTTGTTTTTAAAATGTGTCTCCTGCAGCATGATTATATGCCCCCCCTTTCTATGTAGATCTAACAGGGCTAATCTACGTTTTTAGGGCAATTTAACCCCTTAGTGTTCTGTGTGATGACATTCAATATCCTGGAATCTTTATTGCTTATGCTAGACATGCTTACTAAACCCACACCCTCCCATACTGCCTGATATTTTATGACATATCCTATTGATCTTTGAGCAACCGGTCCTGCATGTACATAGATAAAAACATGTTGAAAAAACACAAAAAGAAAAACAAAAGAAAAACAAACCAATTAACAATCCCCTTTGTAAAGAGGAAAATGACTTCCTAATACACATAATACTAAGAAGTAGGAATTTCTCCTAACTGACTAAGAATATTTTTAACAATCAGATATTGTAACCAATGTAAACACATATAACTATAACATAACCATGAATAACTGGTATTATTGATCTATGACCTAAGGATGTCGTGATAACTGTATACTTTTACCTGCACCTTTTAGATCATTCGGCCCGAAAACCCTTGTACATCACTAACAAAATACAAGACATGTAGCCCCAGGAAGTTCAACAAATATCCTGAGATAAGGACACTGTCTAAGTAAATGAAAAAGTTCCAGGAGTGCCCCTCAACCTTTTTCAGGGGACACACCACTCTTGGATTGTGTGTTTCTTCTTGATTTCCTCTGTGAGGCCAGTTGCCATTCTTTCCTCTGTGGTAATGGAGTGATGGATGATCCTGATGAATGACCCCTGGTAACCACGAGGTGCCCATCGATTTCTGGAGCTTGAATATCCAATTCTTTACATATCCGTGGAATGTCACTTTGTGAAAGGCAAATTAGGCACCTGCCCTTATGCACAATTATCAGTTGTTTCCGAAGTAGAGAAGTTAAGGGGTTAAGCTCTCTTCTTTTAGTTAGAGTTCTTTGTGAAAGATCCGCAAATATCTGGAGGTCTACATTTTCAAATTTAATAGGTTGGGATTCTCTGGCAAGTTTCATGATATCTTCTTTATTGTGGTAATTCGTGATACGTGCTATTACATCTCTTGGAGGCTGGGTGTCTGATGGTTTTGGGCGCAGGGCTCTGTGTATTCTGTCCATTTCTAGTTTAAGTGGCACTTCCGATTTCTTGAGAAAAGTATAGAGGTCTTGTACATACTGGGGCCTAGTTATCAAGCCGTCAACCTCAAATACGCTGGAATTCCGCAGCGTATTTGTGGCGAGGCTGATAGGCCTTAGTTATCAAAGGCTCGAGACCGGCAAAAGTAGAATTTTGTGACGTAAACTTCGATCCGCCGGACTCCGTCCGACACAGATCGATTCTTACGTCACTCCAGATGTTCCGCACACAAGTGTGGCACAATCTCACTACTTTTGCTAGTTATCAAAAAAAATAGCAGGTACGCTCGGCACTTTTACGGCCCAGCGTACCTGGTTTTCAATCCGCCACCCCTGGAGGCGGCGGATCCCAAAGGAATCAATGGGAGTCTGACCATAGCGAAAGTACAAGTTCGCTGCTGACAGACATCCCATTGATTCCTATGGGAGCTGTCTACACCTAACACCCTAACATGTACCCCGAGTCTAAACACCCCTAATCTGCCCCCCCTACACCGCCGCAACTAAATAAAGTTATTACCCCCTAAACCGCCGCTCCCGGAGCCCACCGCAACTATAATAAGTGTATTAACCCCTAAACCGCCGCTCCCGGAGCCCACCGCAAGCTACTCTATACATATTAACCCCTAAACCGCCGCTCCCGGAGCCCACCGCAACTATAATAAATGTATTAACCCCTAAACCGCCGCTCCCTGAACCCGCCGCAACCTATATTAAATGTATTAACCCCTATCCTGCCCCCCCTACACTGTCGCCACCTATAATAAATTTAATAACCCCTAATCTGCCCCCCCTACACCGTCGCCACCTATAATGAATGTATTAACCCCTATCCTGCCCCCCACTATGACGCCGCCACTGTAATAAAATTATTAACCCCTAAACCTAAGTCTAACACTAACCCTAACGCCCCCCTAACTTAAATATTAATTAAATAAATCAAAATAATATTTATCTTATTAACTAAATGAATCCTATTTAAAACTAAATACTTACCTATAAAATAAACCCTAATATAGCTACAATATAAATAATAATTATATTCTAGCTATCTTAGGATTTATTTTTATTTTACAGGTACCTTTCAATTTATTTTAACTAGGTACAATAGCTATTAAATAGTTATTAACTATTTAATAGCTTACCTAGCTAAAATAAACTGAAATTTACCTGTAAAATAAAAACTAACCTAAGTTACAATTACACCTAACACTACACTATACTTTAATAAATTATTCCTATTTAAAAATAAATACTTACCTGTAAAATAAATCCTAACCTAAGTTACAATTAAACCTAATACTACACTATCATTAAATTAATTAAATAAACTACCTACAAATAACTACAATTAAATACAATTACATAAACTAACTAAAGTACAAAAAATAAAAAAAGCTAAGTTACAAAAAATAAAAAAATAAGTTACAAACATGTTAAAAATATTACAACAATTTTAAGCTACTTACACCTAATCTAAGCCCCCTAATAAAATAACAACCCCCCCCCCAAAATAAAAAAATGCCCTACCCTATTCTAAATTAAATAAATTTCAAAGCTCTTTTACCATACCAGCCCTTAAAAGGGCCATTTGTGGGGGCATGCCCCAAAGAAAACAGCTCTTTTGCCTGTAAAAGAAAAATACAACCCCCCCCCAACATTAAAACCCACCACCCACATACCCCTAATCTAACCCAAACCCCCCTTACAAAAACCTAACACTAAGCCCCTGAAGATCATCCTACCTTGTCTTCACTCAGCCGAGCAGCGATGGAACCGAAGTGGACATCCGGAGCGGAAGAAGTTAATCCTCCAAGCGGCGCTGAAGAAATCTTCCATCCGATGAAGTCATCATCCAGGCGGCGCTGAAGAAAAGTATTCGATCCGGCCAATGTCATCTTCAAAGAGGCGCTGAAGAGGTCTTCTATCCGGGCAATGTCATCTTCCAAGCCGGGTCTTGAATCTTCCTCCCGCCGATGCGGAACCTCCTTCTTCACCGACGGACTACGACGAATGAAGGCTCCTTTAAGGGACGTCATCCAAGATGGCGTCCCCTCAATTCCGATTGACTGATAGGATTCTATCAGCCAATCGGAATTAAGGTAGGAAAAATCTGATTGGCTGATGGAATCAGCCAATCAGATTGAGCTCGCATTCTATTGGCTGAACGGAACAGCCAATAGAATGCGAGCTCAATCTGATTGGCTGATTGGATCATCCAATCGGATTGAACTTGAATCTGATTGGCTGATTCCATCAGCCAATCAGATTTTTCCTACCTTAATTCCGATTGGCTGATAGAATCCTATCAGTCAATCGGAATTGAGGGGACGCCATCTTGGATGACGTCCCTTAAAGGAGCCTTCATTCGTCGTAGTCCGTCGGTGAAGAAGGAGGTTCCGCATCGGCGGGAGGAAGATGGAATCAGCCAATCAGATTCAAGTTCAATCCGATTGGATGATCCAATCAGCCAATCAGATTGAGCTCGCATTCTATTGGCTGTTCCGTTCAGCCAATAGAATGCGAGCTCAATCTGATTGGCTGATTCCATCAGCCAATCAGATTTTTCCTACCTTAATTCCGATTGGCTGATAGAATCCTATCAGCCAATCGGAATTGAGGGGACGCCATCTTGGATGACGTCCCTTAAAGGAGCCTTCATTCGTCGTAGTCCGTCGGTGAAGAAGGAGGTGCCGCGTCGGCGAGAGGAAGATTCAAGACCCGGATAGAAGACCTCTTCAGCGCCTCTTTGAAGATGACATCGGCCGGATCGAAGACTTTTCTTCAGCGCCGCCTGGATGATGACTTCATCGGATGGAATATTTCTTCAGCGCCGCTTGGAGGATTAACTTCTTCCGCTCCGGATGTCCACTTCGGTTCCATCGCTGCTCGGCTGAGTGAAGACAAGGTAGGATGATCTTCAGGGGCTTAGTGTTAGGTTTTTGTAAGGGGGGTTTGGGTTAGATTAGGGGTATGTGGGTGGTGGGTTTTAATGTTGGGGGGGGGTTGTATTTTTCTTTTACAGGCAAAAGAGCTGTTTTCTTTGGGGCATGCCCCCACAAAAGGCCCTTTTAAGGGCTGGTAAGGTAAAAGAGCTTTGAAATTTATTTAATTTAGAATAGGGTAGGGCATTTTTTTATTTTGGGGGGGTTTGTTATTTTATTAGGGGGCTTAGATTAGGTGTAAGTAGCTTAAAATTGTTGTAATATTTTTAACATGTTTGTAACTTATTTTTTTATTTTTTGTAACTTAGCTTTTTTTATTTTTTGTACTTTAGTTAGTTTATGTAATTGTATTTAATTGTAGTTATTTGTAGGTAGTTTATTTAATTAATTTAATGATAGTGTAGTATTAGGTTTAATTGTAACTTAGGTTAGGATTTATTTTACAGGTAATTTTGTATTTCTTTTAGCTAGGTAGTTATTAAATAGTTAATAACTATTTAATAACTATTCTAACTAGCTAAAATAAATACAAAGTTACCTGTAAAATAAATATAAATCCTAAGATAGCTACAATATAATTATTAATTATATTGGAGCTATCTTAGGGTTTATTTTACAGGTAAGTATTTAGTTTTAAATAGGAATAATGTATTAAAGTATAGTGTAGTGTTAGGTGTAATTGTAACTTAGGTTAGTTTTTATTTTACAGGTAAATTTCAGTTTATTTTAGCTAGGTAAGCTATTAAATAGTTAATAACTATTTAATAGCTATTGTACCTAGTTAAAATAAATTGAAAGGTACCTGTAAAATAAAAATAAATCCTAAAATAGCTAGAATATAATTATTATTTATATTGTAGCTATATTAGGGTTTATTTTATAGGTAAGTATTTAGTTTTAAATAGGATTCATTTAGTTAATAAGATAAATATTATTTAGATTTATTTAATTAATATTTAAGTTAGGGGGGGTGTTAGGGTTAGTGTTAGACTTAGGTTTAGGGGTTAATAATTTTATTACAGTGGCGGCGGCGTAGTGGGGGGCAGGATAGGGGTTAATAAATTTATTATAGGGGGCGACGGTGTAGGGGAGGCAGATTAGGGGTTAATAGGTTTAATATAGGTTGCGGCGGGTTCAGGGAGCGGCGGTTTAGGGGTTAAACTATTTATTTAGTTGCGGAGAGGTGCGGGATCAGCAGGATAGGGGTTAATAACTTTATAATAGAGGGCGACGGTGTAGGGGGGGCAGGATAGTGGTTACTAGGTATACTGTAGGTGGCAGCGGTGTCCGGGAGCGGCGGTTTAGGGGTTAATACATTTATAAGAGTTGCGGCAGGGTCTAGGAGCAACGGTTTAGGGGTTAATACATTTATGAGACTTGCGGAGGGGTCTAGGAGCGGCGGTTTAGGGGTTAGTAACTTTATTTAGTTGCGGGGGGCTCCGGGGGCGCCGGTATAGGGGTTAGAGCAGTGTAGTTTAGTGTGAGTGCTTAGTGACAGGCTAGCAAGAAAGCTGTCAAACAGCCGAAGAGCAGCGAGATCGGATGAGTGATAACTCTCACAGTCCGCTACTCATCGCCCCGCGGCTTTTTGACAGCTTTTTTTGATAACTTAGGCGTATTTTTTCAGGTCCGCGGCGGCGATGTGAGGCGAGCTTAGGCGGGCGTATTGGGCCGGCGAAGCCAGAAAAGTAGACGGCTTGATAACTACCCCCCACTGTTCCAAATCTGAAGGGGCTATATTCTCGGGAATGCCCCGAATCCTAATATTTTGTCTTCTTGATCTGTTCTCTGCGTCGTCGATCTTGTCTTCAAGCTCTTGGATCGTAGAGTTTTGGCCACTAATGATGTTTTGCAAATCTGTGATTGCAAGCGAATGAGTATCCTGTGTGGTCTCAACCGCCTCTACTCTAAGGCCTATGTCAGAAATCTCTTTCTTTAAGTCGTTGATCTCCTCTTTAATACATTCTTTTACCTGGGATATTAAATTAGAAAAGTCTTTTTTAGAGGGTATGGATTCAAATAGGGCTTTAGGTACAGTGATAGAATCTGGAGTAGTATCTGTGTCAGAATCAGAAGAAGATGATGCTTCCTCAAAATCTTGCTCATCTGCTGCAGTAATAGCTGCTGACTTCGCTTCAATGGTCTTAAAAAAATTATTGACTGAGGGGGTTTTATTATTTTTATTTTTTGAGCTGTTGCCTTTCTTGTTTTGTTTTTTTGGAGACATGTTTAAGTGGTATAAGTCCCAAGGCAACTAATGATAAAATTTAAAAGAGCTGTCTTAATGGTGTAGTCAAAAGCAATTCTTGCCTACTTTCACTTCTTGTAGTGATTTGACTTGTGCACTAATATCTCTGTGATATAATAAACTGATGCCACAACCTCAAGCAAAAAGTCACCATAAGACTCTCCTGTTGTTTATTTATTTGAACGTGTGTTGGAGGTCCGTGTGCATTATATTATGCAATATGCATTCATTATTTATCCCTTAGTGAGCACACACGAGTCCCCCACAAGATCCTCCTTTCCTCTCTATAACGACCTGTTAACATGACAGAAGCCCTCTGTGTGTGATCTTCACATACTTAAATGCAGTACTGCTAATGGGAAACTATGGGCCCTTACATGCCACGTGGGTGCCGATGCTGACACAGAATCTCCGGTGAGATATGTACTACCTCTCTTCCTATACACTCAAATTGGGCAGCGGATAGACAGCGCAGCCTCTCAGCACTCCTCCCGGCTATAAATGAGGCTGAACTGAGCCGAGCTTTATGTCTGCGCTGGCTATGGGGCCCGTAGGGTAGAGCGTTAGTGTGAGTGCTCACCCGTAATGGCGGTGCTTCCCCTCTGCTTTCCGTATTGTCCGCCACTCAGCCGATAAAGGAGGGTGATGAGTTCAACTCACAGCAGTGTTGGCTTGAAGCTGGGTGTTCTGATTGCGGCTGTGTCTTCATTTAATGGCTCCTTAGTCAGTTTGGGTATCCGGAGCTCTTTCAAGCTGCAGCCATCTTCTCGGCTGGCTAGCTCCGCCCCCGGGTTAGTGTTAGGTTTTATTAAGGGTTTATTGGGGGGGTTATTTTTAGATTTGGGCTTTTGGGCAGAAAAAGAGCCAAATGACCTTTCAGGGCAATGGGGAGCTTAGGTTTTTTAGTTAGGATTTTATTTGGGGGGTTGGTTGTGTGGGTGGTGGGTTTTTACTATTGGGGGATGTTTGTATTTTTTTTACAGGTAAAAGAGCTGATTTCTTTGGGGCAATGCCCCTCAAAGGCCCTTTTAAGGGCTATTGGTAGTTTAGTTTAGGCTAGGGTTTTTTATTTTGAGGGGAGGGCTTTTTTATTTTGATAGGGCTATTAGATTAGGTGTAATTAGTTTAAATCTCTGATAATTTATTTTTTTATTTTGTGTAATTTGGTGTTTTTGTTTTTTTTGTAATTTATGTAATTGTATTTAATAAATGTAATTTATTTAATTGTAGTGTAATGTTAGGTCTTAGTGTAACTCAGGTTAGGTTTTATTTTACAGGCAAATTTGTATTTATTTTAGCTAGGTAGTTATTAAATAGTTAATAACTATTTAATAACTATTCTACCTAGTTAAACTAAATGCAAACTTAGCTATAAAATAAAAAATAAAATCTAATCTAGCCACAATGTAACTATTAGTTATATTGTAGATAGCTTAGGGTTTATTTTACAGTTAAGTATTTAGTTTTAAATAGGAATTATTTAGGTAATGATAGTAATTTTTATTTAGATTTATTTTAATTATATTTAAGTTAGGGGGTGTTAGGTTTAGAGGTTAATAAATTTAGTATAGTGGCTGCGACGTTGGGGGCGTCAGATTAGGGGTTAATAAATGTAGGTACGTGGTGGCGATATTAGGGGCAGCAGATTAGGGGTTAATAATATTTAACTAGTATTTGTGATGCGGGAGTGTGGCGGTTTAGGGGTTAATATGTTTATTATAGTGGCGGCAATGTCCGGAGCAGCAGATTAGGGGTTAATAAGTATAATGTAGGTATCGGCGATGTCGGGGGTGGCAGATTAGGGGTTAATAATTGTAAGATTAGGGGTGTTTAGACTCAGGTTCATGTTAGGGTGTTAGGTGTAAACATAAATTTTGTTTCCCCATAGGAATCAATTGGGGTGAGTTACGGAGATTTACGCTGCTTTTTTGCAGGTGTTACGCTTTTTTTCAGACGGCTCTCCCCATTGATATCTATAGGGAAATCATGCACGAGCACGTAAAACCAGCTCACCGCAGCATTCAGCAGCGCTTTTATTGGATATTGGAGTGTGGTATGGAGCTCAATTTTGCTGTACGCTCACTTCTTGTTAATGCCGGGTTTTTGTAAACTGTAATACCAACGCTGTAGGGAAGTGAGTGGTGACAATAACTTGCAAGTTAGTACAGTTAGTTAGCAAAACTTGTAATCTAGCCGTATGTTATTTTTACGCTCTTTAGTATTACAGTACTATGTGTTGTTTTTTGGCCATTATACACCAATATTGATAATCTCTTTGGGCCCAGCTTTTCCACCAGCTCACTTAAGCCCCCTTTGGGTGGCGCTCCTATGTCACCATAATTTATTTATTCTTCTGTACTACCCTGTTAGGTGGCCGTTTTTTATAGTGAGTTTGCGTGCTTTGCTCTCCTGGCGCTGACTACTAGCCATTTTTATTTTAGACATTATTAAAATTGGCACCGATTTTTTTATATGTACACTTTCTGAGGCACCAGTTTCTACTGAGTGTGTGTGTGAAAGAGTTCACTATATATTTGTATATGCTTTTGTGATAGGCTGATGGCTGTCACATTATACAGGGATTAGGGAAAATAGAAGTAACTTTGAAATTTGTCAGGAAAAAAATATACTGTATTTAATGGTTCTTTTATTGGTGTATGAGTTTGTAATAGAGGCATACTTGTAGAGCCCTGACTCCTTTATTATTCTGAATATGGTATCTAACAGATAAGCACAATTCTATTTATTCTTTGACCAAATGTTAACCATAGAGTCAATGGACTCAATAAAATTAAATATATATTTTCTCCTTTTGAATTACATATCAAATTAACCATTAAATGTATAGTAGAGTGGACATGTGTGTTAGTTGCATTAGTGATTTGACCTACTTGTATTAGTGTAAAAGTGATTTTTTTTCTATTTAATGAGGCACTCATAGAGGGTCCATTCTATTAGTGGAATTGTTATATGCATGCCTCTTTAAATATATAGTAAGTACATTTTTATTTATTTATTTTTATTGTGTAAAATAAAAATTATATTGAATTGTGGATGTGCTTGTGCTGTCTTTCTATTGGAAGAACTGGTTTAGAAACTGTGCTTGAGTGATAAGTGGTTTATTGCGGCTGTTTGCGCTGGTCGGGTTTTTTGGTCATATTACAAGTTGAAAGCAAATGCTATCGCTTACGGTAAGTGCAATTGAAGTTAACGCACGTTGGGTTAGAGTCCTCAGAGCTCTGGTTAACTGTTGCGTGAAACAAAAAAGTGTCACATCAAAAATACATTACAGGGGGGCAGAGCCAACTACTGAGGAGACCAGATGTGTTTCTGTGCAGCTCCTGGATCTTGAATATAACATTTTTGATTAACTCATAAATATAAGCCTCAAATTACTTTTTTCATGTTAAAGACCTCAGATTCTTCTTAATGCAACAAACGAAACAGAAATACACCATTTCTGAAGATATGAGGACAACATACGCTTCTAAGTGAAGCCATGTTGTAAGAACCACCATTTCGCACATCGGATCCCCCTAACAACTGTAAGCCAATTAAACCAGCCAAGGACTATCAGCTCTAATACTTTATAATGGAGGATTTCCATAACGAAATGAGAGCCCCTGGAAGAAAGCAGGGTGTCAACTGATCATTATGGGTGCATCTGATTGTGATACCCTAAACCCTACAGGACCTGGGCAAAGATTAAGCAACTCCTCGTACCTTCATGATCTCTGCTATAACACAAAACCTCCCAGGCACCCCAAGCATGCGGTTGGAAATGTGATAGCTATAAAAGGTAGTGAGAGAGAACCGCACACATATAGATCACTGCCTGTGGTCGGATCCACCCTGCAGAAGGCCCACTTCAGATGTCACAGCGTGGCTTTTAGCCAGAGTTCACCAGCGGCTTCTGCATCTTTGGTTCTCAGATCTGGAGTAGGGTAGATTTATCGATTGACTTTACATATGTTTCTAGCCTTCTTGTTGGCATGTGAGCGGGATGGCGGGAAATAACCTAGAAAGATCCCTTTTATGATGCCCCATACCAGAACCTAACCCACTTTCTCCCAAGCGAACTATAGTTTATTATGATGCTATGACTCTATGAAGCTCATTAGCAGATAAATCCCCAGACTCATCGGTATGGACACTTATACATTTTCTACAGAGACTGGCTCATCATTACTCTAGACTTGTGTCTGTTTTTGATAGCCCTGTGGTTTGCAGCAGTATGCAGTGATCCTATGGGGCAGTTTTTTTTCTTTTCTTTCCATTTATTTGTTCTCACATGCTTATTTGTTATCACGTTATTATTGTCTTGCTCCCCCTGTTTAATTGCATGATTAATAGCTGTTTTAGACACACCTGAAGTATAAGTATGATATTTTGTGCCAATATAGATATTTCTGAGGATATGCTTTATTACTTAGGATCTGATAGGTTCACTTCCAACCCTTTGTGCTCATACAAACTCTATAATTTACTCATACCTTTTAGGCAACTAGCTTGGCATACATCAGACGATACAAATACAATCTAAAAGCTAACCTACACTAACCTACTACATTATACAAACATGCTGTTTGTATAATGTTAGCCAATAAATATACTATACATGTACTTTCTAGCACTAGTTGTCATATAGTTCTAGTTGTCATATATTTTTAGCTTAATTATTAGAGTGACCTAGCTTTTTAACATAAATCTAGAACTTAGGAGGAAATGCAACTACAGAGACATCTTTATATTTTTTAAGAATTGTATATCCGTTTACACTCTCATGAATACTTGCTCCATATAGAGATCTTAAAGCAATGTTAGATGGAGCTGACTATCTATTGGAATTATATTATTAAGTCTCACTTAGCTCACACTAATTATGTTTCCCAAGTCCCACCCTATATTCTTATGTTATTCCTTTAGGATAGCATACTTATCAGAGTCCAGCATGTTTTTCCTTCCTTCTCTTTTCAACACTTACATTTTGATACTATAATTTACGATGACACCATTGTTGAGTCAAATTGTTTTATGATTTACCCCATCATATTCAAGCACTAAACAGTTTATAGCTCCTAAACTACATACTTCAGTACATCCACAAGCACACTACACTTATAGATTATGATATATCTAATGTCATCTTATACTGTGGGTTTTGATATGTTTATTACTGGAGTACAAAGTAGGCCTCATAGTTGGTTATTTTATTAACTTGGTTATGTCTAATGTTATCAACTGGTTGCAGCAATGGATTAATCACTAATACACCCTCTTACATGGGACTCTGCACCCGTATATTAGAAATCCTTCCGACACCAGATGCAAAGTAGCCCAAAAGGATCTTACAGATATGTACATACTGTGAGGATATAATAACCTGTTTTGGAAAATACAGGCAGTTGTAATGACATAATACAGTGGTTTATATCCTGATCTCATCTAGCCCCCTCAAACAGGGACATAAGATGGCACAATATAACAGACTATTGATGACCAGTGCCTCATATAACTAAAAGCTATTTTACAGAGAGTTACATATTTCTGTTAATATTTCTCTCATGTTGAGATCTTTCTTGTTAATCAGACCTGAATAGAAGTGCCTACAGTTCAGTTACTAAAGTTCAGTAAGTATTCTAAATACTAGTCACCTAGATTACAAGTTTTGCATTCGTGTTTTAATGCTGAAAAATGGTAATTTCAGCGTTAAAAAAGCATGGCAGCCATTACGAGTCTTGTCGGTATAGCTGTACCGCAAACATTTTAGCCTGTAACGCAACGTCAGCCCCGCACACATAAAAATGACGTTTTTTCATGGGACTTCCATAGCTCTGCCATTACGAGTTTTGTGGTGAGGCTAAAATGCTTGTGTTCCAGCCTATACTGACAAGATCCATTTTGCAATTTAAAAGCAGTAGTTATGAGTTTTACGCTACAAAACTGTTACATAAAACTCTTAACTAAAGTGTTACAAAGTACACTAACACCCATAAACTACCTATTAAACCCTAAACCCAGGCCTCCCGCATTGCAAACATTATATTAAAGTTATTAACCCCTAATATGCCACTCCCGACATTGCCGACATTGCCGCCACTGATAAAATTTATTAACCCCTATTCCGCCGCTCCCCGACATCGCTGCCACTTTACTAAATGTATTAACCCCCAAACCGCCTCCCCGCTGATTTACAAACACTATTTAAATATTATTAACCTCTAATCTGCCATCCACCCACATCGCCCCCACTATACTAAAGTTATTAACCCCTAATTCTGCCACATTTATAATAAATCTATTAACCCCCTAAACCGAAAGCCCCCACAATGAAATATACTAAATTAAACTATTAACCCCTAAACCAAAAGCCCCCCACATTGCAATAAAGTAATTTAAACTAGTAACCCCTAAACCTAACGCTCGCCTAAATTTATATTAAAATTACAATTTCCCTATCTTAAATTAAATTTAAACTTACCTGTCAAATGAAAAACTTATTATTAAACTAATAATTAAACTAATATAACTATTTAACTAATATTAAACTAACTACCAATTAAATAAAACTAAAATACACATAAAAAATCCTAAACTACTTTAAAAATTACAAACTATCAGCTAGATTACGAGTTTTTGTCGGTAAGGCTTGCGGTGTTAACAAGCATTTTTTTCTCACTGCTCACTTAAGACAACGCTGGTATCACAGGTTTTTTTAAACCCGGAGTTAGCCGCAAAAAAGTGAACGGAGAGCAAGATTTACCTGCAAAAAAGCAGTGTTCAGCTTCTAACGCAGCCCCATTGATTCCTATGGGAAAATACTTTTTATGTCTACACTTAACACCCTAACATGAACCCCGAGTCTAAACACCAGTAATCTTACACTTATTAACCCCTAATCTGCCACCCCCGACATCGCAGACACCTGCAGTTTATTATTAACCCCTAATCTGTCGCTCTGGACACCGCCGCCACATACATTATCCCTATAAACCCCTAATCTGCTGCCCCCAACATCGCCAACACCTACTTTTTATTTATTAACCCCTACTCTGCCGCCCCCAATGTCGCCGCCACCTAACTACACTTATTAACCCCTAATCTGCGGCCGCCAACGTTGCCACCACTATAATAAAGTTATTAACCCCTAAATCTAAGTCTAACCCTAACCCTAACACACCCCTAACTTAAATATAATTTAAATACATCTAAATAAAATTACTATCATTAACTACATTATTCCTATTTAAAACTAAATACTTACCTATAAAATAAACCATAAGATAGCTACAATATAACTAATAGTTACATTGTAGCTATCTTAGGATTTATTTTTATTTTACAGGCAACTTTGTATTTATTTTAACTAGGTACAATAGTTATTAAATAGTCATTAACTATTTAATAACTTCCTAGTTAAAATAAATACAAATATACCTCTAAAATAAATCCTAACCTAAGTTACAATTACACCTAACACTACACTATAATTAAACTAATTACCTAAACTAACTACAATAATTACAAGAATTTTAAACTAATTACAACTAATCTAATCCCCCTAATAAAATAAAAAATCCCCCCAAAATAATACAAATCCCTACCCTATACTAAATTACAAATAGCCCTTAAAAGGGCCTTTTGCGGGGCATTGCCCCAAAGTAATTCGCTCTTTTACCTGTAAAAAAAAATACAATACCCCCCAACATTAAAACCCACCACCCACACACCCAACCCTACTCTAATACCCACCCAATCCCCCCTTAATAATACCTAACACTAACCCCTTGAAGATCACCCTACCTTGAGGTCCATCTTCAAGCCATCCGATGCAGAGCATCCTCTTCCATCCGACGACTAACACTAAATGACGGTACCTTTAAGTGACGTTATCCAAGATGGGGTCCCTTCAATTCGGATTGGCTGATAGAATTATATCAGCCATTCGGAATTAAGGTAGAAAAAATCCTATTGGCTGATCCAATCAGCCAATAGGATTGAGCTCGCATTCTATTGGCTGTTCCAATCAGCCAAAAGAATGCGAGCTCAATCCTATTGGCTGATTGGATCAGCCAATAGGATTGAACTTCAATCTTATTAGCTGATTGCATCAGCCAATAGGATTTTTCCTACCTTAATTCCGATTGACTGATAGAATTCTTTCAACCAATCGGAATTGAAGGTACACCATCTTGGATGACGTCACTTAAAGGTACCGTCATTTAGTGTTAGTAGTCGGATGGAAGAGGATGCTCCGCGTCTGATTGGCGTCAAGATGGACCCGCTCCGCTCCGGATGGGTGAAGATAGAAGATGCCGCTTGGATGAAGACTTCTGCCGGTCTGGATGTCCTCTTCTGCCCAGATCGGATGAAGACTTCTGGCCGTCTGGAGGACCATTTCTGCCCAGTTGGGTGAAGACGTCTCAAGGTAGGGTGTGATCTTCAAGGGGTTAGTGTTAGGTTTTTGTTTTTTTTTAAGCTTTATTAAGCATAAATCAGTACAAAGAGAATACAAGTAAAACAGTCAACATAAAAACAAACTTTAAACAAGTGTAAAATACAGTGTTAGGTATTATTAAGGGGGGATTGGGTGGGTTTTAGAGTAGGGTTGGGTGTGTGGGTGGTGGGTTTTAATGTTGGAGGGTATTGTATTATTTTTTACAGGTAAAAGAGCTGATTACTTTGGGGCAATGCCCCTCAAAAGTCCCTTTTAAGGGCTATTTGTAATTTAGTATAGGGTAGGGATTCTTATTATTTTGGGGGGCTTTTTTATTTTATTAGGGGGATTAGATTAGGTGTAATTATTTTAAAAACATTGTAATTATTTTATTATTTTCTGTAATTTAGTGGGGTTTTTTCATACTTTAATTTAATTTAATTGTAATTAATTGAAGTTAATTTAGGTAATTTATTTAATTATAGTGTAGTGTTAGGTGTAATTGTAACTTAGGTTAGGTTTTATTTTACAGGTAAATTTGTATTTATTTTTGCTAGGTAGTTATTAAATAGTTAATAGCTATTTAATAACTATTGTAGCTAGTTAAAATAAATACAAACTTGCCTGTAAAATAAAAATAAACCCTGAGATAGCTACAATGTAATTATTAGTTATATTGTAGCTAGCTTAGGGTTTATTTTATAGGTAAGTATTTAGTTTTAAATAAGAATAATTTATTTAATTGTAGCAATTTTTTTTCGATTATTTTAAATTATATTTAAGTTAGGGGGGTTAGGGTTAGACTTAGGTTTAGGGGTTAATACATTTAATATAGTGGTGGCGACATTGGGGGTGGCAGATTAGGGGTTAATAAATGTAGGTAGGTGTCAGCGATGTTAGGGATGACAAATTAGGGGTTAATAAAGTGTAACTAGTGTTTGTGATGCGGGAGTGAGGCGGTTTAGGGGTTAATATATTTATTACAGTGGCGGCAATGTCCGGTTGGCAGATTAGGGGTTAAAAAATGTATTTAAGTGTTTGTGATGTGCGGGGGGGGGGGCTCGGTTTAGGGGTTAATAGGTAGTTTATGGGTGTTAGTGTACTTTTTATCACTTTAGTTAAGAGTTTTATGTTACGGCATTAGCCCATAAAACTCTTAACTACTGACTTTTAAATGCGGTAGGAGTCTTGACAGGAGAGGGTCTACCGCACACTTTTTTCAAGACTCGTAATACCGGCGTTAGGAAAATCCAATTGAAAAGATAGGATACGCAGTTGACATAAGGGGATTTGCTGTATGCTCGAGTCGCAGAAAAAAAGTGAGCGGTACACCTGTACCTGCCAGACTCGTAATACCAGCAGGCATTAAAAAGCAGTGTTGGGACCTCTCAACGCTGCTTTTTAAGGCTAACGCAAGACTCGTAATCTAGCCGTATCTAATTACAAAAAATAAGAAAATTCTAAATTACAAAAAATAACAAACACTAAATTATGAAAAATAACAAACGAAATTATCAAAAATAAAAAAAGAATTTCACCTAATCTATCAAAACATAAAAGCCCACCCAAAATAAAAAAAAACCCTAGCCTACAATAAACTACCAATAGCCCTTAAAACAGCTCTTTTACCTGTAAAAAAATACAAAGACCCCCCCAAAAGTAAAACCCACCACCCAACCACCCCCCAAAATTAAAAAACCTAACTCTAACAAAAACCTAAGCTACCCATTGGCCTGAAAAGGGCATTTGTATGGGATTTCCCCTTAAAAGGGCATTTAGCTCTTTTGCATTGCCCTGAAAAGGGCATTTAGCTCATTAACGAAAAGCTCAAACGCTTATCTAAAAAAAAAAAAAAACACCCAAAAAACCTTAAAAAATCCTAACACTAACCCCCGACGATCCACTTACAGTTGCTAAAGTCCCGCTTGATGGATCTTCATTCTGGCGGCTTCATCTTCATCCAGGCGGCTTCATCTTCATCCAGGAGGCATCGTCTATCTACATCCTGGCAGCGTCTTCTAATCTTCATCCAGGCAATGCGGAGTGGATCCATCCTGAAGACATCCGGAGCGGAACATCCTCTTCATACGGTCGCCGCCATAAACTGAATCTTAAATGCAAGGTAAGCGATTCAAAATGGCGTCCCTTGCATTCCTATTGGCTGATTTGATTTTGGAAATTCAAATCAGCCAATAGGATGAGAGCTACTGAAATTCTATTGGCTATTCAAATCAGATTGACTATTCAAATAGCATTTTAAAATTAAGTATTTTGAGAAGATGATATCCTTCACATAATTTAATTAGGCATTCCCTGTGCTTAGTATGTTGTTTTAAATCTAAATTTGACAGTCTTGAATCTAAGCATATAAAACTATAAATTGGTTCTAAAGAAAAATAAAATAGCTACTTGACTTCACACCACTTATTAATGTTGATAACTGGCAATAATCAAACATCAAAACAAAATATTAAAACGTAGTAACAGTTCAACTGAACTGTGCTCAATTAACTTTATTGATAATCACAAAAATTAAGCATTGGCAAAACGTGTTACAATTAGAAAATAGATTTTTATGGTAATAAATAAATGTAAATAAATACATGAATAAGGTAGTGAAACCTAAATACAAAAATGCAGTTATCAGAAAATAAGGTCTAACAATATTACTAAGTGTTGCTTACTAGTTAATGACCTTTAACGAATTCTTCATTGAACACAGAAGGTTAAAAATTAAATCTCATCAGTACTTGATTACATCCTACACGTGTGAAAAATATGAAAATAAGTCATAATGGAACTGATTCCAATCCTCATTGTAAAGTTTGTTAATTCCCTGGCAGCTGTCACAATCCAGTCTACATTAAAACCAACTTGCATCAAGTTCAGAGGTCTTTTTTTTCCCCAATGTATTTAATATGCTTTCAACCCTATGCGTTTAGTTTTAAATTTGGAATTGAATGCTTTAAGGATTAATAAATGTTTTGGCGAATAGCTTGTGATATTGAATATCTTACATTTTATAAGAATTAATATCAAGTTTACACATTTGCAAGATAATTAAACAATGAAATAATGCTTTTAGATATTTCACATAGTTCTAAATCAGATATAAAGTTAAATCTATTAAGTATATAAACCAATTGTTCTTATAAATGATTAGGTTTGCTGATTTAATTAGAAAAGAACAAACTATACATTATGAATTAGAAGTGTCAGTTTTTGAAAATAGTGGAATTTCATTTAGAATGATAATTTATTATTTAATTCCATTTTTCATACAATACAAATCATTCTAGAGAAATGCATTTGTGTGGGTAACTTGTGTTAACCTCTGATATATATGTAAATACACACAACACATATAAAGTATGTCACTGTCTTACAAACACAAAGCTACATTAAAAGCAAAATGGAATAGTTAGTTACAGCATTTGGCCAAATGGTGCTAAGCCTAGGCCCAGGATTAACTGTTTCATTTGGCTTTTAATCTAACTGTGTGCTTGCAAGACAGTGTCAGACTTTCTATGTGTTGTGTTGCTGATTTCGTTTTGTCATTTTCCCTATGGGCTTTTCACCCAGTCTTGTCTCGGGTTAACTACCTGAGTCACTGAAAGCTGTGCAGCTGTCTGAGAGTGCTGGTGAGCACCCAGGGCTGTGAGTTTTGCAGGATTTGAGAGTACAGTCCATTTCCATGTTTTGATGAGTCTATGGAATTAGAAAGGGTCTGCGTCACCCTTGTGTGTATCTCAGTGTGTTTGGTTGAAGGCATGCATTGTGTGGCTAAAGCTTAGTGACCAAGGGAGTAAGAGACCTTGAAGTGCTCCTGCTCACGTGAGTCCAATCGTGAGTGAACAGGGGCTGTCAATCCTTCTGGTTGGACTTGTCTAGGGTGATTTTAATCCACCAGCTAAGAGCTGGTGTACAGGTTAGGAATTAACCTGTACACCTGTAACTATCTGCTGCAACCTCGCTCATGCAAGCCTGCACCGAAGGTGCTCCAAAGGGACAGTCTAGTCAAATTTAAACTTTCATGATTCAGATAGGGCATGTCATTTTAAACAACTTTCCAATTGACTTGTATCATTACATTTGCTTTGTTCCCTTGGTGGTACTTTTTAAAAGCTAAACCTAGCTAGGCTCAAACTGATTTCTAAACCATTAAAACCCGCCTCTTAGCTCAGAGCATTTTGAAAGTTTTTCACAGTTAGACAGTACTAGTTCATGTGTGGCATATAGATAACATTGTGCTCACTCCCGTGTAGTTATTTAGGAGTCTGCACTGGTAGGCTCAACTGCATGTCTGTCAAAAGCACTGAGATAAGGAGGCAGTCTGCAGAGGCTTAGATACAAGGTAATCACAGATGCAAAACATATATTAATATAGCTGTGTTGGTTATGCAAAACTGGGGAATGGGTATTAAAGGGATTATCTATCTTTTTAAACAATAAAAATTCTGGTGTAGACTGTCCCTTTAATAAATGGAGCCCTATGGGTGGTGTGAGAGACCTTCAGACACACAGGGAACTCTCCTGCCCAGCCCTTTTTTTTTCATTATATTGTCAAGCTTATTTTACATAGAAAAAATATAATGCAATTTGTAAAAGATACACATAAATACGCAAAATATAGGGGTTGATCAACTTTTCTAGTCTTTTTTATAGGCTAATAGACTTTTTCGAGTTTGAAGCAATCATAAAGCAAACAATATGTCAGGGTTTTTTTTCCTGCTTTGTTTGCCATGTGCTGCTGGCAGCCATTTTGCTTACCCTTTCTTGCTGAATCTGGTGCAGAGTGTGTGAAGCTGCTCATTTCCTGCACGCCTTCTTATGGCCAGACTGTTGTACATCATCCGTGTGAGACAGGTTGCAGTCTCAGAATTGTGATATCATCACTTATTATTTAAAGAGCCTCTGTTCAGTATGCTTTGCCCTTGCGTTGTCTCAGACCTGTTTGTGAGTTCCTGTGTATTACCTGGCTGTCTGACGTCCCTCCTGGTTCCTGACTCGGCTCGTCTGACTACTCGCTTTGGCTCCTGACTCAGCTCATCTGACTACCAGCTCTGGCTTTGACTCCTGGCTTGTTATTTGACTTGTGGACTTTTTATTATTTCTTTGTTATTAATAAAGGTGTGATTATTTTTGCACTTCTCATCTCAGTCTGATTCTTGGCACCCTGACACAATAACACCATTTCCACATTGAGAAAAGTCATACATATGATAGCATGTTTTTATTTTATAGTCACAATTTTGTATTTCTGAGTCATTTTGTCTTATTAAACAGGTTTTTTTGCAGCAATCATGTATTTGTATCAAAATTTAAAGGGAAAGTGTACAGTATTTTTTTTCTCTCCTTTAGGGCTAAATTTTGAGCCGAGTGGTAGTTTGCACTTGTGTTCGAGCATTAAAACTGCTAGAATAATTTTTTTTTACACTCAGAGAATCACACTCATACTACTAGTTGAAAGTAAAAAGTTTACGCTCTAGACTTCTCAAAATCATGTTAAAAAACAAACTTTGAGAAGTCGCAAGTGCAAAATTGCATCCCCCCATAGACTTCAAAGGAGCCTCAAAAAGTTGGACAAAAAAACCTAACATCTACAAGTCATGAAAACATGATTGCAGTTATTTAAAAGTGAAACATAATAAGATAATATTAAATATTTCATAATCCAATGTTCTCTATTCATAAAGAGGTATTTAAATATATATCTGATTAAAGGAACAAATATATATTTATTCCTTTATATTATTTACATGATTATATTTAGGTATACATATATATAGATATACAGAGAAATATACTGTCCTCTCGCCTCACTACCTCTCCCCTTGGCCCCATCCCCTCACAGCTACTCCCCTACCACTCTTCTACCCTTACCCCTATCCTTACCCCTACCCGATCCAACCTCCCCATCTAACTACCGCCCTATTTCCCTACTCCCTCTTGCTTCAAAGCTTCTTGAAAAGCTAGTATATGCATGTCTATCCCATTTCCTTACATTAAACTCCCACTTTGACCCATTGCAATCTGGATATCGCCATCCTTCACTCCACAGAGAAAGCAATTGTTAAGGTTATCAACAACCTACTTACAGCAAAGTCCAAATGCCACTTCTCTCTGCTCCTTGATCTGTCTGCAGTCTTTGATACTGTTGACCACCCTCTTTTGCTCCAAACCCTCCAATCCTATCTGCAGGGCCAGTGCTAGGAATTTAGGCTACACAGGTGAGGATACATTTTGCTGCCCCTCTTCCCCGATTACATACCATTCCATTTCTAGTCTTTGACTAACTGTTACAGATATGTGCTAACAAAATCTACAGATAACTACCCCCATTTGGGTGTTTTCGTGTGTGTGCCAGTGTGTTAGTTGTATATGCATTTGTGTCTGTGTGTACATATGCATATGTCTGTCTATCTGTGCATGTGTTTGTATATGAGTGTGTGTGTGTGGGTAGATTCTTGTGTGAGTGTGTGTGTAATGGTGTGTGTGTGTGTGTATGTATGTATTTATGTGTGTGTGTGTGTGTATATATGTATGTAGGTACTGTATGTGTGTGGGTACATCAGGGCAAGCACAATGAACTAATTTAAGCCATGTTTAATAGCTATACACCTGGTACATTTACAGAACATACTAAACAAATGCATATTAAAAACGTAATCACAGGGACATAGCTATTACTGACCAATATGTATAACAGAATAAGCTCTGTAATAACAGCAAGAGGTATTGGAATACAAACTATACACATTTTTTTAATTTTGATGCAGCAACCACACACTCTTGTAAAAGAAAACACACATAGAACCACACAAAACTAAACAGATATACACACCATATCGATCAGTCCTACTCGCACAGCAAACTCTCCAGCTTCCCTGCATCATGTTGCCTGCAAGTGTGTCAGGGGCGTGGCCAAGCTGCTTGCACAGGAACCGTTATGGCAGAGTGAGTGAGTGTTTTACCGGCTAGTGTAAAACATAAAAATACAATTGCAAGTATTTTTTTTTTTTAAGAGGGGAAGGGTGGGCATGTATAAAACTAAAAAATTCTTGTAATCATAACTTAAAAAAAAAAAAAAAAAATGTTAAATGTACAACTTTTTCTTTTTTTCTTTTTCATTTCATTTCTTCTTTTGTACGCATCAAAAATCTGTATTAAGGGCTGGAAGTACAATTTTACATGAATAAGTGAGGCACTTTGATCAAACTGACAGCTATCCAGCTAAATGGTTATGCGATTCTACAGAAAGTAAGATTAAATAACTCTTTAGCTGGTTAGCTTTCAGTTTGATTAAATAAGTTCTGAATTCTGTGAAACATACCCTTACTTACCATTAGCACTACTCAGCACCTACAACCAGTGAGTGTCGTCTGACACTGCTCTTTATTCTTTAATCGAAGCTGCAGATATCTATGCTTGAATTTTCTCTGATGATCAGAACACTGCATCTGTACTTTTAAAGTTCCCGGGCCTGCCTGTGAGATGATTATTGCGACCCATAATTATGGTGACCATATTACCGCTTTAAAAAAGGGACACATATGAAAAATACAAATTTCATGTGTCCCTTTTTAAAGCGGCAATATGGTCACCCTACCCATAATGCACATGATTGAAACGATCAATGTGCTTGAAGAGAGGGCAGCAGAGCAGAGCGAGGGGAGTTGGTACAGGGCAGGGGTGCTATAGAGGCAAATGATGCTCCATAGTTACTGTGCAAGGATGCCATTAAGCAGCAAGTGTATAAAAAATTTAAATTAAAAAAAAGTTTTTTTGTCATGTTGCAAATTTACGCTTCTGTAGGGGGGCGCAAATTTGCAACATGTCTAGGCATATAGGCTGCCTAGACTGCCTATATGCAAGCGCCAGCCCTGCCTATCTGTCAAACCATACCATTAGTGTAGCCTTCTCTGGGGCATCAGCTACCCTGTTACCACTTTCTGTTGGGGTACCGCAAGGCTCTGTCCTTGGTGGTCCCCTTCTCTTTTCAGTCTACACGTCATCATTAGATTTCTTAATAAAGTCCCATGGGTTTCAATATCCTTTGTATATCAACAACACCCAAATCTACCTCTCTGCACCTGACCTATCTCCTTCCTTGCTAACCCGTGTCAACTAACTAACTAACTAACTAACTAACTAACTGTCTCTCTCATATCTCATCTTGGATGTCTTCTCACTACCTTAAGCTAAATCTCTACATAAATGAGATCCTTATTTCCCCCCTTTTTCCAAAATCTCCACCCTCCATTTCTTTATAACTGTTGATAACTCCATCATTACCTCTACCCCACATGCCCGATGTCTTGGTTTCACACTTGACTCATTTCTTTCTTTTACTCCTCACATTAAGTCTTTGGCCTTTGACCTTAAAAACATCTCTAAAATTAGACATTTCCTTACACAAAGCACAACTAAGATTTGAATCCACTCTCTCATCCTTTCCCATCTCGAATACTGCAACTCCATCCTCTCTGGTCTCCCTAGCTGCCGCCTAGCTCCTTTAAATCTATACTGAATGCCTCTGCCAGGCTCATCTTCCTTACATGTCACTCTTCATCTGCTGCACCTCTCTGCCAATCCCGTCACTGGCTTCCTCTTGCATACAGGATTAAACACAAAATTCTCACTCTGACATACAAAGCCCTCAACTGCACTGCTCCCCCCTACATCTCCTTGTCTCCAGATACTCTCTCTCCCATCCCCTTCACTCCACTCATGATCTCCTACTCTTCTCCACTCTTGTTACCTCCTCACATTCCCGTTTACAAGACTTCTCCAGACTGGCTCCCATCTTATGGAACTATCTGCCTCGCTCCACTATCTGCCTCGCTTGAAGCGGTCCCCAAAGCCTCTACAATTCAGGGATGCATACAACCTACACTAACTTTCCTATCTCCACTGCTATCCCCTTGAACTCCTTAGCATGTAAACCTATGAGCTCAGCTGTTTGTAGTTTACCTTCATAAGAGCCGACTACAACTGTGCAACTCTCGGCAGGGCCCTCTACCCATTTGATTCCTGTAAATGTTATCTTGTATACTAAGAGAGGGGTATCCAGAACACGGTCAAACCACTGGTCTTGTGCAGGGGAGGAAAATTAACTCCTCAGTAAAACGAGAATCTGCTATCAGAATTACCCAGAGTGCCATAGCCAGAGGAGCAAAAGAAAGCAGGCACTGCTCGGTAGTGTGGAAAAATAAAACATCCGTTTATTTAGACATTTAAAAACTATACGGCTAGATTTAGAGTTTTGTCGGTAAAGACCCGCGTAGCTAACGCAGCTTTTTTTCCTACCGCTGCTTCCAAACAACACTGGTATTTAGAGTTGTCTGAAGGGCTGCGTTAGGCTCCAAAAAGGGAGCGTTGAGACAAATTTACCGCCACTTCAACCCTCAATACCAACATTGCTTACGGTAGCGGTAAGCTGGCAAAACGTGTTCGTGCACGATTTCCCCATAGGAAACAATGGGGCAGTTTGGGCTGAAAAAAAACCTAACACCTGCAAAAAAGCAGCGTTAAGCTCCCAACGCAGCCCCATTGTTTCCTATGGGGAAACACTTTCTAAGTCTGCATCTAACACCCTAACATGAACCCTGAGTCTAAACACCCCTAACCCTACACTTATGAACCCCTATCTGCCGACCCCGCTATCGCTGACACCTGCATTACAAAATTAACCCCTAATCTGCCGCTCCGGACACCACCGCCACCTACATTATCCCTATGAACCCCCAACCTGCTGCCCCCAACATCGCCGACACCTACATAATATTTATTAACCCCTAATCTGCCCCCAACCCAACATCGCCGCCACCTAACTTCAAGTATTAACCCCTAATCTGCCGCTACTATAATAAATGTATTAACCCCTAAAGCTAAGTCTAACCCTAACACCCCCCTAAATTAAATATAATTTTAATCTAACGAAATAAATTAACTCTTATTAACTAAAGTATTCCTAGTTAAAACTAAATACTTACCTGTAAAATAAACTCTAATATAGTTACAATATAACAAATAATTATATTGTAGCTATTTTAGGATTTATATTTATTTTACAGGCAACCTTGTATTTATTTTAACTAGGTACAATAGCTATTAAATAGTTATTAACTATTTAATAGCTACCTAGTTAAAATAATTACAAAATTACCTGTAAAATAAATCCTAACCTAAGTTACAATTAAACCTAACACTACACTATCATTAAATTAATTAAATAAATTACCTACAATTAATTAAACTATTCTATAATACAAAAAAAAACAAACACTAAATTACAAAAAATAAAAAATATTACAAGAATTTTAAACTAATTACACCTAATCTAAGCCCCCTAATAATAATAAAAAAAAAATAATAATAAAAGACCCTACCCTATTCTACATTACAAAGGAATCAGCTCTTTTACCAGCCCTTAAAAGGGCTTTTTGCGGGGCATGCCCCAATGTAATCAGCTCTTTTGCCTGTAAAAAAAATACAACCCCCCCCAACATTAAAACCCACCACCCACATACCCCTACTCTAACCCACCCAAACCCCTCTTAAATAAACCTAACACTACCCCCCTGAAGATCTCCCTTCCTTGAGTCGTCTTCACCCAGCCAGGCCGAAGTCTTCATCGGATGGGGCAGAAGAGGACATCCAGACCGGCAGAAGTCTTCATCCTATCCGGGCAGAAGAGGACATCCAGACCGGCAGACATCTTCATCCAAGCGGCATCTTCTATCTTCATCCATCCAGAGCGGAGCGGAGCCATCTTCTTCCCAGCCAACGCGGATCCATCCTCTTCAACCGATGCCTACTCGCCGAATGAAGGTTCCTTTAAATGACGTCATCCAAGATGGAGTCCCTCGAATTCCGATTGGCTGATAGGATTCTATCAGCCAATCGGAATTAAGGTAGGAAAAATCTGATTGGCTGATTCAATCAGCCAATCAGATTCAAGTTCAATCCGATTGGCTGATCCAATCAGCCAATCAGTTTGAGCTCGCATTCTATTGGCTGATCGGAACAGCCAATAGAATGCAAGCTCAATCTGATTGGCTGATATACATATATAAATATTGCATAAATATGATTATATACATATATAAATATTGCATAAATATGATTTTTTATGTTTTTTATCTACTTCTGCAAAGGTCTCCAATGCATTTTTATAAATATGTCTATATATGAATACATATGTATTTATTCAAATAGACCCATTACCCTAAACAATTATGCAATGAATACAAAAGGGAAAACATCAAGATATATCAATGAGGGGCCCCAACCCATTCACTCAAACATTCAGACTGCGTTTGAATAAAAAAACATTTACTTTTGGCTGATCTCTGAGAATCATGTTTGGACATGTAAAGGTGGGAAGGGTTTGGGTAAAGGATATGCCAAGAGGCACCCTAACGTTATCTGCAATAACATCCAGAACATCAATAAGCCTACTATCCAGTGCTTGGCATGTAGGGAAGGAGTCAAGCAAATATCCAGCCTCATCTTTGAGGAGACCCGTGGAGTGCTCAAGGTCTTCCTAGAAAATGTCATCTGAGATATGTCATCTACACCGAGCATGCCAAGAGGAAGACCGTGACCTCTATGCCACACATGTTACAAGATTTTTAAACTAATTACACCTAGGAAAAAATCCTATTGGCTGATGCAATCAGCCAATAGGATTGAGCTGGCATTCTATTGGCTGATTGGAACAGCCAATAGAATGCCATTTAAATCCTATTGCCTGATTGCATCAGCCAATAGGATTTTTCCTACCTTAATTCCGATTGGCTGATAGAATTCTATCAGCCAATCGGTAGCTAAGGGACGCCATCTTGGATGACATCACTTAAAGGAACCTTAATTATTCAGTCGCCATGGAAAGAAGAGGATGTTCCGCGTCGGATGTCTTGAAGATGGACCCGATCCGCGCCGGATGGATGAAGATAGAAGATGCCGTCTGGATGAAGACTTCTGCCCATCTGGAGGACCACTTCTGCCCATCTGGAGGACCACTTCTGCCGGATTCGTTGAGGACTTCGGCCCGGTTGGATGAAGACTTCTCCCGGTAAGGTGATCTTCAAGGGGTTAGTGTTAAAGTTTTTTTTTAAGGGGGTATTGGGTGGGTTTTTGAGTAGGGTTGGTTGGGTGGGTAGTAGGTTTTAATGTTGGGGTGGATTTGTAATTTTTTTTTACAGGTAAAAGAGCTGATTACTTTGGGGCAATGCCCCGCAAAAGGCCCTTTTAAGGGCTATTTGTAATTTAGTGTAGGGTAGGGCTTTTTTTTATTTGGGGGGGGGCTTTTTATATTGTTAGGGGGATTAGATTATGTGTAATTAGTTTAAAAATCTTGTAATTTCTTTATTATTTTCTGTAATTTAGTGGTGTTTTTTTTGCACTTTAGCTAATTTTATTTAATTGTATTTAGTTTAGGGAATTAATTTAATTATAGTGTAGTGTTAGGTGTTAGTGTAACTTAGGTTAGGTTTTATTTTACCGGTAAATTTGTCTTTATTTTAGCTAGGTAGTTTATTAAATAGTTAAAGGGACAGTAAAGTCACAAAAAATCTTTCATGATTTAAATAGGGCATGTAATTTTAAACAACTTTCCAATTTACTTTTATTACCAATTTTGCTTTGTTCTCTTGGTATTCTTAGTTGAAAGCTAAATCTAGGAGGTTCATGTGCTAATTTCTTAGACCTTAAAGACTGCCTCTAATCGGAAAGCATTTTGACAGTTTTTCACCACTAGAGGGCGTTAGTTCATGTGTTTCAAATAGATAACATTGAACTCTGGCACGTGAAGCTCCTAAGAGCAAGCACTGATTGGCTAAAAATGCATGTCTGTCAAAAGAACTGAAATAAGGAGGCAGTTTGCAGAGGCTTAGATACAAGGTAATCACAGAGGTAAAAAGTATATTATTATAACTGTGTTGGTTATGCAAAATTGGGGAATGGGTAATAAAGGGATTATCTACCTTTTTAAACAACAAAAATACTGGTGTTTACTGTCCCTTTAATAACTATTTAGGAACTATTCTACCTAGTTAAAATAAATACAAACTTGCCTGTAAAATAAAAATACCGTATTGTGCCGCATATAGGCCGCACCTGAATATAGGCCGCACCCTTAATGTTTGGTGCCATTTTGAAGAAATTTAATTTTTAAAGAAAATATCTTCACACCTACAATACTCATAATGCAATAAAGTTCCCAAAAAGGGAGGCCCTTAAATGCACATTAAACCAACAAACACTGTGTGTATAATGGCTTAACAAGTCAGCCTATCATGCGCCCATAGATAAAGTACCAAAAGCTAAGTTAACACACTTACCCACAAGCTGCGGCAACTTCTGTCTAACACCCGGTGCTGGATGTGTGGCTAACCGGACAACCCGGTCCCCTACGATTGTGTGATCCCCTTGAATGTAGCTGGGAGCGTTTCCTTCAGCAATAACTGACACCTCCATATTCATTCTTCAGGTTACTTGGACTTCAGCACCAGGTAATGACATCATCACTCAGCAGCATTAAGGGCATTAAGGGTAGAAACGAGTGCTCACCCCTAAAGGCCAAAGGTCTGGATTCAAATGAAAAATTGCAAGGGGAGCACTCACTTGTTGTAAAACGTCACTTTTATTTCGCCAATTTGAAAACTGCTTACACAACAGTCCATAAAACGAGCATCATGAAAGCCCAACCAATACAGATAGCTGCTATCTGCATCGATTGGGCTTCTATGATGCTTGTTTTATGGACTGTTGTGTAAGCAGTTTTCAAATTGGCGAAATAAAAGTGACGTTTTACAACAAGTGAGTGCTCCCTTTGCAGTTTTTCATTTGAATACAATACCCATAAGGCCACAAGGTGCACCGGACGTTCGGCAGCACTGCGCATGTATGATATTGCCGATAAGCACCCGAATATAGGCCGCGGCCCGCATATAGGCCGCACTGCAAATTTAAAAGTACAAATCAAGGGAAAAAAGTGCGGCCTATATGCGTAACAATACGGTAAATCCTAAGCTAGCTACAATGTAACTATTAGTTATATTATAGCTAGCTAAGGGTTTATTTTACAGGTAAGTATTGAGTTTTAAATAGGAATAGTTAGGGGGGGTTAGGGTTAGACTTAGATTTAGGGGTTAATAACTTTAGTATAGTGGCGGCGACGTTGGGGGCGGCAGATTAGGGGTTAATAAATGTAGGTAGGTGTCAGCGATGTTAGGGACGGCAGATTAGGGGTTAATAATATTTAACTAATGTTTGCAAGGCGGGAGTGCAGCGGTTTAGGGGTTAATATATTTATAATAGTGGCGGCGATGTCCAGTTCGGCAGATTAGGGGGTTAAAAATGTTATTTTAGTGTTTGTGATGTGGGAGGGCCTCGGTTTAGGGGTTAATAGGTAGTTTATGGGTGTTAGTGAACTTTTTAGCACTTTAATTATGAGTTTATGCTACGGCGTTGTAGTGTAAAACTCTTAACTACTGACTTTAAAATGCGATACCAGTGTTGACAGGAGAGGGTGTACCGCTCACTTTTTGGCAGACTCGTAATATCGGCTCTATGCAAGTCCCGTTGAAAAAATAGGATACGCAATTTCCGTAAGTGGATTTGCGGTATTTAAAAGTCTGGCCAAAAAAGTGAGCGGTACACCTGTACCTGCAAGACTCGTAATACCAGCGGGCGTTAAAAAGCAGCGTTGGGACCGGCCAACGCTGCTTTTTAAGCCTAACACAAGACTCGTAATCTAGCTGATAATGTTTATATAAGAACTGTGAAAGGTGTTACCACTGGAGTTTTGTGGCATAAATGTGTACACATATGTGAGCAGTTCATTCCTAACTTATCCCAGTAACTAAGAGGTGTATTACATAACATATATACATACATATACATCTTTAAACATTTATATGTATGTATCTCAATTTTAAAGCCCTTTGCAGTCCTTTTTTTCTTTAACACCCAGGACATCATATCTTTGAGCCCTTATAACTTTTTTATGCAATATTTTATTTTAATAATTTTTATTAGACAGTGTTACTATGAGTTTTACTATACTGTACAATGTATTTCTGAAGTGTTTTGTGACACTTTTTTGACTCGCGTAACAGTTAACCAGATTTCTGAGGTCACGTTAATCATTCTAGCGTCATGAGTTGGCATATACTTTCAACTTGTAATGTGAGCGGAATTTAACTTGTGCACAAACGAGCTCAAAAACTATTTATTGCTTGAGCGCAAAACATAGTGTTCCACTTGTAATTCAGCCTTTAATGTGTTCCCAATGATCTATTTTACCTACTAGAATGAATTAAATTGTTTATAAGCAGCTCCTTTATCTTTATTTTGTCATGGGAAATGGCTGATTTTGCCTGTTGTTTCCACACCTATAGTGAAAATTCCAGTTTCTTAATTACTGGTTATAGTGAAACTATGTAAACAAAATGTTTAGATGAAATCATGTTCCCAGTGGGAGAGAGGCGTACTAAAATATTCATTTTTTATTATTTTCCCTAAGGGCCCGACTCTAAAAACTTTGTCAGGATATTTTCACGCTAACACTCTCAGGGGCTTCCCTCCTGGAATTCTATTAAGAAAAGGGTTGCCCTTGTGAATTGTGAAAGCTCTCCTATACAAAGTAATGGATATTTCTAGAAAGAAATACAGATCAGATTAATCTGCTTCAGTGTATAACAGGGGCGTATTATGGCCTTGGCCAACAAGGCCGGTGCCTAGGGCAGCAGATTTGGGAGGGGCAGTACATCTGTCCTATCCTCTCTCTAAAAGCCAGCACACAGTACAGTGAGCGATAAAGTGCAGGCTTTTAGAGAGAAGACAAGGCACGTTCGCTGATTAAAGGGACACTGTACCCAAATTTTTTCTTTTGTGATTCAGATTGAGCATGAAATTTTAAGCAACTTTCTAATTTACTCCTATTATCAAATTTTCTTTATTCTCTTGGTATCTTTATTTGAAATGCAAGAATATAAGTTTAGATGCCGGCCCATTTTTGGTGAACAACCTGGGTTGTCCATGCTGATTGGAAGATAAAAGAGTGCTGTCCAGAGTACTGAAACCAAAAAAGCTTATATGCCTTCTTTTTCAAATAATGATAGCATGAGAACGAAGAAAAATTGATAATAGGAGTAAATTAGAAAGTTGCTTAAAATTGCATGCTCTTTCTGAATTACAAAAGAAAAAAATTGGGTTCAGTGTCTCTTTAAGGTCGCTCTGCACAGGCAGTGTTCCTTTAAACCGTTGCTTCATTTAGAGCCGCCAGCATTTTTGCAGTGGAAGCGTTCTTGGTGAGAAACTTGCCCGGGGATATGCTTACAAGGTGAGGCTGGAGGAGAAGACCTTGTGCCAATATGCTGCCTCCCCTTGTCAGCTGTGGTGGTTCTGCAAACGCAGTGCTTATTGCAGGTCTTAGTATCTAATAGACTGGATGCGTCTGTGCACTGCTTAGATTAACTTGTGATGTCTATTCATAAACTCTAATAGCTAACCTTTCTCTGCATTCATGAACCCATGGAGTAAATAGTAAACGGACACTTAAAAAGTGTCATTACTTGAATGATGGTAATTACTGTATCTTGTTGCATGTGAAGGGCAGTGAGTGTTTCAAAGTGTATTCTTTTTTTCCTCCCCTCCTGTTCTCTCTCTTCTTTCCCTTTCTCCCTAAATTCCTCCCTCAACTCACTCCCTTCTTTCCCTCCCTCCCTCCCTCCCTCCCTCCCTCCCTCCCTTCTTTCTCTAAACTCCCTCCCTTGCTCCCTTCTTTCACTCCTTTCTTTCCTTCCCCCTTTTCTCCTCTCCCTTCCCAATTATCTCTTCTCTCTCTCTCCTTCCCTTCCTTTTTTTCCTTTCCCTCCCTTTTCTCCCCTCCCCTTCTTTTCTCTCCCTTCTCTCAGTGAGAAAATGGTATGAGATGCATGCAATTCAATCCACCTGTATGCAAGTGTTTTGTTAGCCCATTTTCTTTTGAATTGTTATGAAAAAAAAAACAAAAAACATTTTACACACTGACCCTTAAGGGAAAAAAAAACTTTGGGGGGGGGGGGGGCAGCAGAATTTTGAGTGCCTAGGGCAGCACAAAACCTAAATACGCCACTGGTGTATAATTACCTCTACTTTTGTATACAGGTGTTTTTATATTAGAGTAAGTATCTGCAGGGAGGAAAATGTTTACAGAATATCACAGACCTAGTGGAGAAATCTCAAGTACACCCACGGAACACCTCTGTTCTGCCTACTAGCAGAGGTTTTGAAATGTATTTTACAATAAGAAGATAAAAACACGAATTTCCCAGTGTTTCTTGCACCTGAAGTGTAATTATATTACAATTTTTAATGTGCACCTTTTTTCTTGCAAAAAATGTAATTATGATTTTTAATGTGATTAAATAATACAATGTTTTACTGTATACTTTAATTTCAGTAAGTTATTTATTAATTTTATATGATTTTAAAATTATGATTATTGTGAGTCCTATGTATGCATTGAGTTCACATACTTAAAAGCAGGGAACACGCCTTTGCAAGGCACACTGTTCTCAAGGTAAAAACTGCCTTTAGAGAATTAAGACAGGATAACGTCTGTTCTTCCTGCAAGCCCTGCTTATTTTGGCCTCAATTACAAATTAAGCTATATGTACACACATATATATATATATATATATATATATATATATATATATATATATATATATATATATATAGCAAAATTCAGTATCTGCACTCTCACCAAATCTCCACAACTGCCAGGGTGCTCTCAGGAGTATGTAGTAGATAAATGATTCAAAGCACTCTCTGGACTTCTGACAACAAAGACAAAATTTATTGTGATAGTGACGTTTCGGGACCAGACCTGTCCCTTCTTCTGACAGTCAAACACTGCAAAACTCAAACTTAAATAGACCATACAGACCCTCCCCTATAATGCTACCAATCACAGGTAAGCGTGTGCAAAAGTAAAGACCACACCAACAATAAGGTGTGGACAAGTGATAGTGTATCATGTGTAATTATGAAAGTGTATACCATAGAAACAACTAAAAGATCATTATAAGTATAATCCTCGTGTATCCTCATAACCATTGATCATAATAATTGAATTATAAAATCAAATTAGTACAAATTAAGTGCAAATTTGCATACTACATATTAAAGATTCACCCCTTCAAAGTGCTCAAAATGGATTCAACCACTATTCAGTGGAACCACCCCTCTTCATTGATAGGTGAAAATCTACAATCACCATTCAACTATATACTACGTTTATATGTATCATCAAAACAAAAGACCAAGCTATTGTTTTGCTGTACCTTCACAGCACCTAAATGTGAGGAGTCACTAAACACCAAACACAAAACGATTTCTATAAAAGCACTATATACCTGCTTACGATCACATCGTAATCCAATGCTGCTGTCATAACACTCCTTGACACACCTCCTCCTCTCATAGGTGTAAATCTACAACCACCATTCACCTGTATACTACATTTATTTGGATCATCAAAACGCCAAGCTATTTTTTATTGCTGTACCTTAACAGCACCTAAATGTGAGGTATCACTAAACAGAAAACACAAGACGATTTCTATAAAAGCACTTTATACCTGCTTGCGATCATATCGTAACCAAATGCTGCTGTCATAACACTACTAGACACACCTCCTACTCTCATAGGTCAGGAATACACACCCCTCTCTACCTCATTACATGATGGAAAATAGACAAACAGACTAAAGCTGATAGTTCCTTATTTGTTCAAATAGCCAGAACACAAGGAGCGCACCGATTACAAGTCGCCTCTTTCCCACATAATACAAGTGTGCCCTGTGTAATCTGATCACAACTCGGGTCAGTCGTCCACGAGCACATCCCTCCAGATCGCATAGGTCAAATGTTATCATCTGAGCTAGAGATCAAGTGCACTCTAGTAGCGCATATCCCATAGAATATTCATTACAATACAGGCCGTACGGTCAGATCGCAGCCAAAGGCAACTGTCATCCTGACAATTGCGGCCACACCCCTCACGTTCTCATAGGTCAATAGCCATCATCGCAGGCCTCACTGTCGTCAAACCAAAACAAACAAACCCTCAACAGATCAAATCCCTAGGTTATTACTCAAAACCACACATTAAGTGCTTGTATAACATATATGTAATCATAATATGAGCTGTCATCACCAACCCATATTTTACATATTAGCTACAACTACAGAGATCTGAAGTACAAAGTGACATAATTTCCTTATTAACTACAACCAAACACACACACTTGTGTATGTATATTCTAAAATACCCAAACCTTTATAGTCTAAAAAGAATCTCGTCATTAAAACAGTGATAAGTAATATCAAACAGATATTAAAGCGCCACCAAAAATTATATATAAAGTAAGAGATATAAGCACCTAAAAATTACCTAAAAATTACCCGCACCTAGCAATTAAGCGGAATATGAGACCACAGGCAAGCCACTATATAGCACATGGAAATCCATTATCAAATGGATGTTCCAGGCCAAGAGACGACTAAAAAACATATGTGATCATCAAGCCTAAGAGAAGCCATTAATGTGAAGGATCAAGCCATCAATACATAAGTAGACCAATACATAAGTAAACACAATTGAGCACTTAAAGAGAGTGAATCTAATATATCAACTGATCAGGCTCTGCACAATATAAAAGTGTGAACAAAAGTGGTGTAGTGAAAATGTTCAGTGTTACATAGTGAAATGAAAGATAGGAAAAACAAATATTACACATACAAAATTAAAATTAAAAATTAAAATGAAAGCACAGTTGTCTACTGTAAACTGCCTAAACAATGGGATAAACCATGCATACATGGCCCCAATTGCTGTTAATAGACTAAATGGATGAAGCTAAATATAATTAAATAAGAGGCAACAAATGACTAGGACATTATTTTCACTCCTCAACATATATACAATGGATCAGGACTCTCATTTGGTGATTGGATCCATTAGCCCAAGAATGCTTGCCAACCAGATTGTATATTGAGGCCTCTGGGCACCAATGTTCCCAATTCATGAATCCAACGAGCCTCCTTTTGGAGCAGAATCTTCGCTCTATTACCTCCCCGTCTTAGTGGTGGCACATGATCGATCAGGCGGAACCTGAGATCAGTGACTGAGTGGTTACTATCAAGAAAATGTCGTGCCACAGGTTGTCCAGATTTTCCGCTGTCGAGTGCAGCTCTAATACTTGAACGGTGATTCGCCATTCGAGTTCTGGCATCATCAGTAGATTTCCCAATATAAAATTTCCCACATGGGCAATTGAGGAGGTATATAATATGTGTTGTGGTACATGTTAGGAACCAGTTGATCTTGTACTTTTTCTTTTTTTCGGGGTGTTGAAACACATTTCCAGTATGCATACTGTTACATGTGACGCAACTCAAACATTTGAAGCACCCATTTCCTGAGAGCTATTAAAGATGAGTGGAAGATTATTGAAACAGATAGTAACTTACCATTCAAGCAGTGGAGGGCACCAAGATTATCTTACAAAAGAGGGCGAAGTTTACGAGACCGCCTTATGAAAACGGATATTTCCCCTATTACGGAAAAGCAATCATGGCTTAAGAAGAAAAATGGGTGCTTCAAATGTTTGAGTTGCGTCACATGTAACAGTATGCATACTGGAAATGTGTTTCAACACCCCGAAAAAAAGAAAAAGTACAAGATCAACTGGTTCCTAACATGTACCACAACACATATTATATACCTCTTCAATTGCCCATGTGGGAAATTTTATATTGGGAAATCTACTGATGATGCCAGAACTCGAATGGCGAATCACCGTTCAAGTATTAGAGCTGCACTCGACAGCGGAAAATCTGGACAACCTGTGGCACGACATTTTCTTGATAGTAACCACTCAGTCACTGATCTCAGGTTCCGCCTGATCGATCATGTGCCACCACTAAGACGGGGAGGTAATAGAGCGAAGATTCTGCTCCAAAAGGAGGCTCGTTGGATTCATGAATTGGGAACATTGGTGCCCAGAGGCCTCAATATACAATCTGGTTGGCAAGCATTCTTGGGCTAATGGATCCAATCACTAAATGAGAGTCCTGATCCATTGTATATATGTTGAGGAGTGAAAATAATGTCCTAGTCATTTGTTGCCTCTTATTTAATTATATTTAGCTTCATCCATTTAGTCTATTAACAGCAATTGGGGCCATGTATGCATGGTTTATCCCATTGTTTAGGCAGTTTACAGTAGACAACTGTGCTTTCATTTTAATTTTTAATTTTAATTTTGTATGTGTAATATTTGTTTTTCCTATCTTTCATTTCACTATGTAACACTGAACATTTTCACTACACCACTTTTGTTCACACTTTTATATTGTGCAGAGCCTGATCAGTTGATATATTAGATTCACTCTCTTTAAGTGCTCAATTGTGTTTACTTATGTATTGGTCTACTTATGTATTGATGGCTTGATCCTTCACATTAATGGCTTCTCTTAGGCTTGATGATCACATATGTTTTTTAGTCGTCTCTTGGCCTGGAACATCCATTTGATAATGGATTTCCATGTGCTATATAGTGGCTTGCCTGTGGTCTCATATTCCGCTTAATTGCTAGGTGCGGGTAATTTTTAGGTAATTTTTAGGTGCTTATATCTCTTACTTTATATATAATTTTTGGTGGCGCTTTAATATCTGTTTGATATTACTTATCACTGTTTTAATGACGAGATTCTTTTTAGACTATAAAGGTTTGGGTATTTTAGAATATACATACACAAGTGTGTGTGTTTGGTTGTAGTTAATAAGGAAATTATGTCACTTTGTACTTCAGATCTCTGTAGTTGTAGCTAATATGTAAAATATGGGTTGGTGATGACAGCTCATATTATGATTACATATATGTTATACAAGCACTTAATGTGTGGTTTTGAGTAATAACCTAGGGATTTGATCTGTTGAGGGTTTGTTTGTTTTGGTTTGACGACAGTGAGGCCTGCGATGATGGCTATTGACCTATGAGAACGTGAGGGGTGTGGCCGCAATTGTCAGGATGACAGTTGCCTTTGGCTGCGATCTGACCGTACGGCCTGTATTGTAATGAATATTCTATGGGATATGCGCTACTAGAGTGCACTTGATCTCTAGCTCAGATGATAACATTTGACCTATGCGATCTGGAGGGATGTGCTCGTGGACGACTGACCCGAGTTGTGATCAGATTACACAGGGCACACTTGTATTATGTGGGAAAGAGGCGACTTGTAATCGGTGCGCTCCTTGTGTTCTGGCTATTTGAACAAATAAGGAACTATCAGCTTTAGTCTGTTTGTCTATTTTCCATCATGTAATGAGGTAGAGAGGGGTGTGTATTCCTGACCTATGAGAGTAGGAGGTGTGTCTAGTAGTGTTATGACAGCAGCATTTGGTTACGATATGATCGCAAGCAGGTATAAAGTGCTTTTATAGAAATCGTCTTGTGTTTTCTGTTTAGTGATACCTCACATTTAGGTGCTGTTAAGGTACAGCAATAAAAAATAGCTTGGCGTTTTGATGATCCAAATAAATGTAGTATACAGGTGAATGGTGGTTGTAGATTTACACCTATGAGAGGAGGAGGTGTGTCAAGGAGTGTTATGACAGCAGCATTGGATTACGATGTGATCGTAAGCAGGTATATAGTGCTTTTATAGAAATCGTTTTGTGTTTGGTGTTTAGTGACTCCTCACATTTAGGTGCTGTGAAGGTACAGCAAAACAATAGCTTGGTCTTTTGTTTTGATGATACATATAAACGTAGTATATAGTTGAATGGTGATTGTAGATTTTCACCTATCAATGAAGAGGGGTGGTTCCACTGAATAGTGGTTGAATCCATTTTGAGCACTTTGAAGGGGTGAATCTTTAATATGTAGTATGCAAATTTGCACTTAATTTGTACTAATTTGATTTTATAATTCAATTATTATGATCAATGGTTATGAGGATACACGAGGATTATACTTATAATGATCTTTTAGTTGTTTCTCTGGTATACACTTTCATAATTACACATGATACACTATCACTTGTCCACACCTTATTGTTGGTGTGGTCTTTACTTTTGCACACGCTTACCTGTGATTGGTAGCATTATAGGGGAGGGTCTGTATGGTCTATTTAAGTTTGAGTTTTGCAGTGTTTGACTGTCAGAAGAAGGGACAGGTCTGGTCCCGAAACGTCACTATCACAATAAATTTTGTCTTTGTTGTCAGAAGTCCAGAGAGTGCTTTGAATCATTTATCTACTATATATATATATATATATATATATATATATATATATATATATATATATATATAATAAAAGCGTGCAGGATAGCGCAGGAGGAACAGCTATAAAATATATCATATATCATATGTATATATACACATATACAGTATATATATATATATATATATATATATATATATATATAATATATATATATATATATATATATGTCAGTGACATGCAGTGACATCAGAGGCTGGTGAAGCAGTGGCTGGGATACACCTTCATTCTTTAGATATCCTTTGTTGAAGAAATAGCAATGCACATGGGTGAGCCAATCACATGAGGTATCTATGTGCAGCCACCAATCAGTAGCTACTGAGCATATTTAGATATGATTATCAACAAAGGATATCAAAAGAATGAAGACAATTAGATATTAGATGTAAATTGGAAAGTTATTTAAAATTGCATGCTCTTTCTAAATCAAGAAAGAAAACATATGGGTTTCATGTCCCTTTAAATGGTGTCTTGGAAAACTGGTCAACTAAGTAAACATCTGATTTTAGTCTAAAGGATTGTAACAGAAACTCTTGCCAGATAACAAAATGCTTGC
Source organism: Bombina bombina (assembly GCF_027579735.1). NCBI lineage: Eukaryota > Metazoa > Chordata > Amphibia > Anura > Bombinatoridae > Bombina > Bombina bombina. The sequence continues at coordinate 183,640,670 of NC_069502.1, forward strand.
TCTGATTATGAAATCTAGAAATCCAGGCCCATTAAAATATGCTTAAAACATACTTTTTACTTTAATGCTGCAAATTATGCATACAGATTCTTTTATTATTCAGTAAATATAAAAATGTCTTGATCCAGTGGCGGCTGATGAAATTTAAAGATGGTGGGGCGATTGACCCCCACCCCTTTAAATAAAGCCACACCATCAGATGGCACTACCAATTCATTAATTAATTAAATAAAAGGTAGAAGGAAACACAGAAAAGCACTTGGGGGGAGAGGAAGAGAGAGACGGGGGAGACACAGAGGGTTAGAGAGAAAGAGAGAGAGACACAATCACACACAGAGGGTTAGAGAGAGAGAGAGAAAGAGAGACACAATCACACACAGAGGGTTAGAGAGAGAGAGAGAGAAAGAGAGACACAATTACACACAGAGGGTTAGAGAGAGAGAAAGAGAGAGAGACACAATCATACATAGAGGGTTAGAGAGAGAGAGAGAGAGAAAGAGAGAGAGACACAATCACACACAGAGGGTTAGAGAGAGAAAGAGAGAGAGAGACACAATCACACACAGGGTTAGAGAGAGAGAGAAAGAGAGAGACACAATCATACACAGAGGGTTAGAGAGAGAGAGAAAGAGAGAGAGAGACACAATCACACACAGAGGGTTAGAGGGAGAGAGAGAGACACACAATCACACACAGAGGGTTAGAGAGTGAGACACAATCACACACACAGGGTTAGAGAGAGAGAAAGAGAGAGAGAGACAATCATACACAGAGGGTTAGAGAGAGAGAGAAAGAGAGAGAGAGAGAGAGACAATCACACACAGAGGGTTAGAGAGAGAGAGAGACAGAGAGAGCGACACAATCACACACAGAGGGTTAGAGAGAGAGAAAGAGAGAGAGAGACACAATCATACACAGAGGGTTAGAGAGAGAGAGAAAGAGAGACAATCACACACAGAGGGTTAGGGAGAGAGAGAAAGAGAGAGAGGCACAATCACACAAAGAAGGTTAGAGAGAGAGAAAGAGAGACAATCACACACAGAGGGTTAGAGAGAGAGAGAGAAACACAATCACACACAGAGGGTTAGAGAGAGAGAGAGAAAGAGAGAGAGAGAGAGAGAGAGACACACAATCACACACAGAGGGTTAGAAAGAGAGAGAGAGAGAAAGAGACACAATCACACACAGAGGGTTAGAGAAAGAGAGAGAGACACAATCATACACAGAGGGTTAGAGAAAGAGAGAGAGACACAATCACACACAGAGGGTTAGAGAGAGAGAAAGAGAGACACAATCACACACAGAGGGTTAGAGAGAGAAAGAGAGAGACACAATCACACACAGAGGGTTAGAGAGAGAGAAAGAGAGAGAGACACAATCACACACAGAGGGTTAGAGAAAGAGAGAGAGACACAATCATACACAGAGGGTTAGAGAAAGAGAGAGAGAGAGACACAATCAACACAGAGGGTTAGAGAGAGAGAAAGAGAGACACAATCACACACAGAGGGTTAGAGAGAGAAAGAGAGAGACACAATCACACACAGAGGGTTAGAGAGAGAGAAAGAGAGAGAGACAAAATCACACACAGAGGGTTAGAGAAAGAGAGAGACACACAATCACACACAGAGGGTTAGAGAGAGAGAAAGAGAGACACAATCACACACAGAGGGTTAAAGAGAGACACAATCACACACAGAGGGTTAGAGAGAGAAAGAGAGAGACACAATCACACACAGAGGGTTAGAGAGAGAGAAAGAGAGAGAGACACAATCACACACAGAGGGTTAGAGAAAGAGAGAGTGACACAATCATACACAGAGGGTTAGAGAAAGAGAGAGAGACACAATCACACACAGAGGGTTAGAGAGAGAGAAAGAGAGACACAATCACACACAGAGGGTTAGAGAGAGAAAGAGAGAGACACAATCACACACAGAGGGTTAGAGAGAGAGAAAGAGAGAGAGACACAATCACACACAGAGGGTTAGAGAAAGAGAGAGACACACAATCACACACAGAGGGTTAGAGAGAGAGAAAGAGAGACACAATCACACACAGAGGGTTAGAGAGAGACACAATCACACACAGAGGGTTAGAGAGAGAGAAAGAGAGAGTAACACACTCACACACAGAGGGTTAGAGAAAGAGAGAAAGACACAATCACACACAGAGGGTTAGAGAAAGAGAGAGAGAGACACAATCACACACAGAGGGTTAGAGAGAGAGAGAGAAAGAGAGACACAATCACACACAGGGGGTTAGAGAGAGAGAGAGAAAGAGAGACACAATCACACACAGAGGGTTAGAGAGAGAGAAAGAGAGAGAGACAGAATCATACATAGAGGGTTAGAGAGAGAGAGAAAGAGAGAGAGACACAATCACACACAGAGGGTTAGAGAGAGAAAGAGAGAGAGAGAGACACAATCACACACAGGGTTAGAGAGAGAGAGAAAGAGAGAGACACAATCATACACAGAGGGTTAGAGAGAGAGAGAAAGAGAGAGGGAGACACAATCACACACAGAGGGTTAGAGAGAGAGAGACACACAATCACACACAGAGGGTTAGAGAGAGAGAGACACAATCACACACACAGGTTTAGAGAGAGAGAAAGAGAGAGAGACACAATTATACACCAAGGGTTAGAGAGAGAGAGAAAGAGAGAGAGAGACACAATCACACACACAGGGTTAGAGAGAGAGACACAATCACACACAGAGGGTTAGAGAGAGAGAGAGACAGAGAGAGCGACACAATCACACACAGAGGGTTAGAGAGAGAGAAAGAGAGAGAGACACAATCATACACAGAGGGTTAGAGAGAGAGAGAGAAAGAGACAAAGACAATCACACACAGAGGGTTAGAGAGAGAGAGAGAAAGAGAGAGAGACACAATCACACACAGAAGGTTAGAGAGATAGAAAGAGAGACAATCACACACAGAGGGTTAGAGAGAGAGAGAAACACAATCACACACAGAGGGTTAGAGAGAGAGAGAGAGAGAGAGAGAGAGAGAGAGAAAGAGAGACACAATCACACACAGAGGGTTAGAGGGAGAGAGAGAAAGAGAGAGAGAGAGAGACACACACAATCACACACAGAGGGTTAGAAAGAGAGAGAGAGAGAGAGAGAGAGAGAGAGACAATCACACACAGAGGGTTAGAGAGAGAGAGAAAGAGAGAGAGACACAATCACACACAGAGGGTTAGAGAAAGAGAGAGCGACACAATCACACACAGAGGGTTAGAGAGAGAGAAAGAGAGAGAGACACAATCATACACAGAGGGTTAGAGAGAGAGAAAAAGAGAGAGACAATCACACACAGAGGGTTAGAGAGAGAGGGAAAGAGAGAGAGACACAATCACACACAGAAGGTTAGAGAGAGAGAAAGAGAGACAATCACACACAGAGGGTTAGAGAGAGAGAGAAACACAATCACACACAGAGGGTTAGAGAGAGAGAGAGAAAAAGAGAGAGAGAGAGAGAGACACACACACAATCACACACAGAGGGTTAGAAAGAGAGAGAGAGAGAAAGAGACACAATCACACACAGAGGGTTAGAGAAAGAGAGAGAGACACAATCATACACAGAGGGTTAGAGAGAGAGAGAAAGAGAGAGAGACACAATCACACACAGAGGGTTAGAGAAAGAGAGAGCGACACAATCACACACAGAGGGTTAGAGAGAGAGAAAGAGAGAGAGACACAATCATACACAGAGGGTTAGAGAGAGAGAGAAAGAGAGAGAGACAATCACACACAGAGGGTTAGAGAGAGAGAGAAAGAGAGAGAGACACAATCACACACAGAAGGTTAGAGAGAGAGAAAGAGAGACAATCACACACAGAGGATTAGAAAGAGAGAGAGAGAGAAAGAGACACAATCACACACAGAGGGTTAGAGAGAGAGAGAAAGAGAGAGAGACACAATCACACACAGAGGGTTAGAGAAAGAGAGAGCGACACAATCACACACAGAGGGTTAGAGAGAGAGAAAGAGAGAGAGACACAATCATACACAGAGGGTTAGAGAGAGAGAGAAAGAGAGAGAGACAATCACACACAGAGGGTTAGAGAGAGAGAGAAAGAGAGAGAGACACAATCACACACAGAAGGTTAGAGAGAGAGAAAGAGAGACAATCACACACAGAGGGTTAGAGAGAGAGAGAAACACAATCACACACAGAGGGTAAGAGAGAGAGAGAGAGAAAGAGAGAGAGAGAGAGAGACACACACAATCACACACAAAGGGTTAGAAAGAGAGAGAGAGAGAGAGAAAGAGACACAATCACACACAGAGGGTTAGAGAAAGAGAGAGAGACACAATCATACACAGAGGGTTAGAGAAAGAGAGAGAGAGACACAATCACACACAGAGGGTTAGAGAGAGAGAAAGAGAGACACAATCACACACAGAGGGTTAGAGAGAGAAAGAGAGAGACACAATCACACACAGAGGGTTAGAGAGAGAGAAAGAGAGAGAGACACAATCACACACAGAGGGTTAGAGAAAGAGAGAGAGACACAATCATACACAGAGGGTTAGAGAAAGAGAGAGAGACACAATCACACACAGAGGGTTAGAGAGAGAGAAAGAGAGACACAATCACACACAGAGGGTTAGAGAGAGAAAGAGAGAGACACAATCACACACAGAGGGTTAGAGAGAGAGAAAGAGAGAGAGACACAATCACACACAGAGGGTTAGAGAAAGAGAGAGAGACACAATCACACACAGAGGGTTAGAGAGAGAGAAAGAGAGACACAATCACACACAGAGGGTTAGAGAGAGACACAATCACACACAGAGGGTTAGAGAGAGAGAAAGAGAGAGTAACACAATCACACACAGAGGGTTAGAGAAAGAGAGAGAGACACAATCACACACAGAGGGTTAGAGAAAGAGAGAGAGAGACACAATCACACACAGAGGGTTAGAGAGAGAGAGAGAGAAAGAGAGACACAATCACACACAGAGGGTTAGAGAGAGAGAGAGAAAGAGAGACACAATCACACACAGAGGGTTAGAGAGAGAGAAAGAGAGAGAGACAGAATCATACATAGAGGGTTAGAGAGAGAGAGAGAGAGAGAGAGAGAAAGAAAGAGAGAGAGACACAATCACACACAGAGGGTTAGAGAGAGAAAGAGAGAGAGAGACACAATCACACACAGGGTTAGAGAGAGAGAGAAAGAGAGAGACACAATCATACACAGAGGGTTAGAGAGAGAGAGACACAATCCCACACAGAGGGTTAGAGAGAGAGAGACACACAATCACACACAGAGGGTTAGAGAGAGAGAGACACAATCACACACACAGGGTTAGAGAGAGAGAAAGAGAGAGCGACACAATCATACACCGAGGGTTAGAGAGAGAGAGAAAGAGAGAGAGAGACAAAATCACACACAGAGGGTTAGAGAGAGAGACACAATCACACACAGAGGGTTAGAGAGAGAGAGAGACAGAGATAGCGACACAATCACACACAGAGGGTTAGAGAGAGAGAAATAGAGAGAGACACAATCGTACACAGAGGGTTAGAGAGAGAGAGAGAGAAAGAGACAAAGACAATCACACACAGAGGGTTAGAGAGAGAGAGAAAGAGAGAGAGACACAATCACACACAGAAGGTTAGAGAGAGAGAGAGACAATCACACACAGAGGGTTAGAGAGAGAGAGAAACACAATCACACACAGAGGGTTAGAGAGAGAGAGAGAGAGAGAAAGAGAGACACAATCACACACAGAGGGTTAGTGGGAGAGAGAGAAAGAGAGAGAGAGAGAGACACACACAATCACACACAGAGGGTTAGAAAGAGAGAGAGAAAGAGACACAATCACACACAGAGGGCTAGAGAGAGAGAGAAAGAGAGAGAGACACAATCACACACAGAGGGTTAGAGAAAGATAGAGAGACACAATCATACACAGAGGGTTAGAGAAAGAGAGAGAGACACAATCACACACAGAGGGTTAGAGAGAGAAAGAGAGAGACACAATCACACACAGAGGGTTAGAGAGAGAGAAAGAGAGAGAGACACAATCACACACAGAGGGTTAGAGAAAGAGAGAGAGACACAATCACACACAGAGGGTTAGAGAGAGAGAAAGAGAGACACAATAACACACAGAGGGTTAGAGAGAGAGAGAGACACAATCACACACAGAGGGTTATAGAGAGAGAAAGAGAGAGTAACACAATCACACACAGAGGGTTAGAGAAAGAGAGAGAGACACAATCACACACAGAGGGTTAGATAAAGAGAGAGAGACACAATCACACACAGAGGGTTAGAGAAAGAGAGAGAGAGACACAATCACACACAGAGGGTTAGAGAGAGAGAAAGAGAGAGTGACACAATCACACACAGAGGGTTAGATAAAGAGAGAGAGACACAATCACACACAGAGGGTTAGAGAGAGAGAAAGAGAGACACAATCACACACAGAGGGTTAGAGAGAGAGAGAGACACAATCACACACAGAGGGTTAGAGAGAGAGAAAGAGAGACACAATCACACACAGAGGGTTAGAGAGAGAAAGAGAGAGACACAATCACACACAGAGGGTTAGAGAGAGAGAAAGAGAGAGAGACACAATCACACACAGAGGGTTAGAGAAAGAGAGAGAGACACAATCATACACAGAGGGTTAGAGAAAGAGAGAGAGACACAATCACACACAGAGGGTTAGAGAGAGAGAAAGAGAGACACAATCACACACAGAGGGTTAGAGAGAGAAAGAGAGAGACACAATCACACACAGAGGGTTAGAGAGAGAGAAAGAGAGAGAGACACAATCACACACAGAGGGTTAGAGAAAGAGAGAGAGACACAATCACACACAGAGGGTTAGAGAGAGAGAAAGAGAGACACAATCACACACAGAGGGTTAGAGAGAGACACAATCACACACAGAGGGTTAGAGAGAGAGAAAGAGAGAGTAACACAATCACACACAGAGGGTTAGAGAAAGAGAGAGAGACACAATCACACACAGAGGGTTAGAGAAAGAGAGAGAGAGACACAATCACACACAGAGGGTTAGAGAGAGAGAGAGAGAAAGAGAGACACAATCACACACAGAGGGTTAGAGAGAGAGAGAGAAAGAGAGACACAATCACACACAGAGGGTTAGAGAGAGAGAAAGAGAGAGAGACAGAATCATACATAGAGGGTTAGAGAGAGAGAGAGAGAGAGAAAGAAAGAGAGAGAGACACAATCACACACAGAGGGTTAGAGAGAGAAAGAGAGAGAGAGACACAATCACACACAGGGTTAGAGAGAGAGAGAAAGAGAGAGACACAATCATACACAGAGGGTTAGAGAGAGAGAGACACAATCCCACACAGAGGGTTAGAGAGAGAGAGACACACAATCACACACAGAGGGTTAGAGAGAGAGAGACACAATCACACACACAGGGTTAGAGAGAGAGAAAGAGAGAGCGACACAATCATACACCGAGGGTTAGAGAGAGAGAGAAAGAGAGAGAGAGACAAAATCACACACAGAGGGTTAGAGAGAGAGACACAATCACACACAAAGGGTTAGAGAGAGAGAGAGACAGAGAGAGCGACACAATCACACACAGAGGGTTAGAGAGAGAGAAATAGAGAGAGACACAATCGTACACAGAGGGTTAGAGAGAGAGAGAGAGAAAGAGACAAAGACAATCACACACAGAGGGTTAGAGAGAGAGAGAAAGAGAGAGAGACACAATCACACACAGAAGGTTAGAGAGAGAGAGAGACAATCACACACAGAGGGTTAGAGAGAGAGAGAAACACAATCACACACAGAGGGTTAGAGAGAGAGAGAGAGAGAGAGAAAGAGAGACACAATCACACACAGAGGGTTAGTGGGAGAGAGAGAAAGAGAGAGAGAGAGACACACACACAATCACACACAGAGGGTTAGAAAGAGAGAGAGAAAGAGACACAATCACACACAGAGGGCTAGAGAGAGAGAGAAAGAGAGAGAGACACAATCACACACAGAGGGTTAGAGAAAGATAGAGAGACACAATCATACACAGAGGGTTAGAGAAAGAGAGAGAGACACAATCACACACAGAGGGTTAGAGAGAGAAAGAGAGAGACACAATCACACACAGAGGGTTAGAGAGAGAGAAAGAGAGAGAGACACAATCACACACAGAGGGTTAGAGAAAGAGAGAGAGACACAATCACACACAGAGGGTTAGAGAGAGAGAAAGAGAGACACAATAACACACAGAGGGTTAGAGAGAGAGAGAGACACAATCACACACAGAGGGTTATAGAGAGAGAAAGAGAGAGTAACACAATCACACACAGAGGGTTAGAGAAAGAGAGAGAGACACAATCACACACAGAGGGTTAGATAAAGAGAGAGAGACACAATCACACACAGAGGGTTAGAGAAAGAGAGAGAGAGACACAATCACACACAGAGGGTTAGAGAGAGAGAAAGAGAGAGTGACACAATCACACACAGAGGGTTAGAGAAAGAGAGAGAGACACAATCACACACAGAGGGTTAGAGAGAGAGAAAGAGAGACACAATCACACACAGAGGGTTAGAGAGAGAGAGAGACACAATCACACACAGAGGGTTAGAGAGAGAGAAAGAGAGAGTAACACAATCACACACAGAGGGTTAGAGAAAGAGAGAGAGACACAATCACACACAGAGGGTTAGAGAGAGAGAAAGAGAGACACAATCACACACAGAGGGTTAGAGAGAGACACAATCACACACAGAGGGTTAGAGAGAGAGAAAGAGAGAGTAACACAATCACACACAGAGGGTTAGAGAAAGAGAGAGAGAGACACAATCACACACAGAGGGTTAGAGAGAGAGAGAGAAAGAGAGACACAATCACACACAGAGGGTTAGAGAGAGAGAGAGAAAGAGAGACACAATCACACACAGAGGGTTAGAGAGAGAGAAAGAGAGAGAGACAGAATCATACATAGAGGGTTAGAGAGAGAGAGAGAGAGAGAGAGAAAGAGAGAGAGACACAATCACACACAGAGGGTTAGAGAGAGAAAGAGAGAGAGAGACACAATCACACACAGGGTTAGAGAGAGAGAGAGAAAGAGAGAGACACAATCATACACAGAGGGTTAGAGAGAGAGAGAAAGAGAGAGAGAGACACAATCACACACAGAGGGTTAGAGAGAGAGAGACACACAATCACACACAGAGGGTTAGAGAGAGACACAATCACACACAGAGGGTTAGAGAGAGAGAAAGAGAGAGAGACACAATCATACACCGAGGGTTAGAGAGAGAGAGAAAGAGAGAGAGAGACACAATCACACACAGAGGGTTAGAGAGAGAGACACAATCACACACAGAGGGTTAGAGAGAGAGAGAGACAGAGAGAGCGACACAATCACACACAGAGGGTTAGAGAGAGAGAAAGAGAGAGAGACACAATCATACACAGAGGGTTAGAGAGAGAGAGAGAAAGAGACAAAGACAATCACACACAGAGGGTTAGAGAGAGAGAGAAAGAGAGAGAGACACAATCACACACAGAAGGTTAGAGAGAGAGAAAGAGAGACAATCACACACAGAGGGTTAGAGAGAGAGAGAAACACAATCACACACAGAGGGTTAGAGAGAGAGAGAGAGAGAGAGAGAAAGAGAGACACAATCACACACAGAGGGTTAGAGGGAGAGAGAGAAAGAGAGAGAGAGAGAGACACACACACAATCACACACAGAGGGTTAGAAAGAGAGAGAGAGAGAAAGAGACACAATCACACACAGAGGGTTAGAGAGAGAGAGAAAGAGAGAGAGACACAATCACACACAGAGGGTTAGAGAAAGAGAGAGAGACACAATCATACACAGAGGGTTAGAGAAAGAGAGAGAGACACAGTCACACACAGAGGGTTAGAGAGAGAGAAAGAGAGAGACACAATCACACACAGAGGGTTAGAGAGAGAGAAAGAGAGAGAGAGACACAATCACACACAGAGGGTTAGAGAAAGAGAGAGAGACACAATCACACACAGAGGGTTAGAGAGAGAGAAAGAGAGACATAATCACACACAGAGGGTTAGAGAGAGAGAGAGACACAATCACACACAGAGGGTTAGAGAGAGAGAAAGAGAGAGTAACACAATCACAGACAGAGGGTTAGATAAAGAGAGAGAGACACAATCACACACAGAGGGTTAGAGAAAGAGAGAGAGAGACACAATCACACACAGAGGGTTAGAGAGAGAGAAAGAGAGAGTGACACAATCACACACAGAGGGTTAGAGAAAGAGAGAGAGACACAATCACACACAGAGGGTTAGAGAGAGAGAAAGAGAGACACAATCACACACAGAGGGTTAGAGAGAGAGAAAGAGAGAGTAACACAATCACACACAGAGGGTTAGAGAAAGAGAGAGAGACACAATCACACACAGAGGGTTAGATAAAGAGAGAGAGACACAATCACACACAGAGGGTTAGAGAAAGAGAGAGAGAGACACAATCACACACAGAGGGTTAGAGAGACACATAAGGGATGAGAGAGTCAGAGGGGTAGAAAGAGAGACAGAGAGAGAAAGAGACTGCACATCACTATATATATATATATATATATATATATATATATATATATATATATATATATATATATATATATATATATATATATATAAAAATATTAGATTTGTGCAATTTGACAGTTTCCGGTCACTGCTCCTTGTGGCTTTCGTCTTTTTTCGGAGCTGAAATTATTTTTGTGAAAGTGCAACACGCTAAGATTTAGTGCTTTGCACTTTTTCAAGAATAATTTCCGCAATAAGCCAAAAGCTACAAGGGGCCACCTTCTTCCGCATTTTTTCAGTGAACGAAACTGCTGGATGCACATATATGTATAAATATAAATATATATATATATATGTATATGTGTGTGTGTTTTAAATAAAAATAAAATTTTCTTCAGAGTGAAGAATTTCTTAACACATTCTTGAGTTAGCGCACTTGGCTTTGCCCATAGAAGCTCCATAGAAGCTTTGCCCAAATTAAGGTTAGTGCACAAGTGAAAGCCAGAAAAGAGATTTTGTAGCAAGCTCCATAGAAGTCTATGGGAAAAAGGATTTAGCATGGCTGTGCAATCGGACTTCCAGATGTTAGCACGCCTAAGTCTTTTGCTCAAGCTCAAACTTTTTACTTTCAACTTGTAATATGAGTGCAAAAATAGGAGTGCTATTGATTTAACTTATACTTTACTTGTAATTGAGGCCTAAATGTTTCAAACACAAGTCCTATGATTGTAAAGGAGATGCAAAACAAGGGCTAAATTATGAGTGGCGTGCTAATGTTTGTTAGGGGTTTATTACGGCTCCTTGCGTATGTAGGAAGTAGTGCACGTATTACAAGTTGAAGGTAAATGCATTAGCTTGAACTTAATTGAATTTAACGCGAGTCGGAATAGTGCAACTTAAAAGCTCTGGTTAACTGTTATGCTAGAAAAAACATAATTTATGTAAGAACTTACCTGATAAATTCATTTCTTTCATATTAGCAAGAGTCCATGAGCTAGTGACGTATGGGATATACATTCCTACCAGGAGGGGCAAAGTTTCCCAAACCTCAAAATGCCTACAAATACACCCCTCACCACACCCACAAATCAGTTTAATGAATAGCCAAGAAGTGGGGTGATAAGAAAAAAGTGCGAAAGCATAAAAAATAAGGAATTGGAATAATTGTGCTTTATACAAAAAAAATCATAACCACCACAAAAAAGGGTGGGCCTCATGGACTCTTGCTAATATGAAAGAAATGAATTTATCAGGTAAGTTCTTACATAAATTATGTTTTCTTTCATGTAATTAGCAAGAGTCCATGAGCTACTGACGTATGGGATAATGACTACCCAAGATGTGGATCTTTCCACGCAAGAGTCACTAGAGAGGGAGGGATAAAATAAAGACAGCCAATTCCGCTGAAAAATAATCCACACCCAAAATAATTGATATTTTATAATGAAAAAAAAATGAAAATATAAGCAGAAGATTCAAACTGAAACAGCTGCCTGAAGTACTTTTCTACCAAAAACAGCTTCAGAAGAAGAAAACACATCAAAATGGTAGAATTTAGTAAAAGTATGCAAAGAAGACCAAGTTGCTGCTTTGCAAATCTGATCAACCGAAGCTTCATTCCTAAACGCCCAGGAAGTAGAAACTGACCTAGTAGAATGAGCTGTAATCCTTTGAGGCGGAGCATTACCCGACTCGACATAAACATGATGGATTAAAGATTTCAACCAAGATGCCAAAGAAATGGCAGAGGCCTTCTGACCTTTCCTAGAACCGGAAAAGATAACAAATAGACTAGAAGTCTTTCGGAAAGTCTTAGTAGCTTCAACATAATATTTCAAAGCTCTAACTACATCCAAAGAATGCAATGATTTCTCCTTAGAATTCTTAGGATTAGGACATAATGAAGGAACCACAATTTCTCTACTAATGTTGTTGGAATTCACAACCTTAGGTAAAAATTCAAAAGAAGTTCACAACACCACCTTATCCTGGTGAAAAATCAGAAAAGGAGATTCACAAGAAAGAGCAGATAATTCCGAAACTCTTCTGGCAGAAGAGATGGCCAAAAGGAACAAAACTTTCCAAGAAAGTAATTTAATGTCCAATGAATGCATAGGTTCAAATGGAGGAGCTTGAAGAGCCCCCAGAACCAAATTCAAACTCCAAGGAGGAGAAATTGACTTAATAACAGGTTTTATACGAACCAAAGCTTGTACAAAACAATGAATATCAGGAAGAATAGCAATCTTTCTGTGAAAAAGAACAGAAAGAGCAGAGATTTGTCCTTTCAAGGAACTTGCGGACAAACCTTTATCTAAACCATCCTGAAGAAACTGTAAAATTCTCGGAATTCTAAAAGAATGCCAGGAAAAATGATGAGAAAGACACCAAGAAATATAAGTCTTCCAGACTCTATAATATATCTCCCTAGATACAGATTTACGAGCCTGTAACATAGTATTAATCACAGAGTCAGAGAAACCTCTTTGACTAAGAATCAAGTGTTCAATCTCCATACCTTTAAATTTAAGGATTTGAGATCCTGATGGAAAAAAGGACCTTGCGACAGAAGGTCTGGTCTTAACGGAAGAGTCCACGGTCGGCAAGAAGCCATCCGGACAAGATCCGCATACCAAAACCTGTGAGGCCATGCTGGAGCTACCAGCAGAACAAACGAGCATTCCTTCAGAATCTTGGAGATCACTCTTGGAAGAAGAACTAGAGGCGGAAATATATAGGCAGGATGATACTTCCAAGGAAGTGACAATGCATCCACTGCTTCCGCTTGAGGATCCCTGGATCTGGACAGATACCTGGGAAGTTTCTTGTTTAGATGAGAGGCCATCAGATCTATTTCTGGAAGTCCCCACATTTGAACAATCTGAAGAAATACCTCTGGGTGAAGAGACCATTCGCCCGGATGCAACGTTTGGCGACTGAGATAATCCGCTTCCCAATTGTCTATACCTGGGATATGAACCGCAGAAACTAGACAGGAGCTAGATTCCGCCCAAACCAGAATTCGAGATACTTCTTTCATAGCTAGAGGACTGTGAGTCCCTCCTTGATGATTGATGTATGCCACAGTTGTGACATTGTCTGTCTGAAAACAAATGAACGATTCTCTCTTCAGAAGAGGCCAAGACTGAAGAGCTCTGAAAATTGCACAGAGTTCCAAAATATTGATCGGTAATCTCACCTCCTGAGATTCCCAAACCCCTTGTGCCGTCAGAGACCCCCACACAGCTCCCCAACCTGTAAGACTTGCATCTGTTGAAATTACAGTCCAGGTCGGAAGAACAAAAGAAGCCCCCTGAACTAAACGATGGTGATCTGTCCACCACGTCAGAGAGTGTCGTACAATCGGTTTTAAAGATATTATTTGAGATATCTTTGTGTAATCCCTGCACCATTGGTTCAGCATACTGAGCTGAAGAGGTCGCATGTGAAAACGAGCAAAGGGGATCGCGTCTGATGCAGCAGTCATAAGACCTAGAATTTCCATGCATAAGGCTACCGAAGGGAATGATTGTGACTGAAGGTTTCGACAAGCTGATATCAATTTTAGACGTCTCTTGTCTGTCAAAGAAAGAGTCATGGACACTGAATCTATCTGGAAACCCAAAAAGGTTACCCTTGTCTGAGGAATCAATGAACTTTTTGGTAAATTGATCCTCCAACCATGATCTTGAAGAAACAACACAAGTCGATTCGTATGAGATTCTGCTAAATGTAAAGACTGAGCAAGTACCAAGATATCGTCCAAATAAGGAAATACCACAATACCCTGTTCTCTGATTACAGACAGAAGGGCACCGAGAACCTTTGTAAAAATTCTTGGAGCTGTTGCTAGGCCAAATGGCAGAGCCACAAACTGGTAATGCTTGTCTAGGAAAGAGAATCTCAGAAACTGATAGTGATCTGGATGAATCGGAATATGCAGATATGCATCCTGTAAATCTATTGTAGACATAAAATGCCCTTGCTGAACAAAAGGCAGGATAGTCCTTACAGTTACCATTTTGAATGTTGGTATCCTTACATAACGATTCAATATTTTTAGATCCAGAACTGGTCTGAAGGAATTCTCCTTCTTTGGTACAATGAAGAGATTTGAATAAAACCCCATCCCCTGTTCCAGAACTGGAACTGGCATAATTACTCCAGCTAATTCTAGATCTGAAACACATTTCAGAAATGCTTGAGCCTTCGCTGGATTTACTGGGACACGGGAAAGAAAAATTCTCTTTGCAGGAGGTCTTATTTTGAAACCAATTCTGTACCCTTCTGAAATAATGTTCTGAATCCAAAGATTGTGAACGGAATTGATCCAAATTTCTTTGAAAAAACGTAATCTGCCCCCTACCAGCTGAGCTGGAATGAGGGCCGCACCTTCATGTGGACTTAGGAGCTGGCTTTGATTTTCTAAAAGGCTTGGATTTATTCCAGACTGGAGATGGTTTCCAAACTGAAACCGCTCCTGAGGATGAAGGATCAGGCTTTTGTTCCTTGTTGTGACGAAAGGAACGAAAACGATTATTAGACCTGAATTTACCTTTAGATTTTTTATCCTGTGGTAAAAAAGTTCCTTTCCCTCCAGTAACAGTTGAGATAATAGAGTCCAACTGAGAACCAAATAATTTATTACCCTGGAAAGAAAGGGAAAGCAGAGTAGACTTAGAAGACATATCAGCATTCCAAGTCTTAAGCCATAAAGCTCTTCTAGCTAAAATAGCTAGAGACATATACCTGACATCAACTCTAATGATATCAAAGATGGCATCACAAATAAAATTATTAGCATGTTGAAGAAGAATAATAATGCTATGAGAATTATGATCTGTTACTTGTTGCGCTAAAGCTTCCAACCAAAAAGTTGAAGCTGCAGCAACATCAGCCAATGATATAGCAGGTCTAAGAAGATTACCTGAACACAAATAAGCTTTTCTTAGAAAGGATTCAATTTTCCTATCTAAAGGATCCTTAAAGGAAGTACCATCTGCCGTAGGAATAGTAGTACGCTTAGCAAGAGTAGAGACAGCCCCATCAACCTTAGGGATTTTGTCCCAAAACTCTAATCTGTCAGATGGCACAGGATATAATTGCTTAAAATGTTTAGAAGGAGTAAATGAATTACCCAAATTATTCCACTCTCTGGAAATTACTTCAGAAATAGCACCAGGAACAGGAAAAACTTCTGGAATAACTACAGGAGATTTAAAAACCTTATCTAAACGTTTAGATTTAGTATCAAGAGGACCAGAATCCTCAATTTCTAAAGCAATTAGGACTTCTTTAAGTAAAGAACGAATAAATTCCATTTTAAATAAATATGAAGATTTATCAGCATCAACCTCTGAGACAGAATCCTCTGAACCAGAAGAACTATTATCAGAATCAGAATGATGATGTTCATTTAAAAATTCATATGAACAATCAGAAGTTTTAAAAGACTTTTTATGCATACTAGAAGGAGGAATAACAGACATAGCCTTCTTAATGGATTTAGAAACAAAATCTCTTATGTTATCAGGAACACTCTGAGTATTAGATGTTGACGGAACAGCAACAGGTAATGGAACTTTACTAAAGGAAATATTATCTGCATTAATACGTTTGTCATGACATGCAATACAAACAACAGCTGGAGGAACAGCTACCAAAAGTTTACAGCAGATACACTTAGCTTTGGTAGCTCCAGCACCAGGCAGCGATTTTCCAGAAGTATCTTCTGACTCAGTTGCAACGTGGGACATCTTGCAATATGTAAAAGAAAAAACAACATATAAAGCAAAATTGATCAAATTCCTTAAATGACAGTTTCAGGAATGGGAAAAAATGCCAGGGAACAAGCTTCTAACAACCAGAAGCAATAAATAATGAGACTTAAATAATGTGGAGACAAAAGAGACGCCCATATTTTTTTAGCGCCCAATAAGACGCCCACATTATTTGGCGCCTAAATGCTTTTGGCGCCAAAAATGACGCCACATCCGGAACACCGACACTTTTGGTGCAAAAGAACGCAGAAAAAAATTTTGCGCCAAAAAAGTCCGCGCCAAGAATGACGCAATACAATGAAGCATTTTCAGCCCACAGGGAAAAAGTCAAATTTTAAGGTAAGAAAAAAATGATTGATTCAAATGCATTATCCCAAATATGAAACTGACTGTCTGAAATAAGGAATGTTGAACATCCTGAGTCAAGGCAAATAAATGTTTGAATACATATATTTAGAACTTTATAAAAAAGTGCCCAACCATAGCTTAGAGTGTCACAGAAAATAAGACTTACTTACCCCAGGACACTCATCTACATGCTGTAGAAAGCCAAACCAGTACTGAAACGAAGATCAGCAGAGGTAATGGTATATATATAAGAGTATATCGTCGATCTGAAAAGGGAGGTAAGAGATGAATCTCTACGACCGATAACAGAGAACCTATGAAATAGACCCCGTAGAAGGAGATCATTGAATTCAAATAGGCAATACTCTCTTCACATCCCTCTGACATTCACTGCACGCTGAGAGGAAAACCGGGCTCCAACCTGCTGCGGAGCGCATATCAACGTAGAATCTAGCACAAAGTTACTTCACCACCTCCATAGGAGGCAAAGTTTGTAAAACTGATTTGTGGGTGTGGTGAGGGGTGTATTTGTAGGCATTTTGAGGTTTGGGAAACTTTGCCCCTCCTGGTAGGAATGTATATCCCATACGTCACTAGCTCATGGACTCTTGCTAATTACATGAAAGAAAAAACTTGCACAAAACACATCAAAAATACATTTAAAAGTACAGTTACACTCATAAAACACTATCTAATAAAAATTATTTTTAAAAATATTTCATGTTGGGTTAGTGCACTTGAGAAAATGCAATCGGGTTTGCATGCGAGTAAGGGTGTTCATTTTCTTTTTACTTTGTGTGCTCCTTTGAAGTCTATGGGGGAATACATTAATATGGTTGTGATATTCGAAGTTTGGCTTTTTGCACTCATCTGGTTAGTGCTCATGTGAACGTGTGAAAACGTTTTAATTTCAACTGAAATGCACATGCTAACCAACGTGCAGAAAAAGCTTACTTCTAGTGGAGTTATAGGGACAGTCTAGTCCAAAATAAACTTTTATGATTGAGATAGGGCATGCAATTTTAAACAACTTTCCAATTTACTTTTATCACCAATTTTGCTTTCTTCTCTTGGTATTCTTAGTTGAAAGCTAAACTAAGGAGGTTCATATGTAAATTTCTTAGTCCTTGAAGACTGCCTCTTATTTAAATGCATTTTGACTGTTTTACACTACTAGAGGGTGTTAGTTCATGTGTGCCATATAGATAACACTGTGCTCACGCACGTGGAGTTACTTAGGAGTAAGCACTGATTGGTTAAAGTGCAAGTCTGTCAAAAGAACTGAAATAAGGGGGCAGTTTGCAGAGGCTTAGATACAAGGTAATCACAGAGGTAAAAAGTGTATTAATATAACTGGTTTATGCAAAACTAGGGAATGGATAATAGAGGGATTATCGATCTTTTAAAACAATAGCAATTCTGGTGTAGACTGTCCCTTTAAAGCATGAGCGGAAGCGATAAATAGTGCTTCACTTGTAATCTAGTCCAAAATGGGTGTTGTAGTAAAGCTAGAGATGGCAGTTCTATTGTAGAAGTAGTCTTCAATGAATGGTAAAATGTTTTATGGAACTAACCATCCAAAGTGAATTCCCAAGGATAGTGGATAGAGACAATGGCCTCTAGTTATCAACGTGTCTACTTTACCTGCCTTCGCCGGCCCAATACGCCCGCCTAAGCTCGCCTATCATCGCCGCCGCGGACCTGAAAAATCTCGCCAAAGTTATCAATAAATCTGTCAAAAAGCCACGCACCAAGTACGGGGCGATCAGCAGCGGACTGTGATAGTTATCACTCATCCGATCTCGCTGCTCTTCGGCTTTTTGACAGCTTTATTGACAAGCTGTCACTAAGCACCCACACTAACTATACTGTTCTACCCCCTATACCGGCGCCCCCGGAGCCCCCCGCAACTAAATAAAGTTATTAACAGCCGCTCCTAGACCCCGCCGCAACACTTATAAATGTATTAACCCCTAAACCACCACTCCCGGAGCCCACCGCCACCTACATTATACCTACTAACCCCTATCCTGCCCCCCCTATACCGCCGCCACCTATAATAAATTTATTAACCCCTATCCTGCCGATCCCGGACCCCGCCGCAACTAAATAAATTGTTTAACCCGTAAACCGCCGCTCCCGGACCCCGCCGCCACCTATATTAAACTTATTAACCCATAATCTGACCCCCCTACACCGTCGCCACCTATAATACATTTATTAACCCCTATCCTGCCCCCACCTACACCGCCGCCACTATAATAAAATTATTAACCCCTAAACCAAAGTCTGTCTAACCCTAATACCCCCCTAACTTAAATATTAATTAAATAAATCTAAATAATATTACTCTTATTAACTAAATTATTCCTATTTAAAACTAAATACTTACCTTTAAAATAAACCCTAAGATAGCTACGATATAAATAATAATTATATTGTAGCTATTTTCGGATTTATATTTATTTTACAGGTAACTTTGTATTTATTTTAGCTAGTTAGAAGAGTTATTAAATAGTTATTAACTATTTAATAACTACCTAGCTAAAAGAAATACAAAATTACCTGTAAAATAAATCCTAACCTAAGTTACAATTAAACCTAACACTACACTATCAATAAATAAATTAAATTAATTAACTACAAATACCTACAATTAAATACAATTAAATAAACTAACTAAAGTACAAAAAATAAAAAAAGCTAAGTTACAAAAAATAAAAAAAATAAGTTACAAACATTTCAAAAATATTACAACAATTTTAAGCTACTTACACCTAATCTAAGCCCCCTAATAAAATAACAAAGCCCCCCAAAATAAAAAAATTCCCTACCCTTTTCTACATTAAAAAGTTACCAGCTCAATTACCTTATCAGCCCTTAAAAGGGCCTTTTGCGGGGCATGCCCCAAAGAAACAGCTCTTTTGCCTATAGAAAATAAATCTGAAAATAGCTACAATATAATTATTATTTATATTGTAGCTAACTTAGGGTTTATTTTAAAGGTAAGTATTTAGTTTCAAATAGGAATAATTTAGTTAATAAGAGTAATATTATTTAGATTTATTTAATTAATATTTAAGTTAGGGGGGTGTTAGGGTTAGGGTTAGACTTAGGTTTAGGGGTTAATAATTTTATTATAGTGGCGGCGGTGTAGGGGGGCAGGATAGGGGTTAATAAATTTATTATAGGTGGCGACGGTGTAGGGGGGCAGATTATGAGTTAATAAGTTTAATATAGGTGGCGGCGGGGTCCGGGAGCGGCGGTTTAGGGGTTAAACAATTTATTATAGTTGCGGCGGTGTCCGGGGGCAGCGGTTTAGGGGTTAATAACTTTATTTAGTTGCGGCGGTGTAGGGGGGGACAGATTAGGGGTTAATATGTATAATGTAGCTTGCGGTGGGCTCCGGGAGCGGCGGTTTAGGGGGTAATACATTTATTTAGTTGTGGCGGTGTAGGGGGGGACAGATTAGGGGTGTTTAGACTCGGGGTACGTATTAGGGTGTTAGGTGCAGACATCTCCCATAGGAATCAATGGGATGTCGGTCAGCAGCGAACATGAGCTTTCGCTATGGTCAGACTCCCATTGATTCCTATGGGATCCGCCGCCTCCAGGGCGTGGTTTGAAAACCAGGTACGCTGGGCCGGAAATGTGCTAAGCGTACCTGCTAGTTTTTTGATAACTAGCAAAAGTAGTCAGATTGTGCCGAACTTGTGTGCGGAACATCTGGAGTGATGTAAGAATCGATCTGTGTCGGACTGAGTCCGGTGGATCGAAGCTTACGTCACAAAATTCTACTTTTGCCGGTGTAAAGGGCTTGATAACTAAGGCGAATCAGCCTTGCCACAAATACACTGCGGAATTCCAGCATATTTGAGGTTGACGGCTTGATAACTAGAGGCCACTACATCCATAATCAAAAATATGGTAAGTACAAAACCACATAAGAGTAACAAATTGCACAAGATTACTTCTTCTTATAACTATACTTCTCAGAGGTGTTTCTATCACAGTATGGCATATGCACAATTATGCTTACCTTCTTTTTCAATGCTGATAATATACTTGTGTTCTATCAAATAAATATAATAACAATAAGCAAATACCAGCGGGGCAAAGCACATGTCACAAAATGATAACACCACTCATAAATAGGTCAGCTAGAAGAATAGGATGCAGCATGGTTTCACTGAGTTATCATAGCAAAAAGACTTGCAAATATAAGTTTTCTATATTTATCCAATAGAGGGCTGGACATCATGTGGCAGGCTATTTATTGCTTTCGCTCATGTAAAAATAATGCAGGAAGTAAACATTTAAC
Source organism: Bombina bombina (assembly GCF_027579735.1). Taxonomy (NCBI): domain Eukaryota; kingdom Metazoa; phylum Chordata; class Amphibia; order Anura; family Bombinatoridae; genus Bombina; species Bombina bombina. Next base: position 183,661,660 of record NC_069502.1, read on the forward strand.
GGACAGGTTAGCATACATATTACAAGTTGAAAGTAGAACCCGATGTGCACAAAGTTCAAGACTTTGAATATCGCAACTGCTCTAACGCATTTGCCCCATAGACTTCAATGGACTTCAATGAAGCACAAACCCACATTTTTTCTTTCATGATTCAGATACAGCATGCTATTTTAATTTACTCCTATATCAAATTTTCTTCGTTCTCTTGGTATCTTTATTTAAAAAAAACAGGAATGTAAGCTTAGGAGCCGGCCTATTTTTGGTTCAACACCATGGATAGCGCTTGCTGATTGGTGGCTACATTTATCCAGCAATCAGCAAGCGCTACACAGGTGACATATTATCGCTCGTGTTCTAAACTGACCTAGAGCGCTAAACCAGAAGGTAGTTATGTATATTTTAGATTCCAATGTTCTTTACTTAGAAGAAAATGTTCTTTTTATTTTTAAATGCATATTTGTATATACATATATATATGTTTTATTTTTAAATATATATCTATAACTATATATCTATATGAATATTTACATATATATATATATATATATATATATAAATATATATATATATGAATTTAAAAATACAAGGAACATTTTCTACTATTTGAAGAATTGGAATGTGATATATTTACAGTAAAAACACAGTAAACCACTTTTTACGTTGTAATATACCATATACCTTTAAACCCTTATATACATTTTTTATTAATTATTATATTAATATTTTTTATCAGATAGTGTATATATAAGAGTAACACTCTTTTAATGTATTTATGTTGTGTTCGGTGCACATTTTTTTAACTTTTACACTTTACCCTAAGGGGCCGATTTTTCAAGGGCCGAATAGCCCCTGATGCCCCTGTTTCCGATTGGCCGCAAATCTGCAGGGGGCGGCATTGCACAAGCAGTTCACCAGAACTGCTTGTGCAATGATAAATGCCGACAGCGTATGCTGTCGGCATTCATCGATGTCTGTCGGACATTATCCGCTAAGCAGATCATGTCGGACAGAACGATGATAAATCTGCCCCTAGGTCTCCACTTGCACAAACCTGACTTGCTTTAAAAATAAACTTGTAATCTTGACCAGATTTTAAAAAAATCCAAGCCCTATTACTAGTTCTATAACATTTTTAGAAAATATACAAATAGATAAAAAGTCTAGCAACTTTCCCTTCAGTCAAATAAAGCTCAGATGATAAACATAAACAAGATGAGCGGTGCTTACCCTCAGGCTGTGAGACAATGGCTTTCTTCAACGACCCTCCAGCGCGTCTTCAGCGTGTGCACTAACAACACTCCTACGAATGCAGATAGGAGCCAGATCCAGGCGTCTCGGTCCAATGACGTCAGAAAACTCTCCAGCTGTATAGAAAGGAAGCCGGCTAACCATCCGCAAATGAATCCAAGAAGCAGTTTCAGGTAAGATGCAGAAAAGGATTTTATTCTTCAGGTACAGACAAAGCTTTAAAATAAAAAAATGGGCATGCAGAAAAGATGCACCAAACGGAGCTGGTCCGGATGGTTACTGAACAGCAATAGACATACGCGTTTCGTGAGGGACTGCCTCACTTGCTCACTGCTTAAAACAAATGCTGTTCTGTAAGCCTATATAGAGGGTTAATCAGGTTAATTAACCATCTGTGTAGCATTAACTGCTTAATACAATTTTTAACCCTACGACTATATAGGCTGCAAAACACACAGTGTTAGTACAGGAATACAATACTTTTTAAATACATTACAGTGAAAATGCACAATTTAAATTTGCAGTTTTTAGTAACATATAAATACTATACCCTCAAAGACACACAATACATATATGAAAAGGGGAATACCCCTACCATAAATACAATATATTAGAATAGTAGAAAAAAATTGTTGGAAATTGGCATAAAGATTTATCAAATATAGAGGCAAGATGTATATTACACAAACAAATTGACATCTGACTCAATATTTAAGCCAAATGGAATCCTAGAATTTACATTAAAAATCCACCTGACCTCTTTTTTGCTAAGCTGATATTCCCTATCCCCCCCCCCTTTTAGAGAAGGGTACATGGTTAACTGCTTGAAAAAAAGCTAGGGAGGAATCTCCCTGATGTTCAAACTTGAAAAGTGATGCCACTGAGGTGAATACATCTGGATCATTTATATCTCTTATATGCTCCAATACCCTATCCCTCAACCTTCTTTTCGTTTTTCCTAGGTATTGGATTTGGCAGCCCTTACATGTCATGAGGTACACTATATGTGTTGAATTGCAATTAAGATTATACCTAATCGTATATTGTTTTCCTGTGCTGTGTGATTGAAAGATCTTCCCTTCTGTAATATGATCACAGGTAATGCACCTAGTGCCTCTGCATTTAAAGCAACCAAATCTGGTTGGTAACCAAGTATCTTTTTTGATTTCTGGTAAAAAAGAAGGGGATACATAGTTTTGGATACTCTTTGCCTTTCTAGACACATATTTTACTCCACTAGAGATCACTTTTTCCAGAACAGGGTCAGTTTGCAAAATTGGAAGGCTTTCTCGCACAATATCACAGATCTTTTTATACTCCAGACTATATGGGGTACTAAACACCACTTTATTGGACATACTGCGTTTGTGTAGGGATCTATTACGTCCCTTTTTATATTGCAATAAAGACTTGCGTGGCATACAATCCACAGCCTGTTTAGTTTTTGATAATAACTGGTTACTGTAACCCCTATCATGAAGTCTATTACACAAATCCTCACTCTGTTTTTTATATAGTGTTTCACTAGAGCAAATTCTCCTTGCTCTAATGAATTGAGCCTTTGGAATGGCTTTGAGTACATGCCGAGGGTGACAGGATCTATAATTAAGAATAGTGTTGCCGCTTACGGGTTTTCTGTATAGATCTGTCACAATTGTGTCACTCTCAAAAGATACTACAATATCCAAAAATTCAATCCTCGTTGGGTTCTGACATCCAACAAAGCTCAAAATATAATCATTGCAGTTCAAGTATTCAATAAAGTTAGATGCCGACACCTCATCTCCATCCCACACCAGAAGTAGGTCATCAATATAGCGACCAAAATAAATTATATGTTCCTTGAAGGGGTTACTATCTGCATAGACGTGGAGCAGCTCCCACCATCCCATATAGAGATTGGCATAGGAGGGGGCGAACTTCACTCCCATAGCTGTTCCACGCCTCTGCAGATAGTAAGACCCCTCAAACAAAAAATAATTATGAGTTAATAAAAACTCCAAACTCAAAATTATGAAATGTTTAAGGTCCTCAGAAAAAACAGACATTCTGTCTAAGATATTAGAAATTGACCTTAGGCCTGCCTGGTGTGGGATGGAGGTATATAGTGAGGCCACATCCACTGTGATGAATCTGTATGTAGACTTCCATTTGATAGTTTGTAGAGTACTAAGGACCTGAGTAGAGTCCCTAATATAACTTGTCAATTGTGCCACTAAAGGTTGTAAAAAGGTATCTATCAGTTCTGAAGTGGGCTCCAAAAGGGAGCCCACTCCAGAAATGATAGGCCTACCCGGGGGATGTGTTGCATTCTTATGCATTTTGAGCAGGAAATAAAAAATGGGCACATTAGGATTCAAAATCAAAAATTGTTCAATTTTTCTTTCTGCTATTACTCCTATCAATTGGCACTGATGCAAAATGTTCTCAAGCTTAAGTCTAAACTTTGCTGTTGGGTTAGAGTCTAATTTACCATATACCTCTGTGTCCCTCAACTGTCGTTTTGCCTCAAATAGATAATACTCCCTATCCATGACGACAACATTGCCGCCTTTATCTGATAATTTTATGACAATGTTGTCTTTAGTCTGGAGGGATTTTAAAGCTTTATATTGATTGCCATTCAAGTTATTTTTGTGTTTGATAGAGGGATAATTTTTTAGATCATTTTATATCCTTTGTGCAAGGGATTTCAATTTGTTTTCAATTGTTCTCTGAAACACATCAATATTTTTACCCCTTGCATACACAGGATAGAAAGAGCTTCTGCTAGTTCCAGTCAGTTGGGGACATCTTATTTTATGTGAATCACTCTCACTTTCACCTTCTTGTATAAGACCAACTAAATCATTAATGGCACAATGGTCATTAAAATCTAAAGAGATGCTCGATATGGCCTCCTCATTGGTTGCCACTTCGAGCCTATCACCTTTATTCTCAAACTCACTATCCATAAAAAAATGCTTCTTTAATACCAACTTTCTGACAAAGCTATTTATATCCAAAATGGTATCAAACAAATTAAAATGTGTAGTGGGGGAGAAATTTAAACCCATACTCAAAAGCTCCAGCTCGGAGTTACTAAGCTTATGTTGTGAGAGATTTATCACATTTTTTAAACATATTTTCTGACTTGGGTCTGATTGGCCCTCATATGGTATCTCTTTGTTTCCCTGCCTATTTCTGCCCCTACTGCCTCTCCTTGTTTTTTTCTTTTTTGCTTGGTTCCCTGAACCTGTTCGTTTTTTGAAAGCTCTATGGGATCTGTGCATGGTATATCAAGGGCTGAGGCTGTATCTATCTGATGTATCCCTTCTTCATTAGAATCATTATCAGTTGTGTCTACCTCATACTCTGTTTCTTGGAATCTCACATGTTTTGTGGCCTTGCCCTCATTATTTCTTCTAAAAAAATGTATCTTTTTATCGCCAGAATTCCTAAATGGTGTCTGAGTCCATCTGTACATTCTATTTGCTTCAAAGTCCCTTTTGTCACGGGATAACTTAGTTTTTTTAAAGTCCCAAAGTTCTTTTGAGAATTTTATCATATTGGCCTCAAACTTCATATCATACTCCTTAAAAAGTGGGTCTGCCTGTAAAGGTTGTAAGTCAGTCTGTGTGGCCTTAATCAGGTTAATTATTTCCAATCTTTCCTGCTTCTTAAATTCAACAAGTAGCTCAATAAGGGCAAAGGAACAGTCATTGAGAATTTTATTCCATTTAGAAATAAAAACCGGATCATTCACTGTAAAAGATGGAAATTTTCTGATCCTTAAACCTCTTGGAATTAGTTGGTATTTTTTGTACAACAGAAAAGTCTTTATATCCAGGTCGAATTTTATATCTTTTCTACGCAACTCGTCAATGTGAAAAAATAAACTATCAATTGTATTTTCATTGTCACTAGTAATGCTTTCCACATCCTGGTCATATGAGTAAAGAGACGCTTCTAAGTCTCGTAAAACAAAACTCTCCTGTACTTCTGTCATAATCTGCAGCCCACAGGAACAAACCAAATAAAGCCAAAATCAAAGCCCTGTACCTTGTAATAGATTATTTTCAATGTCCCAATTCTGCAATATTTACCAATACAGTATTGATCCAATATTAATCCAATAAGGTGGAGTGTATCTTCAGCACCGCACAATAACCAACGCGGGGATCGCCCTATATGTATAAGTCCTGGCCTTAGAACTGGCCGATACACTGCCCGCTGAGCTACCGCAAAAAGGACACAATGCGTATAGAATATAAACAAGATGAGCGGTGCTTACCCTCAGGCTGTGACATAATGGCTTTCTTCAACGACCCTCCAGCGCGTCTTCAGCGTGTGCACTAACAACACTCCTACGGATGCAGATAGGAGCCAGATCCAGGCGTCTCGGTCCAATGACGTCAGAAAACTCTCCAGCTGTATAGAAAGGAAGCCGGCTAACCATCCGCAAATGAATCCAAGAAGCAGTTTCAGGTAAGATGCAGAAAAGGATTTTATTCTTCAGGTACAGACAAAGCTTTAAAATCAAAAAATGGGCATGCAGAAACGATGCACTAAATGGAGCTGGTCCGGATGGTTACTGAACAGTAATAGACATACGCGTTTCATGAGGGACTGCCTCACTTGCTCACTGCTTAAAACAAATGCTGTTCTGTAAGCCTATATAGAGGGGTAATCAGGTTAATTAACCATCTGTATAGCATTAACTGCTTAATACAAACACGATAAACACCTATCAATGACCTTGTGTGGAATGAAAATATTTTGGTCACACACCATCAAATCCCGGTTTTGTAATTTAAAACACATCCATAAAGAAGAATAACTTAAAGGTACATGAAACCCATTTTTTTCCATGATTTAGATAGAGCATGCAATTTTTCAGCAACTTTCTAATTTACTCCTATTATCAATTTTTCTTCATTCTCTTGGTATCTTTATTTGAAAAGACAGGAATGTAAGCATAGGAGCCGGCCCATTTTTGGTTCAGAACCTGGGTAGCGCTTGCTGATCGGTGGCTACATTTAGCTGTGCAGTTTTTCAGTGGCTGTATTTCTCTATATTATTGCTGCAGGCTATTGTTATATTGTTATGTAACTTTTAAACTTTGTTAAAAAAAAAAATGGAAATATATAAAGCTTCTGCTTTCTATTGTGCAAGATAATCCAAAATGCAAGGTACAGCTGTAAAATAGCGACTCATTTCACCAATCTGTGAAAGCTGCTTCTATCACAAGATGCAACAATACGCAGACTACAAGATGGAGTCGCCCAGTGTACTGATGCAAAGCTTTTCCATTAGGCTTCTGTTATAGGTTAAAAACAAAACACTAGCATGGTGAGTAGTAACCTAGCTAATGTAGTTGTATCCAGCAATAAATTGTCCTTTTAATCTCAGATTTTAAACAAATTTCCAATTTATTTCGATGTATTAATTTGTTTTTGTTCTGTTGGTATTCTTTGTTGAAAATTATACCTAGGTAGGCACAGAAGCTGCTGATTGGTGGCTGTACATAAATGCCTCATATTATTTGCTCTCCCAATGTGTTAACTAGCTCCCAGTAATACATTGCTGCTTCTTCAACAACCAAAAATATAAGAAAATTAGATAATAGAAGTAAATTGGAAAGTTGTTTAAAATTGTATGTTCTATCTGAATCATGAAATACAAATTTTGAGTTTCATGTCCCTTTAAGTATTTCTTGATAGTTTTGATGTATATATCATGTATCCTGTATATTTTATTATTTCATGTTACTTGTATGCTTATGCTTAAACTGCAATACATTGTTATTAACAAATAACACATTATAAACATTATTTAAATATAATTATTCAATGAATTATCATTTTATATGTTTAACATTTAAAAGAATACAGACTACATAGTTTTATGGTCTGGAAGGTAATAATAATATCCTAGATGATCCATCTATTACATGTTTTGCTGAGAGTACTTTTTCTGTGCATGGTGTAATGCAAAGACATAAATAATGTGTGTTTTTTAAAGACAAACAATACTGATTAAAATTATTCAAATGAGAAAATGATGGTTTAGCATAAGATGTGATCAATAATTAAAGGACCAGTCAACACAGTAGATTTGCACAATCAACAAATGCAGGATAACAAGACAATGCAATAGCACTTAGCCTGAACTTCAAATGAGTAGTAGATTCTTTTTTCTGACAATTTTTCCACTCCCCCTGTACCATGTGACAGCCATCAGCCATTCAGAAATGCATACAAACTTATTCTTGCACATGTTCAGTAGGAGCTGGTGACTCAAAAAGTTTTAATATAAAAAACTGTGCACATTTAGTTAAAGGGACACTGTACCCAATTTTTTTCTTTTGTGATTCAGATAGAGCATGAAATGTTAAGCAACTTTGTAATTTACTCCTATTATCAAATGTTCCTTATTCTCTTGGTATCTTTATTTGAAATGCAAGAATGTAAGTTTAGATGCCGGCCCATTTTTGGTGAACAACCTAGGTTGTCCTTGCTGATTGGTGGATAAATTCATCCACCAATCAAAAACTGCTGTCCAGAGTGCTGAATCATGAAAAAAGCTTAGATGTCTTCTTTTTTTATATAAAGATAGCAAGAGAACGAAGAAACATTGATAATAGGAGTAAACTAGAAAGTTTCTTAAAATTGCATGCTCTATCATGAAAGTATAATTTTATTGAGTGTCCCTTTAAATTACTGGGTTTGTGTAAAGAAAAATTATAATAATAAAAAGTCTAGGTTAGGATCCAGGAGCTTAGAGGAGTAGGCTAACCAACAATGTACATCACACATTTTTAACTTTCATTAAACACAATTTGTTTGGATACCACATCTGTTTGTTGCTTCCATTTGCTGTTTACTGAGCAACTATGAGGTTCCAGTTCATTCAAAGACACCATTGGTTTGGAGTTTCTGTAAATTAGCTATTGGGGATTATTAAAGGACTACTAAACACAGTAGAATTGCATAATCAATATCTGCATAATAAAAAGACAATACAAAAGCACTTAGCTTGAATTTCAAATGAATAGTAGATTTGTTTTTCCTTCCTAATGCATCATGTGACAACCATCAGCCAATCACAAAATGCATATTCATATATCATGTGAATCTTGCACATGATCAATAGAAATTGGCGCCTCAGGAAGTGTGCATATAAAAAGATTGTGCACCTTTAGATAATGGAAGGGAATTAGAAAGTTATTTCAAATTGTGTGCTTTATCTGAATTATGAAAGTTTAATTTTGACTTGACTGTCACTTTAAAGTTGTTTTGGAATATCTTAGGATACTCTATGTGGCACTCCCTTTTGGTTTTTCAGGGTAAAAGAGGGGGGGGGAGAGAGAGAGCGCAAAAGAGAGAGAGAGAGCGCAAAAGAGAGAGCGAACACAAAAGAGAGGGGAGAAAGCGCAAGAGAGAGGGGGAGAGAGAGCGCAAAAGAGAGGGGGAGAGAGAGCAAAAGAGAGGGGGAGAGAAAGCAAAAGAGAGGGGGAGAGAAAGCAAAAGAGAGGTGGAGAGAGGGAGCAAAAGAGAGGTGGAGCGAGAGAGAGCGCAAAAGAGAGAGGGAGAGAGCGCAAAAGAGAGGGGGAGAGAGCGCAGGGGGAGAGAGAGCAAAAGAGAGGGGGAGAGAGAGAGCAAAAGAGAGGGGGAAGAGAGAGAGCAAAAGAGAGGGGGGAGGAGAGAGCAAAAGAGAGGGGGGAGAAGAGAGAGCAAAAGAGAGATGGAGCGAGAGAGAGCACAAAAGAGAAGGGGAGAAAGCACAAAAGAGAGGGTGAGAGAGCACAAAAGAGAAGGGGAGAGAGAGCAAGGGGTAGGACCGCTGTACTGCAAAAATGGCCCATGTACACAGGCTTTAGTACTAGTGGGTAATAAAGGGATTATCTATCTTTTTGAAACAATAAAAATTCTGGTGTAGACTGTTCCTTTAAAGGAAAGTCTAATCCCTTGATTACCCATTCCCCCGTTTTGCAAAGCCAACATGGTTTTATTAATATACTTTTTACCTATGTGATTATCTTGTATCTAAGCCTCTGCAGACAGCCCTCTTATCTTAAGGCTATTTATTTATTATCTATTGACTTGCATTTTAGCCATTTTGTGCTGTGTCCTGCACAACTCTATGGGAGTGAGCATAATGTTATCTATATGGCACACATGAATTAACAGTGTATTGTTGTCAAAAGTTATTAAAAATGCATGTTATAAGAGACTGTCTTTAGTGGCATAGAAACAGGTATAAATGTAAAGGTTTATATATTAGAAAGTATATTAATATTGGTGTAGACTGTCTCTTTAACGATTACACGGTGCATTTATGCAAAAGTCACTATACCTTTTAATTCCTAATGGCAATTAGAAAATATCTACTGAATAATAATATCATGAAAGCTACCGATTTTAAAATGTTTAGGGTTTGGAGTAAAATGTTATTGTGGTCCATACATACCTATTTGTGTCTATAATTGAAAACAAATGTAATGGAATAAAATATAAAAAAAAAATTGCAATACAATTACAGCACAAATGCATTTTGCTAAAATAGTTCACTTAATTAATGCACAATATAATAACAATATTATTTTTTATTAATTCTGAAAAAGACCATCCATTGATCCACAAGTTTAAAATATTGCTTTTTTTTTTTTTTTTTTTTAATATTCTTGAACTATACAAAATGAGCATTATATAGCATGTGAGATTATGAAAAAATGATCTGTAATGAAATTGAAATAATTCTAATATCTTAATTTTAAGGTATATTTTAATGTTGTAAAATATTTTAGACTAATTTTTACAAATGCATATACTCTATGTGATCCCTTGAATGTAGAAATTGATCTTCAATTAGCATACTATAAGGTTGATAATTACTTAGGGGTCCAAATAAATGATTACCCTCTATAAATGTAACATTTCCCATTAAGCACTATACTGAAAATGCATTAATTTATACATGACTTCGTCTGGGGATTACTAATGTATTAATTATATCTTTTTTAACATGCAAATTTTTAATGTATAATTAATACATTTTTATTTTCTCTCTGTAAAATGAAAAAGAAAATACACATATATATATATATATATATATATATATATATATATATATATATATATATATATATATTATTTTGTATATATATTTATTTGGCTTTCTGCATTTATGAGTTTAACTATATATTATCTATTTGAAAAAATAGAAGATGAGGTTCATGGAATAAGAAATGTTCTTGCTTTTTCCATTAATTTGTGTCAGATGTTTTATTTTAGCTATTTTTAAAAAGAGATTTAAAATGCTTTTCATTTGCAACTTGAAACTGACCAAAATATTATGTTAACCTCAGGCCTTGACTTTTTGCCTCAAAGAAGATGAAAACATAAAAAAAATAGAAAACACCACAATTGAAGTCTAAATCAGAAAATTAGCTAACAGATTTTTTTTTTTAATTATAATTGATGTATAGCTACATACATATAACTGTTTTATTATATAAAGACACAATTACATACAAAATAGGTTTTATGAATCAAAAATATATACATAGAATGTATTACTTGTATACCAAGATTTTGGTGTACAAGTCATTTTATATGTGAACAGCTGCATATGAAAAGTTGTTTCTATTGTGTAGATAATAGCAGCCTGGCAAGTGTTTTCTGAAGAAAAAAAAAATGTGACTGAGGTGCATTTACAGGGTAATTTATACCTACATGAGGTCTTTTGTAATGATAAAGTGTGATTTTTCCATTTACAAAATGCGGCCTTGGTAAAACACTGAAAATGTGCTTTTCTAATTCAGTGAGAGCGGGCTGAGGTCTGTTCTCTAAAGACAGGATGCAGGTAATAATTGCCAGGTCTGAGTCAAAGAAAAAATCCTTGTGGCTTTTTAATATGACTATGAATAGTGCGACTCTTGAGCTAGATGAGATAAAACCAGGAACAAAAAAAAAAAAGAGCTTGAATTACACCAGCAGAAGCCTAATAACCACAATTACCAGGCATAGTATTTGGAGTTCCACAATCCACACCCATCAGTGCCTGAAGGTGAAATATATTAGGATGAATGAGTGATAGCCTATGCTTGAAAATGCAAACAGGGGTTATTCATTTGCAAAAAGCCTAGATGAGCTATCCAGAGTGTGCATTGTGCCTTTCAATAAAGCTATCCTGTAGCCTTGGACATTGTTGCATAAAAAAATTCAATTAAATCCTTATGTTCCATTACCATTCTTTAGACTAATTGTATTGCTAGAATTTGATGGAACCTTAAATGCAAATGTTATTGGATTACATATTTAAATAAAAACATTACAAATTCATGTAGTACTTTATATTTACTTAAAAAATATAGTATGCTAGTTATTTGAATTGGCAATGTGTAATAGCAATACAAATATGGGGTCTGGGAAACCTAAATACATTAACCATGTTAAAGTGAAGGTAAATACAAACGCTCTATTCTTAAAAATTAAATATATCAAGGCAAATAAATATAAGTTTAATTCATCAATATTTCTAAATCTTAATATTACCTGCGATATCCTATGTTATTCTCATCTACTCGGCTATCCGAAAAACAACCCGTCAATTTTAATTTTTTTTTAAAACAACAATCACATTGTGCAGCCATCCAATTGATTCCCTGGCCGTTAGGCGGCCGTCAATTTACGTCATCATGGTCTGCTTCGTGATGCGCATGCGTAACAGTTTCTATATTGCAGTTCCCAAGTGCGAGCGTTCACGCTTCACGCATGCGCATTATCCCCTATTTATTGTAGGCATAGCTTAGAGCAGCAGCCGGGATTACCGCATGCGCAAAGATGACAGTCTAAAAAGGATGCGCATGCGCAGTTAATCGATGCTCGATGTGCACGAGCTGAGTATACACGTATAGAGCGGGTGGGACCGCTCTATACGTCAAGGTATCCTAAACCAGGAAATAGTGAATGGGAGGAGAAACGGAAAGGAAGCGGAAGAAAAATATAGAGATAAAATTACATAAATAAATAATGTTTTTTCAAAAATAAAGCTAGCGACTTGATTTAAGTTACTAAAAGGGTTGTAAATAGGATTGATGGGTACAAAAACTTTACCTTCACTTTAATGAATGATATAAAATAAGAAATACATTTATATAGTAGTGCATGGAGAGTTATTGAAATGGTCATAAAAACATGCCTAATAAACTACACCAGAATAGGATTTAAATATGTAAAAAAAACATCATATTTTTTTATTTTCTAAATTCCACAACGAGCGATACCATAACAATATTGTATTTTATTTATAAGCAGAAATACATTTGATGTTTGAACAAAAATGTAATACAAAAGCAAAGCTATATTATTTATGCTCTTGCTTTGTTAAATCTTCTGGAATCTAATTAGATTGCAATAAATTGTTAATCATTTTGGTGCTAAAGGCTAAGCGTTGCATTTTCTAATACCCCTAATGAAGAGCCAGACTACAAATGAAGTGCAAACTATAGCGCAGGGTGTGCAACCTTTTGCATGACCTCACGCAAGCAACATCGTACAATATGGTGTAGCAATCTTGTATTGCAAGTGGTGAATTAAAGTATTACAAACTTTTTTTGCACACAAATGGAACACAAATTTTATCTAACATAATTAAATATAAGCTAAATGACCTCCTTTTGTTCTCCAACAATGCTTTTTATCGTTATAAAATATAATTTTAGTTTTCGTCAATAACGTTACTAAACCAAACCCACAAATATGGGCAGTACATGATCCAACGCAATGTCCAATCAGATGGTGAGTTCCTGAATATAATTATCTGACAATATCGTCAACCTGAGCATGCGCATTGGATTGTTCAATTCACGCATGCGCATATTACCTCCCTGATGCGGGTCTCCTAAATTCATCATAGACTTCCAGAGAGTGATGTCTACAATGACGTTACTAGTGCTTGCTCATACACATCGCGGCTGGGTTGTCAACCCAGATTGGACAAGCAGGAATGGTACCCATGGAGTGAAATTAGCTTAAAAACACACGTTATACCTTAATCTCATATAAAATGTTTCATAAAATCTCAGTATTTTAAGCAAGCTTCTATTTATTATGCTACCATCAAGTGTACATGTACTTTAAGAAACAAGGATCTATTGAACGCTGACACAAACAACAAAGTACAGTTACGTTAGCAGTTGCTAATTGCTAGCAAGTGATTGTTTTACTTTCATTATCCAGTGGAGGCTCTAAGGGTAAATACCCACATAGCTAGTGGAGAGCTATTGATAGCAAAGGGTGAGCTATCAACATCGTGGGCCCTATGCTACCAATAGCTCACAATCTGGTTTTACAAGTCCATTATAAACCAGAAATAGTAGAGAATGTTTAGCGCGCCCTATACTTATGTGCTGTGAACAACTGCAACAAATAACAAAGCAAAATAAATTAGCACAACTTGAGACCTGAAATAAAGTGTTAGGTCTAGTATACACTTATATACTGTACATATATATATAATTTTAAATTCATGTATAAAAAATATTTTAAATTGTTATGGTATATGACACGGTATTTGGGAAGGGCTCAAGGTGGATATATATATATATATATATATATATATATCACAGTATATAGATGGATGTATATATATATATATATGTATATACAGTATCTCACAAAAGTGAGTACACCCCTCACATTTTTGTAAATATGTTATTATATCTTTTCATGTGACAACACTAAAGAAATGACACTTTACTACAATGTAAATTAGTGAGTGTACAGCCTGTATAACAGTGTAAATTTGCTGTCCCCTCAAAATAACTTAACACACAGCCATTAATGTCTAAACCGTTGGCAACAAAAGTGAGTACACCCCTAAGTAAAAATGTCCAAATTGAGTCCAATTAGCCATTTTCCCGGTGTCATGTGACTCGTTAGTGTTACAAGGTCTCAGCTGTGAATGGGGAGCAGGTGTGTTAAATTTGGTGTTATCACGCTCACATTCTCTCATACTGGTCACTGGAAGTTGAACATGGCACCTCATGGCAAAGAACTCTCTGAGGTTCTGAACAAAAAAGAATTGTTGCTCTATATAAAGATGGCCTAGGCTATGAGAAGATTGCCAAGAACCTGAAACTGAGCTGCAGCACGGTGGGCAAGACCATACAGCGGTTTCACAGGAAAGGTTCCACTCAGAACAGGCCTCGCCATGGTCGACCAAAGAAGTTGAGTGCACATGCTCAGTGTCATATCCAGAGATTGTCTTTTTGGAAATAGACGTATGAGTGCTGCCAGCATTGCTGCAGAGGTTGAAGGGGTGGGGGGTAATCCTGTCAGTGCTCAGACCATATGCTGCACACTGCATCAAATTGGTCTGCATGGCTGTCATCCCAAAAGGAAGCCTCTTTTAAAGATGATGCACAAGAAATCCTGCAAACAGTTTAATGAAGACAAGTAGGACATGGATTATTGGAACCATGTCCTGTGGTCCGATGAGACTTGGTTGTCTCCACACATGCTTGACACCACCTGAACCAAATACGTTTTTGGTTCAGGTGGTGTCAAGCGTGTGTGGCGGCAACCAAGTGAGGAAAACAAAGACAAGTGTGTCTTGCCTACAGTCAAGCATGATGGTGGGAGTGTCATGGTCTTGGCCTGCATGAGTGATGCCGGCACTGGGGGGCTACAGTTCATTGAGGGAACCATGAATGCCAACATGTACTGTGACATACTGAAGCAGAGCATGATCGCCTCCCTTCGGAGACTGAGCTGCAGGGCAGTTTTCCAACAGGATAACGACCCCAAACAAACCTCCAATACGACACTGCCTTGCTAAAGAAGGTGAGGGTAAAGGTAATGGACTGGCCAAGCATGTCTCCAGACCTAAATCCTTTTGAGCATCTGTGGGGCATCCTCAAACGGAAGGTGGGGGAGCGCAAAGTCTCTAACATCCACCAGCTCTGTGATGTCATCATTAAGGAGTGGAAGGGGACTCCAGTGGCAACCTGTGAAGCTCTGGTGAACTCCGTGCCCAAGATGGCTGTGTGTTGAGGTATTTTGAGGGGACAGCAAATTTACACTGTTATACAGGCTGTACACTCACTATTTTACATTGTAGTAAAGTGTCATTTATTCATTCATTAATTTATATATATAGAAAAAATAACTCATTGTGTAGTTCATTAACAAATCTAGACAGTCCCAGAGGCTTGTTTACCCACAGAAAACCTCTGAATTACATTGTTTCCAATGCAGCAAAGGATTCTGGGTAAGATATGCAAATTAAGTACACAATGACACACCTTTTTACTTCAGTCTGCTTTTCAGCAGGTTCCCTTTATGCCAAAGTATCGCTGTTCACACAGCTTATAAACTTAGCTAGGGTTAGTGCAGTGATTCATAACCATCCCAGGACAGCTGTTTCGTGGTTTTTGCCACTCATCAGCTGGGAGTAGGTTAGAATCACTGCTGGGTGAAGTTGATTCCGGGCAGAAAACAACAACATTTTAAATTAGGGGGAGATATAAGGTGAATTTAAAATCCTCCACTACGCACAAAATATAGAAAAAATAACTCATTGTGTAGTTCATTAACAAATCTAGACAGTCCCAGAGACTTGTTTACCCACAAAAAACCTCTGAATTACATTGTTTCCAATGCATCAAAGGATTCTGGGTAAGATATGCAAATTAAGTACACAATGACACACCTTTTTACTTCAGTCTGCTTTTCAGCAGGTTCCCTTTATGCCAAAGTATCGCTGTTCACACAACTTATAAACTTAGCTAGGGTTAGTGCAGTGATTCATAACCATCCCAGGACAGCTGTTTCATGGTTTTTGCCACTCATCAGCTGGGAGTAGGTTAGAATCACTGCTGGGTGAAGTTGATTCCGGGCAGAAAACAACAACATTTTAAATTAGGGGGAGATAAAAGGTGAGTTTAAAATCCTCCACTACGCACAAAATATAGAAAAAATAACTCATTGTGTAGTTCATTAACAAATCTAGACAGTCCCAGAGGCTTGTTTACCCACAGAAAACCTCTGAATTACATTGTTTCCAATGCATCAAAGGATTCTGGGTAAGATATGCAAATTAAGTACACAATGACACACTTTTTTACTTCAGTCTGCTTTTCAGCAGGTTCCCTTTATGCCAAAGTATCGCTGTTCACACAACTTATAAACTTAGCTATGGTTAGTGCAGTGATTCATAACCATCCCAGGACAGCTGTTTCATGGTTTTTGCCACTCATCAGCTGGGAGTAGGTTAGAATCACTGCTGGGTGAAGTTGATTCCGGGCAGAAAACAACAACATTTTAAATTAGGGGGAGATAAAAGGTGAGTTTAAAATCCTCCACTACGCACAAAATATAGAAAAAATAACTCATTGTGTAGTTCATTAACAAATCTAGACAGTCCCAGAGGCTTGTTTACCCACAGAAAACCTCTGAATTACATTGTTTCCAATGCAGCAAAGGATTCTGGGTAAGATATGCATATTAAGTACACAATGACACACCTTTTTACTTCAGTCTGCTTTTCAGCAGGTTCCCTTTACGCCAAAGTATCGCTGTTCACACAGCTTATAAACTTAGCTAGGGTTAGTGCAGTGATTCATAACCATCCCAGGACAGCTGTTTCGTGGTTTTTGCCACTCATCAGCTGGGAGTAGGTTAGAATCACTGCTGGGTGAAGTTGATTCCGGGCAGAAAACAACAACATTTTAAATTAGGGGGAGATAAAAGGTGTGTCATTGTGTACTTAATTTGCATATCTTACCCAGAATCCTTTGCTGTGGGTAAACAAGCCTCTAGCATACAATAATGCTTTACTTTCAACTTGTAATATGGGCATAAGAATACTATTGATTTATCTTGAGTTGTGTTAGAACTTAATAGCGCTAGTATTTTTGCACTCCACTCAACATCTATCCCAAAGTGCATACTAATATGCATTTTATGATTAAATTGTGGGTGATAACGATTCATAATCCTAACTAATTAATATAATTAACCAACCAGGATTACAATAAAATAACCTGCATTTCATTTAGATCAATGAGAGGATCTTCAAGAATCTTTTGAAGAACCTCTAGATTTCAGGAGTAGTAAATATATCTTTTTACATTTTAAATTAACATATTTTATGTTATCAATTTTTTTTATTTATCTTTAAAGGGACACTGAACCCAGATTTTTTCTTTTGGGATTCAGATAGAGAATGCCATTTTAGGCAACTTTCTAATTTACTCCTATTATCAAATTGTCTTCATTCTCTTGGTATCTTTATTTGAAATGGAAGAATGTAAGTTTAGATGCCGGACCATTTTTGGTGAACAACCTGGGTTGTTCTTGCTGATTGTTGGATAAATTCATCCACCAATAAACAAGTGCTTTCCATGGTCCTGAACCATAAAAATAGCTTAGATGCCTTCTTTTTCAAATAAAAAAAAGCAAGAGAACGAAGAAAAATTGATAATAGGAGTAAATTAGAAAGTTGCTTAAAATCACATGCTCTATCTAAATCACGAAAGAAAAAAATTGGCTTCAGTGTCCCTTTAACTTGAGGGTTAGGTGATATAGGGGTTTGCAATGAAATAAGTTAATTGATTAGGAGAAGGATTATTAAATAACATTTTAGTGGCCTTGGAAGCATGGGCTTTTGAGGGGGAGCATTTACCCCCTTTTGATTTTCCTCCCCACCTGGAGTACAAAATGCAGACAAAAAGACAATATAATTTCCTTTTTTTTTCTTTTAATTCCCTTGAATGTAGCTCCATTTTAGAGGAAGTAGCACAGTATTCTGGGAGTGACATAGTATTCTGGAATTTGCTGTTCACTATTTCCCTCTCCGTATTGCGCGACTGCAGTTCTGGACTTTAAGTTCCAACGTGAGCTTCATAGAAGGTAGAAAATCTACTCTCACCTTTTTAACAGCAAAAGGTTTTGGCAATAGCACAAATACAGGATTGTATATTTTTAATATTTTACGTAATATACTGTTAGCAGTATAAGGCTTTATATGTATAGGTTAGATTATTTTGGAACTTTTGTGTTTAATTTTGATTATGTTTTTCTTCTTCTTTATTATTATTATTATTATACTTTATTTATAAAGGGTCAACATATTCTGCAGCGCTGTCCATGGGTACAATTCATTCAAATAAAACTAGAAGGATAGGAGGTTGAGAAACAGGAGGTGAGGACTGCAAGATTGAGAAAGATGTTAATGCAAAGTTAAATGATGGAAATGTTAGGTAAGTGAAATTTATTTATTACTGAGTTGGGTGGTAGGCTTCTCTGAACAAAAAAGTCTTCAGGGAGCATTTAAAAGAAGAAAGTTTAGGGGAAAGCCTGACAGGACGACGGAGAGTGTTTCAGAGGGTAGGTGTTGCACGATTAGCATGGAAAGAGGTGATAGTCGAAAATGCAAGGAGCAGTTCATTATTGGATCTTAGTGGGCGGGCAGGAGTATACTTGTTGATTAGAGAGGATAGGTAGTGGGGAACGGCGTTGGTGAGAGTTTTGTATGTAAGGGTGAGAATTTTTAATTTAATTCTGCTGTGAATGGGGAGCCAATGAAGGGACTCGCAGAGAGGTGCAGCAGATACAGAGCGATGGGAAAGGTGAATTAGCCTGACAGAGGCACTTAGGATGGATTGAAGGGGGCAGGGCGGGAAATAGGAAGGCCAGTAAGTAGGTTATTGCAGTTGTCAAGTCGGGAAATAAAAAGGGAGTGGATTATTTGCTTTGTGGTGTTAACACTCAGAAAAGGGTGAATCTTGGAAATATTGCGTAGGTGGTTGCGGCAAGATGAAGGAAGCAATTAGATGTGGGGGACGAAGGGTAGATTTGAGTCAAGTATAACTCCGAGGCAGCGGACTTGGGGCGATGGTGAGATGGTGATGCAGTCGACAGGGATAGAAAACTCAGAAGTCGGCGTAGAGCTTGAGGGGAGATTAGAAGGAGCTCAGTCCTGATATTGTGAACTGTGAAATTAACGAGGGATGTTATGTCTCGAGAATATTGTTTAATATGCAGGGTTTTTCTTTAATCTTTACTGTTTAACTGTGAAACATCTTATGCACTGAATAAGCTGTATTGTTATCTCTATTTGTTCAATAAAATAAATAAAAAGAGAAGGAGCTCAGTCTTGGACATGTTAATCTTTTGGTGGTGAGAGGCCATCAAGAAGAAATACCAGATAAGCAGTAGAGGACATGAGAAAGGACAGAGGGAGAGAGAGCAGGGGTGGAGAGGTAGATCTGGGTGTCATCAGCATAGATGTGATATTTGAAGCTGTAACTGTTGATAAGTTTACCCAGTGAAGAAGAATAAATGGAGAAGAGTAGAGGACCCAGAACAGATCTTTGAGGTACTCCAACAGACAGAGGCATTGGAGAGGAGGAATCATCAGTAAATGACACAGAAAAAGACCTGTGAGAAAGATAAGAGTAAATCCAAGAAAGAGCAGTAGAGGCCAAAAGAGTTAAGGGTCTGTAGGAGGAGGGGGTGGTCAACTGTGTTGAAGGCAGCTGAGAGGTCAAGTAAGATAAGTATGGAGTAGTGGCCATTACTTTTAGCAGAAAGAAGATCATTAGTAATCTTTGTAAGGGCAGTCTTAGTTGAGTGTCTGTGGGGCAGAATTCAGATTGAAGGGGGTTAGACAAGGAGTTAGTGGACAGGAAGTGGGTTAGGCAATAGTAAACTAGTCTTTCAAGGAGTTTTGATGTTAGCGGAAGAAGTGATATGGGGTGGTAGCTTTCAGGAGAATTAGGGTCAAGGGAGGGTTTTTTTGAGTATGAGTGTGACCTTTGCATGTTTGAAAGAAGATGGGAATGAACCGGTAGAGAGAGATAGGTTGAATATGTGACAGAGAGCAGGAGTGAGGGTGGAAGACAGGGAGGGTATTAGATTTAAAGGGATAGGGTTGACCAGGCAGTTAGTGAGGCATGAGGAAGATAGTAACGAAGAAACTTAATTCTCAGTGGCTGGATGGAAAATGCAGAGGATGACAGAGGGAGTAACTTGGCCTGTTGTTGGAAGATTGCAGGATGGTGTTGGAATGTTGTTTCGGATAGTACGTGTTTTGTTTAAAAAGTAGTCTGCCAGGTCTTGAGCACTAAAGACAGACTGGGGGGGGGGGGGGGGTGGAGCAGGTGGATAAAGGAGAGAGTTAATGGTAGAGAAGAGTCATTTAGGGTTTGAGGAAAGAGTAGATATGAGAGAAGAGAAGTAGATTTGCTTGGCTAAATGAAGGGCAGAAGAGTATGTACGTAGAATAAGCTTATAGTGGATGAAATCAGGTTCAGAATGATTTTTTTTCTCCAGGCACGCTCAGCTGTACGGGAGCATTTTTGCAAATAGCGTGTTTGCTGAGAGTGCCAGGGCTGTAACTGATGGCGTAATGTTTTGCGCAGTTGGGGAGGGGCAAGTGTGTCTAGTGCTAAGGAGAGAGTTTTGTTATAGTGGGCTGTAGCAAGATCATGGCAGGTTATAGTGGAAGTGTGAGAGAGGAGATCTTGAATGATTTTTGAAAATTGTAGTGGATCCACAGCGTGTAGATTTCTACAGGTGCGGGGGCGGAATGGAGAAGTGGGATTAGCTGTTGTGTTATTATTATAGGTGACCAGGTGATGGTCTGAAATGGGAAAAGGGCGACAGATGAGGTCAGATATAGAGCAGTGGAAGGAAAATACTAGGTCGATGGAGTGTCCATCACAGGGAGTAGGGAATAGGGTGGATTATGAGAGACCGAAAGAGGATGTTAGTGAAAGAAGTTTAGAGGCAGCAGGGGCAGATGGGTTGTCAATGGGAATGTTGAAGTCCCCAAGAATTATGGTTGGTATATTTGTAGAAAGAAAGGAAGGAAGCCAGGCAGCAAAGTTGTCAAGGAATTGGGAGGTCGGTCTAGGAGGGCGATAGTTGACTGTCACTCTGAGGGAGAGGGGGAGAACAAGCGAAAACAGTTGACTTCAAAGGAGGAGAAGGAGAGAGATGGGATTGGAGGTAGGTACTGATAAGTGCAGGAGGGGGACAGCAGGATCCCAACACCGCCACCATGTTTCTCACCTGGCCTCGGGGTATGGCTAAAGTGCAGACCACCATGTGTGAGAGCAGCAATGAAAACAGTGTCAGAAGAAGATAGCCAGGTTCGGTAATTGCTAAAAGGGTGAAAGCATTTGATATAAACAGGTCATGAATGGTTGTAAGTTTGTTGCAGACAGAACAAGAGTTCCATAGTGCACAAGTAAAAGGAGTGTGTGCGTATGGGATGCATTGGATGGAAATGAGGTTATGTGTGTTGCTTTTATTAAAGTTTCTTTAAGGAGTGCGTGATTGGGTAATGGTGGAAATGAGGGTGGGCCCAGGATTTGGAAAGATGTCGTCTGATGCTAATAGCAGCAAGAGGGAAAGTAGGAGTAGGTGAGAATGGGATTTATAGAAGTGGGGGTATTTCTGTGAGCTGGTGCAGTTTATTGATACATATTTTAAAATAGAAAGTAGTTGTCTAATTCTCAGTGCTGTCACTTAAAGATGGTCACTTAGACAGATGGGAGTTTAGAGAGATGGAATACTCTGCAAACGCTCAACCCTGCAAATGCTCCCCTTAGCTGGCATTATAACTGTATAATGCACCAGATCCAATAAGCAAAGCACTAAATAAATAAAACTAAATGTGTTTTCTATTTTCATTCATAAGTAATGAGTCTGATTAAAGACATTTATTTTATTACACCAAAAAAAGTGTGTAAACTCAAGAAAGTATAGTGTACTAGTAAATTAGGACTGGTAGCATTTATGAATCATTTTAAACCCTAATATCTATTTATCTATCTATCTATCTATCTATCTATCTATCTATCTATCTATCCACACATACACACACATATATATTTATCTATATATATATATATATATATATATATATATATATATATATATATATATATATATATATGTGTGTGTGTATATATATATATATATATATATATTACTACACCCAACCAAGGCTCAGGTGGCTTTAATTGTGTATAAATCCAGGGAGTCTCATTCTATTATAAAGATAAAATGCAGGAATGATTCAGCCCATAAAGACAAAGTGTTGTAGTGTTAGGACCAGTCAACATTGGGACACCTTGTAAGTTGCTGACTGGCTAAGCAGAATATGGCCATATTGAGTAACTAAGATTACAATTTTAATATAAAAATATTGGTGGGTTTTTTCATGGCAATTTTTGCAGCATTTAAAAATGTTTTGTTTATTTTCAAAAGGATGTGCGCCAATTACTCCTGTCTTATGTAACTATCTGGTCTCATTGGCTGCACTCCCAAAGATGTATTTGAATTTTTTTGTAGAGTGTGCTAAACCAAACTTTGTGGATATATATATACTATATATATATATATTATATAACTATAAATATATATATGTGTGTTTATTATCTGGGCATATTTCACTTTATTGCTCCCTCCCTTGAAAATGTTTTTGCAGATGCCCATGGTTTACAGTAAGTGTGTTTCCAATTATTGGTGGTGGGTGGTTTCTTGAGGGTGTTAAAGTTAAGGGGGAATTCAATGGTAAAGTTTGTAGTTATGGTTAATTGCAATAGGGGATTTGAGAAAGTAATTATGGTTAATGGTTAGGGGATAGTTGTGGTTAGGGTTAATTGTGGTAAAGGGTTAGTTGAGTCATTATAAGTAATGTTTAAGTTATTTTATTTAGTAATAATATTTGTATTTTTTTATTGTTAGAAAAGATAGACCCACTATAAATGTAGAGCATGGGTGGCAAACCTTTTTAAAGTATTAGGGCAAATTGATAATAATCCTCTAAGAGAATTTATTGAAGGCAATATGATACTAGTGGCTTATATGACTCACACATTCGGCACTCTTCTTGTGAACCAATAACCAAACATGACAAAGTTTTGGGTACAAAAGGCCGCAGCCCACATTTATTAAACAAACAAGTGTTTACAAATAACACAACCACCTAACCAATGTGGTTACAAAAAACTCTGGGGTGCTGTCCATCATCCACCACACGTGCCTTCCACTGGCTGTTGCCAGGCACGCCCCCTTTTCTTAAACTCTCCCCATCGTCCGATGAGGTACCATTACCACATAAAACTCGCCTGATAAGGCCAGCACCCGCCCTTAGCTGCGACTTCCAAATTCTTCAAACAGGGAGGGAGGGAGGGAGCTTTTCCCGCTTCACAAGGCAACTGATGCTGGCTTCCGCCTCACAACCCTCAATACTTATACTCGCTCCTCCTCCTCTAAACTCTGCCTAGCAACCCACTGCTATTGGCCTGTAGTGTGGTCACATGCCCCTGCTCTCAATTCATTCCTTCCGGGGCTTCTTTGACTCACACATTCGGCACTCTTCTTGTGAACCAATAACCAAACATGACAAAGTTTTGGGTACAAAAGGCCGCAGCCCGCATTTATTAAACAAACAAGTGTTTACAAATAACACAACCACCTAACCAATGTGGTTACAAAAAACTCTGGGGTGCTGTCCATCATCCACCACACGTGCCTTCCACTGGCTGTTGCCAGGCACACCCCCTTTTCTTAAACTCTCCCCATCATCCGATGAGGTACCATTACCACATAAAACTCGCCTGATAAGGCCAGCACCCGCCACAGACCGACCTACCGTCGGACACCGCCCAACCGGGCTAAGGCCTTCTGTACCCCTTCTTTTAGGTTAAAATTAAATAAGTGCAACCCCACTTCATTGAGATGCACCCCATCCTTAATAAAAAAGCATCTGCCTGATTCCCCTTCGAATTCAACATGGCGAATGCCAAAACCCCCCAACTGAGAAACAAAACCTGATAGAGTCCTGTTAACTTTTCTTCTGGATAAGTCCAGCCTCCTGACATCCCAAGCTGAGCGCCATTCCAACCTTGTCTCAATTTCTGACCACACAATTAACACCTTCGGGAACAAAACCTTCAACCTACGCATGCCACCCTTCAACTGGTCAATCAAATCTTTTTGAGCCATAGACCCTAAGTCATTTCCTCCAGCGTGTAACACCAAAATGTCAGGAGGCTTGTACAGCCTGGCAAACTTACTCACTGTACCCACTACCCCTTCCCATTTGAGACCTCTTACCCCAAACCACTTTACCCCAACCTGTTCCCGAGGAAGACCCAACTGGATTCCCCCTTCCTTTGTTGCTGCTGCCTTTCTCGCCCAGTAAATGAAAGAATGTCCAACTATCCAACACTGAACTGGACCTGTTAAGAAAACAAAACTATACTATCATGTTAGGTCGAACATAACGTTTAAAACACCCCGACTTCCACCTTCCCACCTTTTTCACAACTTCCTCACTCAAACCCAATTCATGCGCCTCAGTTGCCGCGCCTATTCTAAACGAATGGCATCCAAAGTCTTTCGGGTCCACCCCAGCCACGGACAAAGCCCTTCTAAGCACCGCCCCAAACTGATATTTTGACAATGCTCCTCCATCCTCGTGCCTCAAAAGAGGGCCCTCACCTCTAGGCCTGATCCTAAGATAATCCACCAGTGAAACTACCGGGCAACAAACACCCCCTATAGCAAATAACTTGATTAAGCGGCCCATACCCTCCTGATCTGTCTTAGATTTTCTAAGCCAAATGGACACTTCCTCCCTTGATATCACCACATCACTAAACCCGATACCGCCATTGTCCTTTCTATTGGCCCCAACCAATTCCAACACTCTAAAAGCCCCGAAAAAGGCTAAAACAAAAGCCACTCGGAACAAATAATACTCAAACTTTGAATTGCACACCTCCTCCAAAGCCCCAACTACCTTTAATAGTAAACCAAATACAAGTGGACATCTTTTGTCCCCCCTAGCTCCACCTCTACAAACACCTCTCACCGCCAATTTTACCCAAAACTCCTTTGTTAAATCGACCCATCCCATCAGCTTAAACAGAAAGGCTAACTCCGCCACCTGACGATTCACCATGGATTTTGACATCTTCGCCTCTTTCCATTCCTGCACCCAATCAACCAAGTACCACACCCAATCCTCTTTTGACAGCCTGATCCCATCCCTGTGCAGTCTACAAAACCACAGTTTCCATACTGGCACGTAAGCTCTTAACGTACTCTGGGCTAAAGCCCCTCTCGCCAATTTCAATCCTTTAAGAAGTCCATCTGCCACAAAGCCCTTGGGCATTCTTCCCCATCCAACTTCGCCTCCGGGGCTGCTTCCCGAAACTTCTGCCACTGCAACCGGGAAAGAGAGTCAGCAATCACATTTTGCTTCCCGGGTACATGCACCGCCCGAAAAAACACATTCCCCCTCAAGCATTCCAGGACTAACACTCGGAGAAGCCGAATCACCGGCCTCGACTTCGCTGTCAACTTATTGATCGCAAATACCACTCCCAGATTGTCAGAGTGGAAAGTCACCTTCCTATCCCTCAGCTCACCATTCCAAACCATCACAGCCACCACCAACGGAAACAATTCTAGAAACACCAAGTTCTTGGTTAAACCTTGTTCCCTCCATTCCTCAGGCCATGTATCCACACACCATCTGCCATCAAATTATGCCCCAAAGCATCTGTGTATAGGTGCAACATCTCATCCGATACCGGCCCCTCCTGAATGAGCGACCGCCCATTGAACTCCTCCAAAAAAATCAACCACACTCTTAGATCCTCCTTCAACTCCTTTGAAAGCCGGATCCTGTGGTGTGGTTCCTTCACCCCAACTGTAGCCAATGCCAGGCGCCTTCCAAAAACCCTTCCAACTGGGATCACCCGACAGGCAAAATTAAGCTTGCCCAGTAGCGATTGCAGCTCTCGCAATGACACTTTCACCTTCCCAAGCATCCCAGTTATGACCTTTCTCAGATCTACCACCTTTTCCCAAGGTAACGAGCACTCCATCAAGACTGAGTCAATCTGGATCCCCAGAAAACTCAACTTAGTCACTGGCCCTTCCGTCTTTCCTGGTGCAATCGGAATCCCGAATTGCTCAGCCACTTCAACAAATGTTTTCAACAACATTTCACAAACTCCAGAACCAGCTTCCCCCACAAACAGGAAATCATCCAAATAATGGACCAACGATGACCTGCCCGCCTTTTTCTTCACCACCCATTCCACAAATGTACTACATTTTTCGAAATACGCACAGGATATGGAGCATCCCATGGGTAAACACAGATCAACGAAAAATTCCCCTTGAAATTGGCAACCCAATAAATGATGACACACCGGATGTACTGGTAAAAGCCGAAAGGCTGCCTCAACATCCACCTTTGCCAACAATGCTCCAATCCCCGCTCTCCTGACCACACTCACCGCCTTATCAAATGATGCGTAACGTACTGCCGTCAAAGACGGGTCAATCCCATCGTTAACAGACGCGCCCTTAGGATGAGACAGGTGGTGAATCATTCTAAATTGTCCCTCCGTCTTCTTTGGGACCACCCCAAGTGGGGACACCCTCAAATTAGGGAATGGAGGGTCCTTGAAGGGGCCTGCCATTCTCCCCAGTGCCACCTCCTTTTCCAACTTAACTTGAACCACCTCTGGGAATTGCTCAGCCGATTTCAAATTCCCAGGAACTCCCGATCCCTTTGAACCCTCAAACGGAATACGAAACCCAGAACTGAAGCCCGTCAGTAACAGCTCCGCATCCCCCGCTCCACCCTTTGTCTTACCGTATTGTCTTAGCCACGGGGCCATCTCTCTTACCCTCACCGGGGTCTGAGCCCGTAGCAACACCCTCACCTCCTTTTCCATTCCCTTTTCCTTTTCGGAAACATTTTGCCCCAGAGTGCGCACCTCCGCATCCTGAGCACTCGTGCTTGTATTTGCATGCCCCTCCGAACCTACACACCCCTTCATTAAACTGGAAGCAGAGGCCTTTTTTAATTGCCACCGATGTGGCCCCCACGGTCGTTCCACTAGCCCCCGTTCCTCCACTCCGAAAGGACTGCCCCCTCAAAGGAGTTATTAACTCCAACCACACCCCCATCTACCTGTCGTCCCACCGCATCTCTGGTCGTACCGCCAGCCTCTGGCGGAACTGTTCATCGTACCGCCACCAGGCAAGACCCCCATATGTCCTCTGAGCCCCTGATATTTCATCAAAATAGCAAAACATAGTCGAACTCTGCTCGGGGAATTTCTCCCCGATCACGCTGGCTAATATGCAAAAGGCCCTCGACCAGTTTGAAAAAGTTTTAGGTAATTTCCTCCACTTTTTCTTTCTCTCCTCCTCTTCCTTTTTGCCCTGTTCCCCCTTTGGATCCTCCTTTATCTCAATAAAGTGGTCCAACGGCAACAATGAAAAGATCTCTACAAACTCTCGTTTCCATATCTTTTCTTTAACCTCTTTACTCAGATGGATCCCAAGTGGTCCAACCGAGCACAAGCAAGGCCTACGCAAGGCTTGATCCGCCACCATTAACACTTCACCGCTTGTAACCGGCACCGACCCTCCTTTAACTCCCCCACTCCCCGAAGGGGTTCCAACCACCGGTACACTAACCTCCTTCACTGCCGGTACCCATGCTCCCGCTGCTGTCCCCACAACACCCCCAACCTTCCTTTTGTCTTCTAATTGAGCCACCAGCTCCTTCAGACCTTTCATCACCGTCTCATACACTCCCCCCGACTCTTCTTTTTCCTTCCCCCCCTGCAGGGAACCCGCCGTCTCACCTGGCGGCCTTGTCACAGGCTCCTGCACCACTATTGTATCCTCTCTTCTCCTTTCTGCCCTGTCACCTGCAGATCTTCTCCCTCTATCATCAATGTTATAAGACATAGAGTTTTCCCTCCTACGTGTATGTTCTCGATCTCTATCCCGCCTGCCCCATGTGGGGGACGTATGCCTTTCCCGCTCCCTGTTGTCTATCCTTGGTGTCCGAGATCTCTCCCTCCGCTGTGCCCCTCTGCTCCTGATCCTGTCCCTTCTGCTCTGTCCACCTGAACCTCCACCTGATCTCTGTGGAGAATGATTAACATGATGTCTCTGCCTCCTAGTGTCTTCCTTCTCTCTTCCCCTGCCCCTCTCTCGTTCTTCCCTAATTCCCCCAATTTGTCCCTCACTCTGAGTTACGTGTCCCCCCCCAGGCACCAGAGAATTGAGCAGCTGCATTAAAGTAGCCATCTCTCCTACCTGTGCCGAACTCTCCGGTTCTGTCTGCTGTCCCAATTGCAACTCTTCTCCAGCGAAGTCACTGTAAGATTCATTCATCCACAGGACGTCCTCCTCCAGCTCCTGTAATGAAGACTGCTCTGCAGGCAACCCCGGCCTTTCAACTGGGACGCCGTCCGACTCCTCCGGTTCTGAAACACAATCATTAACTTCCAAATTATTCCTTTTCTCAGTCCTTTTACCCCCACTCCTGTTCTCCCTGCCCCACTCTGTCTCTGTACCCCTATTCTCCCCATCCCCCCTCCCCCCTGAAACCCTATCCCTTTCCCTTATATCCTGTACCAAAACCTCAACGGCCTCTCCAATCCCACGTGATATTCTGACCATCTGATTAATATAAGCAGTGCTCACACTAAAAAAAACATAGAGGGTTTTTTATTTTTACATTGCTCTACAAATACCTAATAATAATAATAATAATAATAATAATAATAATAATAATAATATTGAATGTCACATGATACTTATGAGTTGCCAAAACATAATTATTTAAGATATAAGTCTTATATAATAGTTGAAATTTTAGTGTAATATAAATAATTGAAAATATTACATATTATTTTTTCATTGCTGCTGCTATATGTAATCTTTGTAGTCATTTATTATTAGCTTCTGGTATTTTACTAATTACCACTCGTTTCAAGGATTATGTGATATGTGATGTTAGATAGATAGATAGCTATATAGATAGACAGACAGCAAGAAAGACAGACAGGTAGACAAACATGTGCATCTGCAGAAATTTTTCCAGGGGGGGGGGGGAGCGCAAAAATAATAATACTCTAAGTATTATAATATCAGTGGCAACCTGTTTAGCAGAGTTGCTTGTCATATGCATGAGCTGCACAATTTTAAACATGGTAGCTTATTGGTAAAAAAAAAAAATGACTCGAGTAGGTACCTATGCTTAGATATAAGGCAGGGCTTGACAAATATGATTTGAAAATCTAGGAGCCAGCTCAAAAATACATTTTTGGGGCTGCAATAAGATGAGAAAATAGAAAGTTTATTGCAAGCACAAAGCTAGATTAAAAACAAAATGGTAGTGTTAGTTACAACATTTGTCCAAATTGTGATATCCCAGGACCAAGTCAAAGTCTATTCCTCCCTGGGTTCTTAACTTACAGCCACATAATGCATGCCTCCAACCAAACACACTGAGATACAAACAAGGGTGATACAGGCCTTTTGTAATATACCTAGACAGATACAAAACACAGAAAAGGACTGCACTCCCAAACCAGACCAGGAGAACATTACATTCAACTGTAAAACCCACAGCCCTGGGTACTCACCAGCACTCACAGACAGCTGCACAGCTCTCAGTAACTCCAGGCTAGCCTGTGTGCAAAGTCCATAAAGAAAATTACAAAATAAAAATATTAACACATAGAATGTCTGGTACTGTCTTGCAAGCACACAAGTAGATTAAAAGCAAATAAAACAGTAATTTTTAATCTAGCTGTATGCTTGCAAAAGTGTGCTTGACTTTTTACCTGGAGCAAAATTCAAGGTGGGCAAGCGCCCCCCTTTGCCGTCCTGGACACCCAGATAGATAGATAGATAGATAGATAGATAGATACATACATACATACTTGTTGTCAACCGGAGTTGATTTGCTCTTTTTGAGCACTTGAGTAAGAACCTGTAAAGTAAGGCTTTTTGCTTTGGAATATAAATATATTTTAAATATTATTAAAGCTGTCACTTTCCATAGTTACATGTCAAAAGAGGACCATACATTTTATATTTGCATATATGCAATAAAAGTGCAAAGTAAGTGACTGTTTTAATTTAATGCAATAAAAAAAATGCTGATTCAACTGATTTGTTAAAACAGAGTAATTTATTCAGGTTCTTTAAAGGACAACATGCCCTTCACATAGAGCAAAATTTGCAGTTAATGACATCCTTCTTGCAAATTCATAAAAGATTTTCACATTACAAAAATTAATTAAGATTTGTGTAATTGAAACTGCTACACTTTACAGCCTGTCAGTTTGGAGCTGGTTTCGTTAGTTCCAGCCCTCCTGAATATGCATGCAGCCCCTGCTAGTGAGAAGACACAATACAACGAATGGGAAGAATAGACATTGTCACTCAGCAGGTTGTACGTCTCCCTTGCTTGCTCCCTGTCTGCTTGCTATAACCTCTTATTTCTTCTCCTGCTGCTCCAAGTCACTAAAAGGGTGTTTCTGGCCTACTGTGCACAGCATAGATTATTCCAACAATCTGCTGCACAGTTATCATTCTGTTAAATTTACATTATGCCACAATGTCTGTTTACTTCTACCTAATATTTTAATGTAAATTCTAATAGTATCTTATTGCAGCATCAGTAAGCATTACATAAATATCTACCTGTCTTGCCTTGAGCCTATGGTATGCAGTCTTTCTATTATAAAAGATGAAGTTTCATATACTTTAATATATTGTAAATTTATAATAATACCATACTTTATTTAAAGGGGCGATAAACAATGTTGTCTTTTTATATGTTAACATATCAGTCAAGTCTAAACATTTTTTTGCATTTTGTTTGATGCAATTGTTTTTCTATAGCTGAATTCCACTCACCACTTTCTTAAGAACTTGAAACATGATAAAATAACAACCGCTACAAGTTTTACGTTGAACTCATCAGCAATTTAGATTTTTGCCCTATATTCAACATTGAGTATGCTAGTTACTTTTATTAAGTGGATTTTTTTTCCTCTAACTTTCCTCTTCCATTTTTTCTACTGCATTTTTTTCATGAGTAGTAGATTTTTCCAGGCAAATTTTAACGATAATTCCATTTTACCTGCCCCCTGTATCACGTGAAAGCCATCAGTCAAACACAAAATACATATATGCATATACTATCAACTCTTCTTAATGCTCATTAGGAACTGGTGTCTCATAAAGTGTGCATATAATAAAGATTGTGGAGATTTTAATAATGAAAATAAATTGATTTTTTTTTATTGACTCCCTGGTGGACTCCACTGATTACCTTTGTCCAATCTGAGTATGATCCGTTTACTACTACTTGTTGCTCCCTGTCTTTTATCCAGTTATTTATTCCTGAGATAACATTTTCAGCTATGTCCAGTCCCTTAATTTTGTATATTTATCTCTCATGTGGCACTGTATCAACTGATTCCCCTTTATCTATACTTTCCTTCCTTCCTTGTAGAATCTATTTAGATTAGTTTGACATGATCTTTTTCTCATAAAACCATGTGGTTTGAACTCACAATTTTGTTTACACAAATACACTCATCAATATACTGTAATCCCTTATGGTCCCTTCAGGTATCTTCCCCACTATTGATGTCAGACTAACTGGTCTATAGCCTCCTGGATCAACCCTGCTTCCCTTTTTAAAAGGTGGCACCACGAAAGCTTTACACCAGTCCTGGGGCACTATGCCTGAGGATAATGAGTCTTGAAAAATTAAGAATAGAAGTTTGACTATAAGAGTTTTATTTACCTTAATAATATACAGTTTATTTTCCTGATATCCTCTAGAGATAATCCAGTTAATGGTATGGGCTTTTATGTTCTAGTTTGTTTCAAAAGTATCTCCCATTGATTCCTCTCTTGTGTATACTGAAGAAAAGAACTGGTTTAGTACCTCAAACTTCTCCTGGCTGTCACTGTTAATCATGCTACCCTTCACACATTTTTACTTTAAATCATATTTTTTATTGAGGTTTTTATATATAACAGCATAACATAACATAATGTTATATATGTCCTTCTACAGTGACAACATTCATATCAATACAACTATAGGTATATACTTTTGATGTTACACGAAATGGTTGTCTACCTATGAAAAAATAAATACAGTGAAATATCATCATAAACAAAAGAAAGGATGCCATATTCCTCAGTAAATCAATCAGAACATATAAAAATGAAACCTAATTTTTTTATTTTATAAATCTCCCAGATTGGTAATAGGCCACTCTTGGACCTATATGTAATAGTTTACTGCACTGGAGGCATACTAAAATAATATAAAGCCACTCTTGGGCATGGTACATTAACATAAACAATATGAACATTTTAACTGTATATAATGTAAAGTAATTAATCTTAAAGCAACTTTTAGCTACTGATATAATATATGTATACTAATTGTCATATATAAATAAAGTCTTATTATGGACCTATTATGAAATATAGACATACTAAAGTATGGCAAGTGGATTAAAGAATTAAATTGGCTCGAGACCATATATATGAGTTCCTTATCAGCAAATACTCTTCATAAGAGGGTAACTGATCCCTTTTCCAAACATCATATCTCATTCACAAGGGTATTGGCAATCTTTAGAGTATATTGCAGGTCCCGTCATATATGGGAGTGTGTAGTAAACAATGTTTCAATGATTAAATATGTCCATGCTGCTCCGGCCGCAGACAGCTAAAAAAACACTATATACATTTGATATAACTATGTACGTAAATGACGACATGTGAGAAGGTATAATAATCAAGTATTTAAGACCAACAATGACAAGTCAGGGCTCATTAACTGATAAGGAGCATTCAAACTCAGAGTTTTAGCAAGACTATATTAAATAGGAACACTCATTTTTGAAATTCCTATTTTACAAATAAAGATTAACTGAAAAGCTTCTCTTATACTTTATGTTAAACAATTTCTAGCTAGCAAGGAATATTTCTCCCAGTTAGATAAATCTCAAAGACAAGAGATGTATTATAAGTTACTACTTCAACATAACAGTTCTACAAGCTGTCTTAACTTAATCAAGGTTAAATAATAAACTAATATTCTCTGCAAGAAATAACAAACAAGGCAAATGGTATAAATGAAAGTACTTAGAGTCCTGCTCAAGCGTATACAGGATTTCAGCGGTTTATCCGCAGTTAGACAGGAGTGTAAATATTCAACCAATTTCAAACTTAAGCTGATTTAGTATAGATAGTGTGTTACCTCCGTCAAAATTTATAGCAAGTAGAAAAGTACCGGATCCATCTCCAGCCGCACTGAGATCTCCTCAAATGAAAAGATACTG
Organism: Bombina bombina; assembly: GCF_027579735.1. Taxonomy (NCBI): domain Eukaryota; kingdom Metazoa; phylum Chordata; class Amphibia; order Anura; family Bombinatoridae; genus Bombina; species Bombina bombina. The sequence goes on from NC_069502.1 coordinate 183,695,123, forward strand.
CCCCCAGAGCTGTCAAAAAACCTCTCTTAGGTTAGTCTCTAGCATGGAGCAGTGAAAATATGTCATCCATTGTCACTGATAGCTAGGATCTCCCTCTTCCCAGCCAGTGCTTTACTGAGTTCCATGAAGATCTGCCAGAGCGCTGATAGACCCCTCTAATAGGATTTAACCATCAGGTTGGATACGATTATACTTGCGATAGTAACAGGCATTGATTTCCTCCGGTATCCCTGAGATGAAATTCAGATGGCTCAATGGGAGAGTCTCCTTCACTAATGCGTTAGTTTAATTATCTCTAGTTGGTGCTGAATTGTAATCGCTAGTTGCTCCCGGGCTATTTAGTCCGATGCAATCTGGAGTTTTCTCAATGGCTATCCGGTTGTCAGTATATTTCAGAGTTCCTGGCTGGTCTATAGAAGACACAGAGACATTTTTTGTCTTGGGAGGTGTAGTCAGTTGAACGTGCTGACCTGGTGAGTGATAAAAACTGGTCGAAGCTTTCAGTCATCTGACGATCAAAGCTTAGGAGAAGATCCAAAATAGCTGAGTTGATATCTTCCACTTGGTCAGTCATGGTCCTAGCATATAAAGGACAGTGGACACAGTCCCGCTTTAACCTGGCAATTATACCGGGGGGGTGTATGGATCTTTGTTATAGGCCACCACCTAAGTTCATACGGCCTGGACCAGTCCACAAAAAGGAGAAACATGCAATAAAATTATATAAACTTAATCTAGGCACTTTTCGGCATCTGAATATGTTACTTGTATGTCTTGATGTTAAGTTATTTCAGTGATAATTGGAGGATTAACAGGATTCCACTTGGAGCACCTGGGTTTTCAGCCTGTCATGGCCGCTGCACGGGCATGCCCCCCTTCACACATTTTAATGTACCTACATTTTCCTTCTTAGATTTTTTGGCCATTTATGTACTTACAAAACCATGGGTGTGACTTAGAATAGTTTGCAATTAATATTTTGTTTTTACTTTTGGCTAATTTGATTGCTTTCTTGCATGCTTTGTTATATTATAATTGGAATGTTGAGTCTGTACTATTTCCTTTGAATAATTTAAATGCCCTACATATTTTAATAATTTTTCTTAAAAAAACATTCTTTTTTATTTAGCCACATTGGTTTGGATTTATTTATTTTATGTTTGTTACCATGTGGTATGTGTTGATATGTATATTTATTTAACAGAGTTTTAAACGTTATCCATTTCTCCTCTGTATTTTTACTGTATTTAAATCATTGAATTTTGCTTTCTTAAAATTAAAAGTCTTAGTTTAACCCTTATAATACTGTTTATGGAGAGTGATTTCAAATGTAACCATGTTATGATCACTGTTACCCATGTATGTTTCATATTATATATGCATTGTTTAATAGCACTAAATTCAATATAGCTTATTCCTAGTTGGCTCCTCTATTATTTTGAGACAAAGTTATCACTGAGAACATTTAAAAATATATTTCCCTTAGCAGTATTACTAGTTCCATTGGCCCAGTTTATGTTGGGGTAGCTACAAGTTCCCATAATTACAGCACTGTTACTATTAGCAGCCTTTCCTATTTGCATCAGTAGTTGATTTTCCTTCATATAACTAATGTTGGGGGCTTGTAATATGTTCCCCACTCTTTATTTCAACCCACAGGGTCTCTATATTATCACCTGTATCATCAAAAACATCTTCCATTATTGTAGGTTTAAGGCCAGGTTTAATAAACATGCACATTCCTCCACACCTTTTATTACTCCTGCCCCTTCTAAATAAAGTATAACCCTCTAAATGCACATTCCTCCACCCCTTTAATTACTCCTGTCCCTCCTAAATAAAGTATAACACTCTAAATTAAAATTAACCATGTCACATGCAGAAACATTTTTTTATTTATTTTAACTACCAAAGAATTATTCTGAGCCAACTAGTACAAATTACAGGTAAGTGAAGAACACAAACATGAGGAGCACCCGGCAGATCCAATGATAAAAAATAACTTTTATTTCAGCTTACAGTAGCTTCCAATTAAAAAACGATTTACATGTAATTCACAGCATCATTTCACAATTTGGAGCAAAGTTCCTGCTTACGCGTTTCGGCAATATCCGTAGTCATAGCATGTAGGAACTGTACAAATTGATTCCTTTTAAAATACCTACCTAACTCTGATAGGATAATTAAAATCATTCTACTCACTCACTGATTGGATGTAACGTTTGTTATGTGTATACACCCCTTTACTTGTCACTGAGTAGGTGTAACTGGGAAACTTGAGATACTTGACTCATGGGTTGCTAGTGAAGTTAATGAACCTATCACTCATATTTCTATTCTAAACTACACTGGAGCTAATTAGCATCTAATTTACCATAGTGTACAATTTCTTAGATTAACACAAATCAATACAAAGTTATATATTTATAACCCTGGTATTGCCACAAATGCTTTTAAAAAGTATAATTATATTTATGGTTATATTGAATTGTATCGCTTGTGATAACAACTAATTTAAATTTAACTTTACATCATAAGTTGAATTTAGACTAAAACATAGTAACTTGTAAAACAGATTCATATCACTTCAAACATATTTTAAATGTATTTTAACAATTTTTCATTAGGTACGTGTATATATATAATGCACCCATTCTATTTATTTTGGCCCAACATATATGAGATGTCTTTAATTCACTATTATGCATTCGACTATCACTTTCTAATAAACTTTGTTGAAGCCTCTAAATCTCTCTTTAAGTTACCTAGATATTATCGTATTTGAAATGCTCTGCATTTACTATGTCTCTTGTTTACCTGCAGATAATTCTTACTTTAAAGTGAAGCAAAAATACTTGATTGTTCTGATACAATTTTATTTTATTTTATTAGTTAGATTAGAGGAGGGGGCCTCAATTACTGAGTATTAATTTAGAATGGTAAAAATACCGACTCTAGAAAGAAGAGTCACAAACTGATTTTTATCTTATCTTATCTTATCCTGAGTGTGACATTAATTCTTTCACTGTTGCCAAAAAATAATCACATCATACTCTGAATTTAATCCTAGAGGTATTCTGGTTTTCAATTTATGAATCCAAAATACCTCTTTCAGTGCCAAATTTGTTTCTCTGTTATGCCCTTTTTTAAAAAAAATCTTTTTGTATTTTCTCTATTATAGTCCATTTAAGAGAAACCATATTTTTTTTGATGAAGTGTTTTAAAATTCTGGACTAATGGGGTCGTTAGGGTTCCATTTTTTATGTTTGTGACATGTTCCCTAATTCTCTCTCGAACCTTCCTTTTTGTGAGTCCTTCATATTGAAGATCACAATAAGTACAAGTCAGCAAATAAACTACATTTGTTTCCTTGCAATTAAGACACATTTTGTGACGGTAGGAATCTCCTTCTTGCAGAAATTGACACGCCTTGCATGTAGAATTGATGCAATAAAACGTTCCTTTGAATGTCAGCCATGAACTTTGCTTGGACACTGGTTTTCTTAATTTAGTGGGTGCTATATGATTCCCTGTAGACATGCCTTTTCTAAAAGAGAATCTACATCCCTGACATGCAAACGTAATCAATTTATCATCCGCTGATAGCAGGGGTAACTGTTTCTGTATTATGTTACAAATTTGGTGATACTGATTGCTATATTGAGTAACAAATGTTACTCTATCATCTACTTTTTTTTTATTCATTCTTATCTTTTAGCAAATCTTTCCTGTTTGTCTTTGCAACTGCTGTCTTTGCTACTTCAATTGTTTTCTGTGAGTAACCTCTATCTCTCAGTTTATCAGACAGAATCTTTGCATGCTTATCATATAACTAATCTGTGTTACAATTTCTTTTTAATCTTTTTAATTGCCCCTTTGCCACAGAGCTATAGACTTGTTTGGGGTGATTGCTTCTGGCATGAAGTAAAGTGTTACCTGCCACTGGTTTTGTATAAACTTCAGTCTGTATAAGCCCTTTTGCGGTTCCTCACATCTTTACATCTAAATAATGAATTTCTGTATTGTTAAATTTAAACGTAAATGTTATGCCTACCTCATTTGTATTAAGCAGTGCTATGAATTCTTGTGCACTTTCCATGCTGCCATCCCAAATACATATAAGGTAATCTAAATAACTGCAGTAATCGATCATATTGCTTCTGAGGGGGCTTTGACATCCATAGATGTGGGACAGCTCCCACCACCCCGTAAAGAGGTTCGCGTAGGAGAGGGCAAATGTTGCACCCATGGCTGTCCCACATCTCTGGAGGTAAAATGCCCAGTTTAAAAGAGAAAAAATTGTGGGTTAATAAGTATTTTGTTACTCGAGAGACATATTTGCAAATTTTTCACTATACCCCTCTGTTCTACTCATAAAAAGTCTATCACTTTTAATCCCATCATATGGGGGATAGAAGAATATAAGGCTTGTACATCAACGGTAAGCCAGCCATAATTGGTTTCCCAATTTACTGTTTCTAATTCCTTAAGTAATTGCTTGGTATCACTTAAATGACTGGTCAAATTTTCTACCAACGGTTGTAAGATCTCATCTAACCATTGAGATAGATGTTCATTAAATGAGCCCATACCACTTACTATAGGCCTACCTGTCATATTTTCAATACCTTTGTGTATTTTGGGCCCAAAATACAAAAGTAGACCGCAAAAGACACAGCTCCTGTGGACCAACATGGCATCTGACAAGGTATTTCAGTGCCCTCCCCGCAGCCGACCTGGTAAGACTTCAACGCAGTGTATGCATACAGCTCCATTGGGAAGTTTTGCAGTTCATCTGCTTTTTTGCCAGCTTTTTTTGCCTGCTAAATTGTGCCTAAATGTGATAAAAATTGGTTATGTGAACAGTATATGATAAAGGCCAGTACATGGAAGATGCATTTTACCAGATACCCAGGTTTTTGCATAATTGTTTAATATCCCTTCTGGTGCTAAGACATTTTGCTTTTGTGTGACTTTGATCCAACTAGTACAAAGTAATATCTTCTGTCTGTTATATACAGTATTCTTGCTCTGGGCTGGGAGTTTTGTATGAGAAAAAAACATATAGTTATAATTATGAGTAGTCTTATTATTAAAAACAGACGTATGCACTAAATTCATGGAACAAAATACAGTTTGGTCAGATTATTACAAATGTGACTTTTAAGGTGATTTTTATATATTCTAGCACTTCTTTAATGTGTGCGGGCTGCTACTATTTGGATAGGTGACTCTAAAACACAACAAATTAGCTTTGTAATACTGATTTTGTATAGATGTACCAATGTCTCTAAAGTGCCCTAAGACAGGACATTTACAAACCTATTACAATTTCTCATATCTTTGTTCATCTCGTTCTTTCCCAGTCACGTCCAATATTTTCAGATTGAAGACAAATATGTTTCTGGTTTTTAAATTCTTGTTTTTGAGATTAAAACTGGTAACCAAAACAAAACTGACTAACACAATTGACATTTGTTACTAGGGATGGGCGAATGTGTTTATATCTGAATTCGAATGATAGAACGGATGTTATTGTAGAAATTCGATTTACATAATAGAATGTTGATAAGAATGAATATTCTTAAAAATTTGATTTTCGAATGTTATTTACAGTTTTCGAATGTTACATTCGAATTTGAATGTCACATTCGAATTTGAATATTACATTTATAAAACACAATTGTAGACTAGAAACACTATTTCAAATGTCACATTCGAATCGAATATCACATTTGAATCGAATGTCACATTCGAATTCGAATATTACATTTATAAAACACAGTATTAGACTAGAAATACTATTTTGAATTCGAATGTCACATTCAAATCGAATATCGCATTCGAATCGAATATCACATTCAAATCGAATGTCACATTTAAAACACAGTATTAGACTAGAAATACTATTTCGAATTTGAATGTCACATTCGAATCGAATATCACATTCGAATCGAATATCACATTTAAAACACAGTATTAGACTAGAAATACTATTTCAAATTCGAATGTGACATTCGAATTTGAATGTAGCATTCGAATTAGAATATTACATTCATTAAACACAGTTGTAGACTAGAAATACTATTTCAAATTTGAATGACACATTCGAATTCGAATGTCAAATTCGAATTTGAATATTACATTTAGAAATTGAATAAATACATAGCTAAACATTCTATTATTCGAACGAATATTTTCGAATATTTTGAAAAATTTGAAAACGAAAATTCAAAAATAGAATGTTAGAATGTTATATAAACATTCAAAATTTGATTCGAACGAACGAATGTATCAAAATTCGTTTTAAATTTTGAATTTTTAGAAACATTCGCCCATCCCTATTTGTTACCTCTAAAGATAATATTAAAAGTGCTTGGATGCATCACTTTGTACTTTTTCCAGAACCATCCTGATATGTGTTAAATTATCAAAATGTCATTTGTATATGGGCATGAAAGAGAATACTGGGGATATTATTATTAATAATAATAATAATATTTAATTTGTAATATTTTAGAAGTATTTTAATAATGTTAATAAGTTTTTTCAATTATTGATTGCGAATAACACAGTTTTCTGATTTTCATCAGTAATGAAGAACAGTGCAGGAAGTGACTTTTTTTAAAAAGAACAGGATTTTAACAGTTCTCATACTGTAAATAGTGAAAACACTAAGTTACAAGGTTTACTCCATTGAAATAATGTAGCAACTAAAAGGGACAGGCAAGTCCAAAAAAAACTTCATGATTTAAATAGGGAATGTAATTTTAAACAACTTTCCAATCTACTTTATCACCAATTTTGCTTTGTTCTCTTGGTATTCTTAGTTAAAAGCTAAAGCTAGGAGGTTCATATGCTAATTTCTTAGACCTATAGACTGCCTCTAATCTAAAATGCATTTTTACCACTAGAGGGCATTAGTTCATGTGTTTCATATAGCTAACATTGAGCTCATGCACGTGAAAATACCCTGGAAAGAGCACTGATTGGCTAAAATGCAAGTCTGTCAAAACAACTGAAACAAGGGGGCAGTTTGCAGAAGCTTAGATACAAAGTAATCACAGAGGTAAAAAGTTTATTTCTATAATAGTGTTGGTTATGCAAAACTAGGGAATGGGTAATAAAGGGATTATCTTTCTTTTTAAACAACAAAAATTCTGGTGTTGACTATCCCTTTAAGTACTGCCAAAAGTTCCAAAAGTCACTGTACAAAAAGTAGTTTGTATTTGCCGAAAAAACGGCTTCAAAACATATTGTTTTTTAAAGCTATTCAAAATGATCTACTGTGACAGGTTTACTATATTTTATTAATAAAAATGAAGAACCTTGTAATATTTCTATTACTGTAAGAAGAAGGTGATACAATGGACCCCATTTATCAAGCTGTGAAAGCAACTTCAGGCCCCCCATCTTTTCAGGCTTGCCTGAAACTATAGTTAAGTAACAGCGGTCTTAAGACCGCTGCTGCTTAACCAGTCCGCTTCCTAAAATGTGGTGGACTGAAATCATCCTGATCCGATCATTATGATTGACAACCCCTGCTAGCAGCTGATTGGCTTGTGCAATGTTAAATGTGGACAGCATATGCTGTCTGCTCACAGGGAGGTCTGGCTGACATGATTCACGGTAGCGAATCATGTCCACCCAAGCTTTCATAAATGGAGCCCAATGTTCTAGACACTATAAATTGAAATTTGAAAACACAATATTTATACATGTTTTCAAATTTCAGTTTATAGTATCTAGCACATTGGTTTCCATTTATGAAAGTTTGGGTGGACATGATTCGCTATTGCGAATCCTATCAGCCAGACCTCACTATATTTCATATTGAACAAGCATTGCACAAGCTTGGGTGGACATGATTCCCTATTGCGAATCATATCAGCCAGACCTCACTATATTTAATATTGAACAAGCATTGCCCAAGCTAATCAGCCATTAGCAAGGGTTGTCAATCATCCAGATTGAATCAAAATGATTTCAGTCCACCCCTTTTTTTAAAAAATGTGTGGAAAAAATCTTGGTCACCAACAAACCAGATTTCATGGCAAACGGTTAAATGCTGATCACAACAAAGCAATATTAGTTAGAAAGCCCATTAAAAAAGGTTTACTGTACTGTAATTACAATCACAAACGTTTTAAGAACACAATTGCTAAATTTAATTTCTAGATATTGCTATCATGATTTCCTTTTTCTCACATTTCCTTCACATCTTGTTTGCTGCATGAAATATCTCTTATTTGTTTATTAAATACACATGCATGTGCAATTCTTGCAACTATGTTGCTTAATCCAGTTTTGCTCATTATAAATACCTTCAGGTGCTGAATTTGATAATTGAAAAATGGTGCTGAAAACCTGTTGAAAAGGATCAAGAATGTGGCTTGAGATCACATGTAAAATATAGGGCTGTTTTTCATCGCAAACACTCGGCCATTGCTACAATAAATCAAACTGCTGTGGTAAGTAAAGATGCCTTAATAATGCAAGCGGGGCTGAGTAATAGAAGATGAGAACTACTGAAATATATTCCCTGACTTACAATCATACTTCCCATTATATGGATTAAACATTTCCACACCAGGAGGTTATCTCTGAAATTTAAAGCAAGACTTATACGAGGTAATTTCTCCTTTTTTTTTTTTCAAGAAACCAATGCCACAAACTCAGGGTTGGTATTTGAAGTTGGTGTTGGTAATCACTGATACCACTATCCTGAGAAGTCTGTGATTCATCAAGAGTATTTGGTTGTATATGATGTAATCAGAAAGTGTTATCAGGTTTGACAGCTGACATAAGTATACATTATAATTTCTTGTCTTAATCCAATAAATACAGATAGCTTCATAGCATCTGCCTACTGCATAAAGTTGTATTAATTCATCTTTAAAAAGAATAAGAACCATAAGAACCATTGCCCTTCAATGACAGGTTATAATTAGATGTGTGTATGAGCATAGCCAAATCTTTCGTACGGCATATTTAGAAAATTTAGTTTTCCAAATATTTGGTTGATGTGCTATTTGGTATTTGCTTTGTTTTAAACTAAACAAATACTGAATATTCAATGAAGATTTACATTCATTTTCATTAAATGAATGTAAATGTTCCTTTGCTACAGGTGAAAAAGTTCTACTGTAGCGTCACATACTTACCTCTAGCACACTGAAGAGCTGCACTAATCACAACCCTTCTTCACAGAACCTCGGGACACGCTAATAGGAGGCTTAGCACTGCGGATTACAGGCCTGCGCTAAAGGCGCTCTGTGTAGTGGTTTGTTTAACCCCTAAGGTACTTTAAAGGAAATAAATAAATACTGGTGAATTTTGTCAGTCTTTATAAATTTTCTTAAAATTTTGTGGTGCATTCTTTCAGATATACAGTTCATGAAAACGAATATCTGTGTTTCGTTTAGGACTGTACATTTGTAACACAGTAAATGTACATGTCTAGTTATAACTAATGGTTTTTCCTTAAAACATAAACTTATTTCTCTTATTCAATAAGTGTGAAGTCCGAAATCTTACCTATACACTGAAAATAACCTGATTCTATGTTAACAATCTAAAGGTTGTGGCTTACAATTGCTGGTTTGATCATAAAATTGGCCATTGATTTCCCTTTTTTGGTGAGTTAAAGTTACTATTCCTATTGATTTTCTTTTTTGATGTTCCGATTTCCATGATCCTTTAATTTACCTTTTGGACACCACAAAACATTATTCTTGTAAACAAACTACTCTCCATATTATTTAAATTGAATGTAAACGTTCATGAATAAGTGCCCTGTTTTTAAAAATACTATTAAAAACAGGGGCACTTTCATTCATGAAAGTTTATATTGCAGCGTATTTTTATAAATACTTACCTTTCTCTTGTGCAAAGCCAGATCGCCGATCCCCCGCCCGCAGTTCCTCTGTACATACGTCACTCATGACGAAACTGGATTACTCCAATCATGGCTTCCCCCCCAGAGTGTCCATCTCGTGAGGCCAAGTCATGATTGGAGGAAGCTGGTTTCGTCATTGCTGTGTAAGTACAGCAGGAGAAGCAGGCAGGGGTTCGGCTATCCATAAATGAAAGTGCCCCTGTTTTTAATAGTATTTTTAAAAACCGGGCACTAATTCATGAAAATTTACATTCACTTTAAATTAAATCCTACTTCCTATCCATATTTTTACACATGCATTTTTTGAGGCAAAGTGGAAAATTTACTAAGATATCTATCCAGTCTCTGCACTTTCATGGGCCTCTCCTGGTTAATCAATTTGTATGTTATGTTAAGACAGGTAAAAATTACTTTAAAAAAAATTGAAAATTTGGTTAGCGAGTACTAGATGTTCAATTTCTTTGTTGTTAACAATTTGGTTCATGTTGGTCAATAGGATATGAGAGAGATATTATAAAGCTCTAGTGTTCTTGAACGTTTTTTATTTCCTACATTTATATCAAATAATAGACCCCATTTAAATCTATGCTTTGCAAACCAAACAAAAAAAAACATTCAAAATCTATGCATCATTTAGTGATATTTGGCTTTTATTTAGCTGAATAGTCACCAATTCAATTTGAAAACCATCCAAGTAATTTAAGACTGTTTGTGGATAATAATTTCTGTATTATCTTTCACTTTTATGTCATTTTGTGAACTTTCTACTGACTGTATGGATTAATTAACAACCAGCCAATTGCCAACAACTGCATCATCAAAACAAAACCTATATGAATGCATTCTATTTAAATGGACATAAAAAACAATTGTGGTAGTTTGCACTCACATTTGAGCGTTAACACAGCTCAAAGTAATTTTTTGTGTAACAAGTTGATGCAAAAAGTTTGCACTCATGCTTTCACAAAATCATGTTAACAAATAAGTTGCGAACACAAAATCGTATTTCCAAACATGATCGTGGTTATTTGAGGGCGCAACATAATGATATAATTTTGCAAAAAAATATATCTGATGGATTCTTGCACAAATTTATATTATACCTATATTTATGAATGGTTATATATAGGTATAGATATATACAGAAATATATAGTAATATCTATTTAAAAATGCATAGCACATATACTGTTATGTGCAAAACATTGGAATGTGAAATATTTACAGTAAATATACATTATAAAACTTAATTAAATATAAGTATTGTATAAATATGATTTTTCTTGATTTCATCTACTTGACTGCAAAGGGCTCCAATGCACACACACAAACACATATATATATATATATATATATATATATATATATATATATATATATATATATATATATATATATATACATATATTTAAATATATGATATATTTACCTTTTACCTCTGTGCAAACCAATGGCCTCTCCTATTTGATTCTACACTTTTGCCCCAATTAATTTTCTGAAGCCTTGACATCATTACCTTTTAACAATTGATTGGCTGTTAGTCTGTATAAAGGTAGTGTTACGTTTTGAGTTCTCAACCTCTGATGAAGCGCATGTGTGCATGTGCGAAACGCGTCAGTTGCCATCCTGATGATTCTCCTTGTACCTGGCAACTTTGCTGAATAAATACAGCTATACCAAGTTTGGGCCTCCAGTCTCTGTTCTTTCCTTCTTGGGATACAGAGTATTGCATACAGCGGATGGGATACCACTCTTGGCTGACTGAGGACCCGGTCCTTGCCCGCTTATAACAGGTGCCTTTGGATTCGGTTCCCATAAGTGACCTCATCATCAAGCGCTCACCTGTGGCTCCGTCGCTCTGACGTCAGAGCATCCAAGATACCACGTGGAGATGGTTTTGTCAGCGACTTGTGGCCATTTCCTGCCGACGGGACCAGGGGGTTGCTTTCCTGACGGGACACGCCGGTGGATGTTGACCGCAGGAGCTGAGTCTACAGACCTTTCTGGTTCAGAGGTTTAAGACTGGATACATAATTTGATCAGGAACCAGCACCATTTTCTTAAGAGGTGAAAAGTACTGATTTTCTATCCTATATTACCTTAGTTGGTGATTTTCTGTACTGAGTTCCTTCATTTGGAAGTTAAGTTGAATAGTACTATTGTTTCACCAATACCATTCAGCTCTATACTCATAAAGGACTTTCCTTAACCATATGAAGTTTACCTATTAACTTTTTCCGGGACTCTCCATTATTGTTTTGGCACATCAGTGCTTTTGGAACTTTTAGCTTTTCTAAATTGTTGTTTCCTATTTCATACAGTTACTATTCAGATTTGTGTGTTATTAACATTTGTTCTTTTCCCCAGTAACTGTACATAGGGCAAAACTTGTGTTTATATATAGTACTTATATACTTTTTTACTTGGTTACCTATGCTGCTTCCACAATGGCTACTACCCACAGGGGTTATAGATGAAAGTAAAAGAAAATGTATTATGGATACAGCATTGAAAGGTGATAGCCAAATGAGTGATCTCACTAAGGAGGATGATATCACAAATGTTTTTTTATAATTTGGAACAACGTAGGTTTAAAGAAACCAACTTATGGTGGGATATAGAATTTTTGGAACTTTATATCTTTGAAAATAGGCTTCCAAGGGGTCTGCGTATACATTTTTTTCCCTCTTTTGCACTTAATAACTTGAAATTCATGGAGGAATGGAATAAGAGCTTAACTAGCTGCTCCATAATACTAATGAAACAGTTATTAAAGTACAAAAAAGAGGAAAGGGATTTGATCCTAATTGACAAATTATTGATAATTTACAACCTTTTGAATTAACACAAAAGTATTTAGACTATAACAAACAACTTAATGAGACTATTGACAATTTGGATACCACCCTGTCAAATCGCAAAGTGCAGAAATATCATAAAGATGTGAAGGACTATGAATTAGATATAGTCTACTCCTGGCAGCAACATAAGCCCAATAGGCAGAATTATCCATCTAATATGAAAAATAAATCCAAAAACAAAAAAGGTACTAAGACAAAGAATAGTACCAGTAGACATGTGACCTTCTCTAGTATTGACACTGATTATCAGGATCTTAGTGGACCAAACACAGAGGGTGAACATTTGTCAGCTACCCCTGAGACCCAAGGGGGCTTGGATCCTAGTACTAGTAGGAAGGAACTTAAGACCCTAGTTAAACAACCTACTCAGACTAGCACACCGAAAAGGACTGAAACCACATTTCGGTACCCCAGCAGGGTCAGAGAAACCATAAAGAAATAGCAGTTATCAACCTCTCTGAATATGAATTGTCTATTGTCATGTAATATTACATGACTGATCTTTGACTTACTGCTTCATTTGCCTGTCAGCCTGCTATACTGCTGAACTGTTTTATTCCATCCTCACTTTGCTTGGCATAAAATTGCTTATATGAACTGCTGCTGCTGCCTCTCACTAATATTCCTTGGAAATTGTCTGCATGCTTGGACCTATATGTTGCATTTCTTTGACATAGACTTGTCCTTTGATACCATCTGACATTATCTGAATGTTCATCATGGACACTGTATTTACTCCTTTCCCAATGGCCATTGGTAGATAGGTATTCTTTGCTATACTAAGGTTACAGGTTTTATTGGATATTTTACTCGTTCTCACACACTTTGGAATATTAAAGTTATTAAAGTTATATATGTTTTTGTATATACTCATGACTAGCGTTTTTTTCATGTATATAGAGGAGGGGCTTATATTCCCCTTGACTCACAGGTTTGACATCCAACTCTGAGGACTTATATTAATTTACTTAGTTGATATGATTAGTGCTGGCATAGGGCATACTTTATTCTAATCTTCTTTCCCTTCCTGTCCCCTTTTACATTGTATATATTAAATTCTATATGCTCCTGTGCACCCCCAGATATACCTATTTACATATCAGGGGTTAAACTATACTCCACTAAATTGGGTTGAGCTGGCTTACCGCTATTCTCTTGTTTTTGCACAAGAGCACATATACACACATCATTAGACATGTATATGTATGTAAAACTAAAAAATAGAAAAGGGGACAGGCGCAGCCTTGACTCACAGCATCAGTTTATTTAAAGAACACACAGGACAAAACAATATTGCACTTACAAAGTAGCAATTTATAGCACGCCTTAATACGCCAAGCTCTTTGGCTGTCAGTTTTTGTATGCAGTCCTTCCAGGTTATTGGATGACACCTTGCAACTGGGTACCGTAAATCAAGATTTTGTCTCACTATGTAAGATCGCCTTTGATATCTGGACCATAAGGCTTAAGTTCCAAAAAGAAACTTTTTACACTCCTGATACACTCCTGGACGCGTTTCGTCCGCAACACGGGTGGACTTTCTCAACAGGTGATATATTGGATATGGTAATGTGCTACCGAAAGGAGTTTTAAATTTACCGGGCTCTGTGGAAACCCGCCTCCATCTTTGATTGATAGGTCAAATCCTAGTAGTATCAGCATGTTAACATATTATGCACATTGTTAATGTTCCCAATAATCCTAGAAAAATTTAAAATCCATACAACTAATACTTAAAATTCCATGCATTTAATATTTGAAATTTGACATTTTAAAACCTTAAAAAATGTGATTGTTAAACTATATTCTCTAGACAACATTTGTTAAAAGTTAGTAAAAGCATACATAAATAAAATTTCTCACATTTCCATTCAGAAAACCCTATATATACATGTTCCTTAATCTAAATTCATTGCAACAGATTACCTATTTTTAAGCAACATTCTATATATTACTCTCATCCTTACAAATGTTTCAATACAATAGTAGTGGGTATTTACTTAAAAATATTTGGGTTTGACTGATAAAGCTAATTTCGTACTCAATATTAACATACTGTTAGGCAGTCCTCCCTATTTATTTATAAGCAGTTATAACATAAAAGCTTGTAGGTCTATGTCTATATTAAGACCATTAGGGCACATACTGTATAACCTATGTATCCACCTTGTTTTAGCTTGTCTCAGTTTGATTAAACAATCATTATTACTATTATTAATGGATTCTAAAATTTTAACTGTGATACCCTCACTGCTGTAATTATGTTTAATTTTACAATTTTTTGTATTATTAAGGTGTTCATAGACCCTTCTTTTTATTTTCCTTTTAGTGCGTTCTATATAAATTAATCCACAATAACAAGTTAGTTGGTAGACTAAATCCACAAATCAACAAAAATCCACACAGGGATCTACGTGGTTAGCATTGAAAAATGAAACATATAAGTGCTACAGAAAATATTTTTGTATGTGTACCATAATAGAAAAGATAACTGATCATACTATGAATTGAGATAGATCCAAAAAGTTTGATATAAACTGTAGGGCAACTTGCAACTCTACCTATGTAGTCTACCAACTAACTTGTTATTGTGGATTCATTTATATAGGACGTACTAAAAGGAAAATAAAAAGAAGGGTCTATGAACACCTTAATAATATCAAAAATAGGTGAGGGTATCACAGTTAAAATTTTAGAATCCATTAATAATAGTAATAATGATTGTTTAATCAAACTGAGACAAGCTGAAACAAGGTGGATACATAGGTTAGGCAGTATGTGCCCTAATGGTCTTAATATAGACATAGACCTACAAGCTTTTATGTTATAACTGCTTATAAATAAATAGGGAGGACTGCCTAAAAGTATGTTAATATTGAGTACGAAATTGAGCTTTATCAGTCAAACCCAAATGTTTTTAAGTAAATACCCACTACTATCGTATCGAAACATATGTAAGGATGAGAGTAATATATAGAATGTTCCTTAAAAATAGGTAATCTGTTGCAATGAATTAGATTAAGGAACATGTATATATAGGGTTTTCTAAATGGAAATCTGAGAAATTTTATTTATGTATGCTGTTATTTATGTATGCTTTTACTAACTTTTAACAAATGTTGTCTAGAGAATATAGTTTAACAATCAAATTTTTTATGGTTTTAAAATGTCAAATTTCAAATATCAAATACATGGAATTTTAAGTATTTGGTGTATGGATTTTAAATTTTCTAGGATTATTGGGAACAGTAACAATGTGCATATGTTAAGATGCCGATACTACTAGGATTTGACCTGTCAATCATAGATGGAGGCGGGATTCTACAGAGCCCGGTAAATTTAAAACTCCTTCCGGTAGCACATTACCATATCCAATATTTCACCTGTTGAGAAAGTCCGCCCGTGTTGCGGACGAAACGCGTCCAGGAGTATATCAGGAGTGTAAAAAAGTTTCTTTTTGGAACTGAAGCCTTATTGTCCAAATATCGAAGGCGATCTCACATAGTGAGACAAAATCTTGAATTGCGGTACCCAGTTGCAAGGTGTCATCCGATAACCTGGAAGGACTGCATTCAAAAACTGACTGCCAAAGAGTTTGGCGTATTAAGGTGTGCTATAAACTGCTACTTTGTAAGTGCAATATTGTTTTGTCCTGTGTGTACTTTAAATAAACTGATGCTGTGAGTCGAGGCTGCGCCTGTCCCCTTTTCTATTTTTTAGTTTTGTTCATGGAAACCGGGAGTCTGTCACAGTTTCTGGGGAGGCAGCACCATTTGGATCAAGCACAGAAGATTGTATACAGATCTTTTTTACTGATAACTATTTTTTACAATGGGGATCCGCATATAAACTAACATTTATGGTAATGTACAGAGGTCATTATTTGGATCCTAAACATCTTTCTCAGTAAATCTTTCAGTGCATTGGACGAATTCAATCTGTGGATAGTCCTATAATTTTATTTGATATTATTATAGTAGAACCATACTAATTATTTTATTTTTTTCAATATGATTGATATTTTTATTTTATAACTCTTTGATATTATTACTATTTTTAATTCACTAGTTTTTAATTTTCTAGTTTATAATTCTGGGTTCATTGTTTATGATTCAAAAGAATTATATATTATATGATAGCTTTTATATTTTATATCTTATTTTGAGTTTCCCATCCCCAGTAAACTCAGTCTATTATTTTAACTCAACCTGTCATTTAGAAGTGCTGCTTACAATTAGTGTTGTTATGTATATGTATGTATCTCTATGTTAAAGCCCCTTGTAGTCTTTTTTTTCTAACACCTAAGACCTCATATCTTTAAGCCCTTATAACCTTTGATTCCAATATTTTTTCTTTAATATTTTTTATTAGATAGTGTTATGAATGTAACTGTACTTTGTAATGTATTTTTGATTTGTTCTGTAACACGTTTTATTCAAGTGTAACAGTTAACCAGAGCTCTGAAGTCAGGCTAATTATTCTAGCACAAATTGTGATTTTGCTTATGAGTTTGAATTTACTTTTACCTTGTAATATGAGCGGAATTTAACTTGCGTGCCACAAAATGGCCACAAAAACCCGATATTGATCACGTGCAAAAGATAGTGCTCCATTTGTAATCTAGCCCTAAGATAGAGAATGCAATTTTAAACAACTTACCAATTTACTTCTATTATCTATCACTAAACCCGAAAGATTGTACTCACCAAAGTTAAATCTTGCTCCGTTGTGGCGGTGGCAGTCTATCTTCGTCTTCCAATAAAAAAACGCTTTCATTCTATTGGCTAATTTGAATTAGAAAATGAAAACCACCCAATAGGAATACAAGGGAACCCCTAATAAAGGGGGTACCTCACATTAAAAATTCAGTGTTGCACGGGTGACCGTATGAATAGGATGCCAGGGATGGAAGATCCACAGATAAGAAGAAAAAAAGATGAAAATAGAAGACCACCACTGGGATGAAGATGAATCTCCAGGACGTAGATGGACCATCACTGCTGCCTACTTTGGTGAGTACATTCTTTAAGGTTTAGAGAAAGTTTGTTTTTTTGTTTTTTAGCATAGGCTTTATTTATTCATTTTGGGCAGCAAAAAGAGTTAAATGCCCTTCTAGGGACAATGCCCAACCAAATGCAGCTTTCAGGGCAATTTTTAAATTAGTTTTTTTAGATAGATTTTTTTTAGGGGGTGGGTTACTTGTAGAATGGGATAGTATTTATTTTAGAGAAAAATAGCTAAATCACTTTAGGGCAATGCCATAAAAAAAACAAAAAAAAAAAACATTTTAAGGGCTATTGCTATAGTATAGTTGAGTGTTAGTATAGGTTTTTTATATTTTGTTGCTTTTTTCTTTTTAATTGGGCTTTAATTTTAGAATAGGCATAACAGTTTTTTTTATTTTTGGTATTTTTTTTGTTTTTACTGTAATGGTAGTTTTTTATTTTCTGTAACAGTAACTTTTTCAGGTAAGTTTAGGTTATTTTTAGGAGAATAAATTAGGTTAGGTTAGGGGGTTTAGCTAGTTAGGGGATTTAGATATTAGTTGGTATTTTCCAATGGGGTTGTGGCAGGTTTGGGGTTAATAGTGTAGTGGGATATTATGTAATGTAGTGTAGTGGGGGTATTTTGCAATGAGGTTTTGGTAGGTTAGTAGTTAATAGTGTAGTGGGGTATTTTGCAATGGGGGTTGTGGCGGGCAAGGGTTAATAATGTAGTGGGGTATTTTGCTATGGGTGTTGTGGTTGTTTAGGGGTTAATAGTGTAGTGGGGTAGTTTGTGATGTTGAGGTATGACGGTGTAGGGGTTAATAGAGTAGATTAGTGAAACTGTTTCCTCCAGCCAAACTCATGTAAAAACTTTGAGCTTTAAATGCAATTACGTTTGAATGATCACATTTACTTTCCACTTGTAATGTGATCGGACATTGATGCTCAACGCTGCCCATAGAAAATATGGCAAGTGTAAATTACTGCGAGTTTGAGTGTAAAAAACACTACAATCTCACAATCATGTTTACACTCCTCACGCTAATAATAGGGCTCCACTCGTAAGAAAGTATTAATAAACTCAACCAAATTATTTTTCTTAATAATTTGTATACTAATGAAAACAGTAACTTAGCATTAAACTAAATTAATATGTAGTTTTTCATATATATTAGTAAAAGTGTTGTGGAAAACACTTCAGTTTGTATTTCTACTTAAAATTCTATAATTACTGAAAATGTAGTTTTTCAGAATATTTGTTTGCTGCATTATTCGGTAGTTATTTCATTTAAAATTAAAAAAATACTAGAGGAGTATAAGTGGTTACAAAATTAATAACCTCCTTAGTGCTTTCTTCATTACTCTGTTTTTCCAGCAATTGTTCCTTATCAACAGTACTCAATTTCTCCATACTGGCATTAACCAATCTATGGTCATAACCCCTCGTCAATAATTTTTCTCTCATAGCTTGTTCCTGTGCTTGCATGGTGCTGTCCAAGGTATTGTTCCTGATAACTCTTGTGAGCTAGGAGGTAACTATCCCCTTCTTCTGATGGGCAGGATGGTAACTATTAGCAAGAAGGAGTGTTTCTATCAGTAGGCTTTGTGTACAAAGAAGTACAAAACATACACCCATCCTCTCCCTGCATCTTGCCAATGTTAAGGTCAAGAAAATGAACTTCCTCTTTACTGTGCTCATGTTTAAATCCAATAGGTGATATGAGGTTATTCAGCTCAGCAATCCATTCAATATGAGCTTGTTCAGTACCCACCCAGACCAAAAAC
Source organism: Bombina bombina (assembly GCF_027579735.1). Taxonomy (NCBI): domain Eukaryota; kingdom Metazoa; phylum Chordata; class Amphibia; order Anura; family Bombinatoridae; genus Bombina; species Bombina bombina. The sequence continues at coordinate 183,714,654 of NC_069502.1, forward strand.
ACTGTCAATGTATTTGGTGTAATATTTGACATTTGCATTCATAGTGGGTTTCATCAGATATTTTTCATACCAGAACATGTACAAATTTGCATATGTGGGAGCCATGTTGGAGCCCATAGCCGTTCCGGCTATTTGGAGAAAATAGTTGTTTTGGAACTTAAAATAGTTCTTCTCAAGCAAAAAGATAGGAGTTCCAATAAAAATTAAATTGGTGGTCTCACATATGATGAAGATTTACATGCCATGGTCCTCACTGCTTCTGTTTGGGGTGGAGTCTGACAGAGACGCTCAAGTTGGCGTTCCTGAGTCCCGGGCTCTGGAGTTACACGTGCCCCATACTGAATAGCCCCTTGGCTCACAATTACTTCCGTTAGCCGGTTTTGGTTATTGGAGCTACTGGAGACAGTGTAGCCTACAGAGGAAGTCGAGTTTCTGCTGAGTTTGGCGCAGTTGTATACGCCGCACCGGGTTGCCGGAATTCTGCTTTGGAAGACAGCAGCAGGAAGGAAGCGGGAAGCTCTGAGAAGGAGTCAGCGAGAAAACCTTCCTAGGTTGCTCTCAAGGAGCACCAGGAGGATGGGTTGGGAATGGTTAAGCGCCAATTGAGTGATCTGGACCCAGCCTACCAGCCTCTTCTTGGTCACCAAGGAGGAAAAGATCCAAGGGCCTCTGGATGCTTCCATATCACCTGCACACAGCTAGCCGCTTTTCCGGAGCAGATTATATTATTCTTGTTAAAGTGAAAGAAGGGGAACAAACCGCAAATATTGACTTTGGTAGCTCTCTGTTATTTACCACTTGTTCCCTAGTAATCGATCAAATGGGTTATTGTGCTCTAACATAGCAAACTGTTACGTAGTCGCTGTACATACAAAGCAAACACCCTGAAAAAAAAGGAAATATAAAAGAAAAGTATTCTGTAAGATGAGACAAAGGAAAAGAGAATATAAAAAGAAGCACTAAGAGTTGGGTACTACTGAGTTTACAGTTTCAGTGTTCCAAGTTGACATTTAAGTCTATCAAACATCTAGGGACTTGCAGCTATTGATCCCCGGTATACTCAAGATTATTTATAACAACGTATCTGGATATTAAGGAGAATGTCAGGGTGACAGGAATCAGACTGAGACGAGAAGTTGCAAAAATAATCACACCTTTATTAATAGCAAAAAATAATAAAAAGTCCACAGGTCAAATAAAAAACCAGGAATCAAAACCAGAGCTGGTAGTCAGACAAGCCGAGCCAGGAGCCAAAGCGAATAGTCAGATGAGCCGTAATCAGGAACAAGTAAAACGGCAGAATCAGGAGCAAGCCAGGGATCAGCAACCAAGAGGGATGTCAGACAGCCAGGTAATACACTGGAACTTAAAAACAGGTCTGAGACAACGCAAGGGCAAAGCATACTGAAAAGAGGTCCTTTAAATAATAAGTGATGACATCACAATACTGAGACTGCAACCTGTAACACGGATGATGTATACCAGTCTGGCCATAAAAGGGCGTGCAGGAAATGAGCAGCATCACACACTATGCACCAGAGTCAGCAAGAGAGATGAGTAAAATGGCTGTCAGCAGCACATGGCAAACAAAGCAGGGAAAAAACCCTGACAGTACCCTCCCCTCAATGACCCCTCCCCTGTGGAAGGACAAAAGGCTTATTGGGGAAACGGGCATGGAAGGCATGGAGGAGGGTGGGTGCATGAACATCAGAGGAGAGAACCCATGAACGCTCCTCCGGACTGTAGCCTCTCCAGTGAACCAAATACTGTACGCGGCCCCTGGACATACAAGAGTCAATAATGCTGCTGACCTCATATTCTTCATGGTTGTCAACAAAGATAGGACAGGGATGAGTCAACACAGTGGTAAACCGATTACAAACCAATGGTTTCAAGAGGGAGACATGAAAAACATTGGAGATGAGCATTGCAGGAGGAAGTTCAAGAGCATAGGCTACAGGATTGACCCGTCGGAGTATTTGAAAAGGACCAACATAATGGGGAGCCACTTTATTTGAAGGCACATGAAGGTTCAAGTTGCGGGAGGACAGCCAAACCCTCTCACCAACCTGGTAGGAAGGCGCGGGCAGACGCCTATAATCAGCCTGGAACTTTTGGCGCTGCATAGAACGATGAAGGCAATCCTGAATCTGCACCCACATGGAACAGAATAACCTGAGACATGAATGAATCGGGCAACAAGGATGGTTGAAACCCATAATTCGCCATGAACGGGGATAACTTGGAGGAAGCATTAATAGCACTATTACGAGCAAACTCTGCCCACGGTAACAGTTCAGACCAATTATTGTGTTGATTTGAGACATAGCTATGGAGGAACTGTTCCAGAGCTTGATTAGACCGTTCTGCAGCCACATTAGATTGAGGCTGATATGCTGAGGAGAAGGAAAGCTGGATCCCCATTTGAGCACAAAAGGAACACCAAAATCTGGAGACAAACTGGCTACCCCGGCAGACACTATCTCCTTGGGTAACTCATGTAAATGGAAGACCTCCCGGGCAAAAATTGAAGCAAGCTCCTGAGTGGTAGGCAACTTCTTCAAGGGAATGCAATCGACAATGAAGTCCATGGAAAGATGTGTCTAAGGAGGTTCACCATTAACAATAGGTTGAAGAAGACCCACAGGAAGACATCGAGGAGTCTTTTTCTGTGCACAAACTGAAGAAGAGTCAACATACATCAGAACGAAGACCTGGCCACCAGAATTTTCGAGTGACAGACCAAATAATTTGGTTCTTGCCTGGGTGACCTGCGGCTTTAGGATAGTGGTAAGTGTGCAAAAGTTTAGTTAGAAGATTCCCAGGAACAAAATACCACTAGGTTTCTCAGGAGGTGCATTGGTTTGTGCAGCCAGGATCTCCTCCTCCAAGGGAGAAGTCAAATTAGTAGGTATGGTAGCCAAAATATGGTCAGGAGGTATAACTGGAGTAGGTACAGACTGCTCCTTGGACAGAGGCAAAAATTATTGAGAGAGGGCATCAGCCCTAACATTCTTACTACCAGGCAGGTAGGAGATCACATAATTAAACCGAGACAAAAATAGCTCCCATCTGGCCTGTCGAGGCGACAAACGTTTTTCTTCAGATAGATAAGTTAAATTCTTGTGGCCAGTAAAAATTAGCACTGGTACACTAGTACCCTCGAGAAGATGCCTCCATTCCTTGAGTGCCAAAATTATGGCCAGTAATTCCCTGTCGCCAATTTCATAATTGCACTCCGCTGGAGACAGTTTCTTAGAGAAGAAACTGCACGGATGCAAGGAACCGTCAGGCGTAGGACGTTGAGACAAGAGGGCACCTACTCCAGTCTCAGATGCATCGACCTCAAGAACAAAAGGCAGGACAGGGTTAGGATGAGCCAGAACTGGAGAAGCAGCAAAGGCAGTCTTAAGACTATCAAAGGACTTAATGGCAGTAGGTGACCAATGGAGTGGACCATTCTCTTTACGGGTCATGTCTGTGATAGGTTTGACCAAGGAAGAAAAGTTTTTAATAAACTTTCTATAGTAATTGGCGAACCCCAAAAAATGTTGAATAGACCGTAGACCAACTGGGATAACATAACCTAGGAAGGTTACTTGAGTCTGATGGAACTCACATTTCTCGAGTTTACAAAACAGGCCGTTCTCACGTAGTCTCTGAAGAACCCGTATAACATCAGAACGATGAGCCTCAAGTGTGGGTGAGTGTATGAGGATGTTGTCCTTATACACCACAACACACTGTTGCAACATATCTAGTAGGACATCATTAATAAATTCCTGGAAAACAGCAGGAGCATTACTTAGGCCAAAGGGAATTACAAGATACTCATAATGCCCGCTCCTGGTGTTAAATGCTGTTTTCCATTTGTGGCCCTCCTTGATCCTAATGAGATTGTATGCTCCTCAAATCAAGTTTAGAAAAGACCGTAGCTCACTTAAGGTGGTCAAAGAGTTCCGTAATGAGCAGAATAGGGTAAGCATTCTTAATGGTAAGACGATTAAGACCCCTATAATCAATGCATGGTCTTAACTCGCCACCCTTTTTCTTCACAAAGAATAAGCCAGCCTCTGCAGGAGAGCAGGATTTGTGGATGATCCCCCGCGACAGAGCATCAGCAACATACTCCTCCATAGCACAATTCTCCGCAACAGACAGAGGGTAAACCCGGCCCAGAGGAGGAATGGCTCCGGGTTGCAGGTCTATGGCACAATCGTAAGACCGGTGAGGAGGCAACGTACCAGCATACACCTTGTCAAAAATGTCTAGGAACTCTCAGTACTCCTCTGGCAATTGAGATACTGGAGAAGTGCACAAGACTTTAACTGGTTTCCGAAGACAAGTGGAAATACATTGCGGAGACCATGACAACATTTCGGACCTGCACCAGTCAAGACTGGGATTGTGCTTTTGGAGCCAGGGATAACCCAGAACAACTGGAATATGCGGAGAATTTATCACCTGGAGCTGGAGGGTTTCAAAATGGAGAGCCCCAACAGCCATTGATAACGGAGCGGTTTTGTGAGTAACAAGTGCGGGCTGAAGGGGCCTGCAATCAATGGCCTCAATAGCAAGCGGAACGGACCGAGGCAAAACAGGAATGGAGTGCTTTGATACAAAAGCACTGTCAATGAAATAGCCCGCAGCACCGGAGTCAATAAGAGCCTGGGTAACTATGAAGGAGTCGACCCAGGAAAGGACACCCATGACCAAAGGTTTCTCCTTTAGTGGTTCCGGGGACGAGGATAAACCACCCAAGGTCTGTCCCCGACAGGACCTTAGGTGTGAGCATTTCCCAGCCATGTAGGACAAGACTTCAAAAGGTGGCCCTGTAACTCACAATAGAGGCAGACCCCCTCCCTCCTCCTAAAGGCCCTCTCCGCCACAGAGAGAAGCGTGAATCCCAACTGCATCATCTCAGCAGTACCTGGTGACTCAAGACCAGGAAGCATGGGAGGAAAGGGAGGCATGGGTGGGAACAAACACGTAGGAGACAACGGAACAGGAGGCTTCCGCAAGCACTCCTTGAAAGAGGGCCTCTCTCTGAGTCTGATGTCAATTTGGATCAAAAAAGACACCAATGCCTCGAGATCCTCTGGTAAATCTCTGGCAGCAACTTTGTCTTTAATTGCATTAGAGAGTCCATGAAAGAAGGTGGAAATAAGGGCTTCATTGTTCCAACCTAACTCTGCGGCAAGCATATGGAACTCAATGGCATACTGAGCAACAGATCTTGTACCTTGCTGAATGGATATGAGTCGTTTAGCAGCAGAGGAGGAGTGAGCCGGAACATCAAATACCCTTCGAAGGGAGGCCACAAATTCAGGGTAATTTGAAATCACAGGTTATTAGTCTCCCACAAGGGATTAGCCCAGGCAAGAGCTGTGTCAGAGAGTAACGAGATGAGAAATCCCACCTTAGCTCTGTCAGAGGGAAACGCCTGAGGTAACATCTCAAAGGAAATGCCCACCTGGTTCAAAAATCCTCTGCACTGATTAGGATCGCCTCCATATTACTGAGGTAGAGATGCAGAACCAGACATGCTCCTGATAGGACTAGGTGCAGCAGCGGAAACAGGAGCAGCCATAACTTGCAGGACACTTTGGTCCAAATGTGCAGTGCTAGTCAGCAGGGTTTGCAGGGCTAGTGCAAATTGATCCAAGTAGTGATCCTGTTCATCCATCCTGGAAAAGATGGTAGGTAAAGGTGGATTTTTAGCAGCATCAGGAGTCATGGCCCTTGCGTAATGTCAGGGTGCAAGGAATCAGACTGAGACGAGAAGTTGCAAAAATAATCACACCTTTCATTAAAAGCAAAAAATAATAAAAAGTCCACAAGTCAAATAACAAGCCAGGAATCACAACCAGAGCTGGTAGTCAGACGAGCCGAGTCAGGAGCCAAAGCGAGTAGTCAGACAAACCGGAATCAGGAGCAAGGAGAACAGCAGAGTCAGGAACATGCTAGGGATCAGGAACCAGGAGGGACGTCAGACAGCCAGATAATACACTGGAACTCACAAACAGGTCGGAGACAACGCAAGGGCAAAGCATACTGAACAGAGGCCCTTTAAATAATAAGTGACGACAACACAATTCTGAGACTGCAACCTGTCTCACATGGATGATGTATACCATTCTGGCCATAAAAGGGCGTGCAGGAAATGAGCAGCATCACACACTATGCACAAGAGTCAGCAAGAGAGGTGAGTAAAATTGCTGCTAGCAGCACATGGCAAACAAAGCAGGGAAAAACCCTGACAGAGGACTTTTTTTCCCCTAATAATTTCTTTACAGTCCCCAGAAAAACAAAAATTGTATGGACTTAGGCAACACATGAAAACAATATCCCAAGGGATCTATTCGAATGGGACAGTGCTGCTCTTATACAGTCATCTTATATTGCATATTGTTTATACATACTCTGCCTTTTCTATTGTTTCTCTTTTAAGGTATATGTTATGTGATAAGATATATAGCGTAAAAAGTGACTATACAGAATCTGTGATTGGTTCAGCTCATGGCTATAGAGTCTATGCAGGAGCCAATCTGTTCAAATAACTGATCCATAGCAGTATTATAATACAAGTAATATTAAATCTATGGTGTAAGGTTGTAAAGAAAATACCTTCATATGCAGCTAAATACAACCAGGGTTAAATGATAAAGGTACATATTGAATTACAAATAAGCCGAAAATAAGCTTCATGTTTTTCTATAAAGATGGTTATCAGTAGGATACAATAAAATTACTGTTTAATTTTTTATTTTTCTTCTCTCACATATCTATGAAACCATTTATGTTGGTATAGATTCTACCAATGTGTGGCCTTCTAGATAAACTCACATAAGCTCACTGATTCCTCAAACTTCACGGAAAAAAAAAATACACACTCCGTCACTAAATGGGCCTTGTTGTTTTGAGTTAAAGACAATTTTGTCTATATGTCACATAGTTTTCTAAAAACCCTTTTTTTTTAGTTTGTATTTTTTGACTGCACTGTACCTGTTTTTGTTCTGATACTATACACGTATAACCACACCTATATTGAAAAATTTGTCACCAAAGTAAACACCCGCTTTCCCATAATGCCACCAAAATCAAAAGATAAGAAGTCCAAAATGATGGATAACAGCTTAGATACCATCCCTGAACACAAAACTACTCCTCCAGATCATGTACCTTTAATGACATAGCTCTCTGAGTTTTTCTCCCCTCAATTTTATTTAATCAGGAAAGAATTAGGGGGTATCACAACTGAAATAGCAACGATCGCCAATGAGCTTAGACAGTTTGCGTCCAGGATAGCCAAAGCAGAAAATAGTATTTCAAGTGTGGAAGATTAGGTCAATATACAAGAAGACATAATAAATAGACAGGACAATAAAATACATATTTTGACTGCCAAGGTGGAGGATATTGAGGATCGCGCTAGGTGCAACAATATTAGATTAGTTGGTCTTCCAGAAACCCCAGCTTATGAGGATTTAATTTACTTCACATCCCAGCTACTTCCTCAAACTTTAGGCTTTCCAAAAGAAAGACTCTCTATTGCTGTGGAGAGAGCTCACAGAGTAGGCATAAAAAGATCTAATCAGGATGGCTCCATACGAGACAGGATGCTTATTTTTAAAGTCCTACATTTTCAGGACAAACTAGATTATTTTAAGCAATATAGGAAAAACTTACCCTTAACTATTGACATGACAACCATACAATTTTACTTTTTCAAGATATTTCCAGTGAGACCCAAATTAAAAGGAAAGAGATGTCCCCCTTTTTTCCGCAATTATTAGACAAAGGTTACAAAGTGAGGATGGTGTATCCGGTGAAAATTTTAGTAGAGAGCAATGGTAAAACAAGCAAGAATAATAGCAAAGAAGCTAGGGAATTTCTTACTAATACTATAGATTGTACATGATATCTATGTTTACCACTGATACGGTGCCAGTTAAACCCTGGAACACCTGAAGAAAGCTTGAATATGATTGTAATGGAATATATCTTGGATAATTCTGTCAACCTGGTGATATTGGATAAATGCATGATTTATCCTATTTGTTTTAAATTAGGGTTGTGTGTTTTTTTTGTTTTTTTTTTACTCCCCTCTCTCCCCTCTTCTCTTCTCTTCTAAAAATGTTGGGACAAGTTAATATCTTATCTTGGAATGTTGGGGGAATAACTTCTCCAATTAAATGCAAACAAATCATATCCCAATTAGGTAAGCACTCCCCCGACATTGTGTTTTTGCAAGAAACTCATTTAAAAGACAAAGAACTCCTAAAACTAAAATCACGGTGGGTAGGAAAAGTTATTGCCACTCCTTGTGCTAGACATAAAAGTGGGGTGGCTATTTTAATTAATAAAAATCTAGATTATCAAGTTACTAAAACTGAATATGATCATAATAGTAGGTTTATTATTACACATATCACTATTAAAGGTTCTGAATATATCTTATATGTAATGTCTACGGCCCAAACCATTTTTTACCCAAATTTTGGGATATGATTAAAAGGAAACTATACCCATACTGTAGCTCTAGATTAATTTTGGGATGTAATTTTAATATGACTCTCTGCCCCAGAATTGATAGAATGTTTTATAAAAAGGGGCAAGTTTACAAAGAAGCTAAATATTTTTAAAAAATTTGCTCATCATTTAAACTTAATGATATCTGCAGGGTTAAATTCCCTGATATGTCTAGTTTTACGTGTGAATCTAAATCACACCGTACTTTTTCCAGAATTGACTATATCTTAGTCTCAGAACAACTTTTACTACTAGAATCTACTACGAAGATTAATGATATTGTAATTTCAGATCATGCGATAATTTCATTAACCCTATTCCCAATACACAAAGATAATATTTAAAACATAAGCTTCACCTTTCCACGCTTTTAATTAATAACTCCAAATTTATCAATTGGTTAAAAATACAATGGCAAGATTATTGTTCAATTAATTATCAATATTATAACAAAATAGAAATTTTCTGGGAAGCTTTAAAGGCTGTTCTAAGAGGTCAAGTTAAAGCTTTTATGTGTAATTGGAAGAAGAAGCAGAGAATGAAAGAAACACAGCTATCTAATCAAGTTAAAAACACTTTCTGGCGTTATAAGACCTGTCCCACGCAGGTCAACTGGTTCCAATATTCTGAGTCTAGAATGGAAATAGATATATTTATTAAACAACAATGTCTAGAGGAAGAGACTAAATTAAGTAATCGTTTTAAGGGACATTATAGTAGTTCTGCCAAATATTTGGCCCAAGTAGTCAAGAATAGAAAAAGTAGAAATTATATATCTGCTATTAAAGACAGCACAATGAGATTTACCGATAACAAAACTATTAGAGAAGTCTTTTTTAATTCTTGTAAATTATACTCTAAGCAAGATATAGATGGCCAATATAGTACTCCCGCATATCTTAATGCGCCGATTTCAATGAAAGTGGTTGTATGGACAATCAAAAATGCTAAGTTAAACAAGACAGCAAGCCCAGATTCGCTCCCTATGGAACTGTATAACATGTATAAGATATCAACAGCTCTCTTGTGGTACTTTTCAATACCTATTACTTAACCTCTTCCCAAACCTCTAGCTATTTCTCAGCCGCAAATATTTCTTTAATTCCGAAAAAAGGGAAAGATAGTGAGCATCCAGCCTCCTATCGACCAATATCCGTTCTTAATGCGGATTACAAAATATTCCTTGCTATTATTGCTAATAGACTAAAGGGCTGTCTCCACAAAATAATCCACCTGGCCAAACAGGTTTCATGTATGGCAGAAATGTTACTTCGAATCTTAGAAAAGTGGAAACTTTGTTAGATTATGTATGGAATAAAAATCTGTCACCAACGAATAATAAAATTAAATTAGGTAAGGATCTAGCAATTTTATCAGTGGACGCCAAAAAGGCATTTGATTCTCTCTTGGAACCATTTGCTACATTCCCTAAGTCAATTTGGCCTTACAGGTCACTTTTTTGAATTTATTGCTAAAATGTATAAGAAACCTTACTCATGACTTCTTATTAATGGTAATCTTTCCCCTAAAATTATTTTAGGATGTGGTACTAGACAAGGGTGTCCTTTGTCACCCTTGCTATTTAATATTTCAATAGAACTGTTAGCCATCTGGCTACGTCAGGAATTGGGGAAAGTACGAGTTGGCTCAACTTTTTTTAAAATCTCGCTTTATGCTGACAATCTACTTATATTTTTGGAAGACTCTACTAACACTTGTCCTAGAATTCTATATGTTGTCAGTTTTCAGCTCTTTCTCAGGGTATGAGTTTAATGTCATAAAAAGTGAACTATTGTGGATGCGAAAACTCAGAGATAGCTACTTAGATCACCCCTTTAAGAATACAGATTGTATCAAGTATCTGGCCATTATTCTTCATAAAAACCCTAGGATGTGGTATAAATTAAACTACCCATAAATATTTCAAAAAGCAATCTTGGACCTTAAAAATTGGGCAGCCTTTCCAACTTCTCTTTCGGCCCGAGTAAACTTAGTTAAAACAATTATATTTCTGCAGAAACTCGGCCTGTTTGCGTTTCTTTTGGAAGGGCCTCAAAGCGTGAATTTCTATACCAAAACTTTGTAAAAAAAAAGTAAGTGGGGGTCTTGCGCTTCCTGATATCAAACTTTATAATCTGACCACCCTAGTCAAGATAGCTCTGGACTGGCTTACGGAATAAAATAAAGTTTCCACTGTTGAAATAAAGAATATGCTTATTTTTCCTTTTCTCTAAGAGCAATTCTCCATTGTCCATTTAAAAAGCTTCCGGTGAATGTATCCAATTTATTGTCTTTTAATAACATAGCTATCGCATGGCAAAAAAATGTGTTCTATTTTAGGCATAGATTACAGGTTCTCTGTCTTTTTACCGATCCAAGGGAATCCAGAATTCACCCCGGGAATCCAATGTGCTGTATTTGAATCGTGAGCCCGCAAATGGCTCAAGTATATTAACCAAATAGTCTCTTTCTCGGGACAGGTAGATTCCTTTAACAATATAATTAACTCTTTTGAGCTTCCCAGATCCAACTTATTTGCATATTTCTAATTGACTAATTAATTAAATTTGCACAGCAGATATAATGTAATCTTTTCTAAGATTAAAGGGATACTAAACCCAATTTTTTTTCTTCCATGATTCATATAGAGCATGCAATTTTAAGCAACTTTCTAATTGACCCATATTATCAATTTTTGATAATATGAGTAAATTAGAAAGTTCATTAAAATTGCACGCTCTATCTGAATCATTAAAGAAAAAAATTGGGTTTAGTATCCCTTTAAGTTACATGAAGCAAACAAGGAACAATGGAAATGAACAGTGTAACAATGCACAAAGAGCTACATCTTTTATCAAAACAGGAGGAAAAGGAAACAATATAAAGTATGGTTTATATACAGTATGGTTTAAAATGGATTATTTGGCATTAAGCTAAGCTGTTCACCACTAGTGCAAGTTAAAATCACATAATAAGAAATTAAATTTCACAAATACCGGTATACCTCAGATATATTGCAGGTTCGGAACGTCATGAAGGTACAATCCCATTTGCAAACCAAGTCACAAAGGCGAGATCTCTTTTGCACATTTTTGCAGCTACATTATTGCAATGGAGGGTTTCACTGTTTACAGTATGAGAACTGTTAAAATGCCATTTTGCAACACAATATTATAGGAGTCAATTCAAAAGAACGGCAATACAACCTTAAGAGGTTTGAAAGGGCCACGGTATATGTCAGTTTCGGTTGGATATCCAGTTTCGATCACAAAAACAAAAGTATTTAATGGGACATGATTCAGATAGAGCATAAAATTTTAAATTACTTTCCAATTTACTTCTGTTATCTAATTTGCTTTGTTCTTTTGGTATCCTTTATATTGTTTCCTTTTTCCTTCTGTCTTGATAAACGATATAGCACTGTGTGCATTTTTACACTGTTGTAAAAATAGCACTGTTCCTTGGTTGCTTCATGTAACTTAGTTAATCTAAGTAATTATTTCCACAGTGTATCTCTGGTTATAATTAACCACTACTATACTTTATCATTTAACTCTTTTACTCCCTACTAACTTTTTCATAATGTAATCTTATGTAATTGTGTGTTACAGTCCAGCTATATGTAATGGAACCTTGAAAGAGTAACAATATATATCTTGTGAATTAGTTAAAAAATAAGATAATTGTATTGGCTTTACCACTTTTATGAACTAATATATGAAGGTTCAATAGCCATGAAGGATTTTTAAATTTCCTGTGTTAGATATATTTTTTTGTATAATTTCCTGTATTTATGTTTTTGCTTGTATCTTCATTTTTGTTCACGGGTACTTTGACGGCACCATTTGAGTATATAAGGAAACAAAGTTAAATGGGATTTTTTTTCAGCAAACAAGTTGACAGCAGTTATCTTTACCATCCATAATCCAAGAATAGAACATTTGCTCTGTACTTGATAGAAATAAATGTATCTGAAACAAGTAACTGTCTAAATGTAACTAACATTCTGATGGGTTTACAAGACCTATGCAAGGGTTTAGGGGAGGAAATAAATTTTTAAGGTCCTTGAACAAATTGTTTTTTTAGGCCCCCCCTCTGGTGCAGTGGAGTGGCCTTGCAAGATGCGCTGTGTGCACTGGTCTCTCTCTGCTCATACTGCCACTGGTCCCCAGTTGGTGATGCGGCCCTGCAGCAGCCCACTGGCTCTCAAACAAAGACCAGGCAGTGGTCCCTCTTACCTACGGGCCCCTCTGAATTGCAGGGTCTGAATGGCCAGGATTGCTGCCACTTCAAAGGTTGATTTAGAGACTTTTATAATCCATGACTGCAGTCTTAGTGCATTAGTCATGATAAAGTATTTATTCTACTACTCATTAATGAGTTCAGGTTTTGTAACCTCACCCATTGCTAACAAATGCATAAAATATGGCACATAGCCATGAAATCTCCCTAGGCAAACATTTGCCAGACAATGGGTTATACTGAAGAGCTCAGTGAATTTAAACATGTGAATGCCATAGGATTCCACCTTTTCCATAATTCAATTCATGATACTTTTGCTCTACGAGACCTGCCTCAGTCAACAATAAGTGCTATTATTGTGAAGTGGAAGCATCTAGGAGAAACAACAATCTGGCCAATAAGTAGTAAACCACACAAACTCAGAGCAGGACTATTGAGTACTGACACTCATAGTTGCTATACATTGCCTATCATTTGCTGCAGCATAACTATCACCTAGTGTACAAAACATGGTCCATGAAGACATTGTTTGACAAGTTTGGTGTGGAAGAACTTGAGTAGATGAAAAAAGCCCTGACCTCAACCCCATTGAACACATTGGAATTGGAAAGCCCATTGCAAGCCAGACCTTTTTGTCTTAAATATATATATATATATATATATATATATATATATATATATATATATATATATATATATCAGTAGATATTACTTTTCTCAAAAGTAACCTATGTTAACTAGTATCATAGTAAAGTTGCATAGAAATAGGTCACAGTAACCATGATAAGGAGTTAAACAAACAGTAGAAGTACCTCTTGGGACCCACAGAGCATTGCTGATCCTGAGTGGCAACCACTGCTCATCCTATGAGCTGAGTTGTGCAACTAGCACCGGTGATTAGATCAGTGATTGGATTCTGCTCTGGACCAGGAGTTCTCTGTGGGTCCTGAGTGGTACTTTTACTTTGTATTTAGTCCCTTTGCAGGGATTAAGCACACAGTAGTGCGAGGTTGATAATCTTAAAATGATATGCTAAAACTGAATCCTTACATATGCTTACCTCCAGATATATTTATTTTTGCCTTTAATCCTTTTAAGGCTAATGTCTCAGAAAGACCCATCTTGCCTTTATAGTAAACAATTGTCATGTTAAATGACCTCCCCACCAATCATAATCATTTATTTTCCCAAATATTATTGCTTTCATATCCCAGTTGTGGCAATTATTTTAGAACATAGAATTCTAATATTTAAAGTAAGTAGCTAAGTAGATACAGTGCAAGCTCACAGTGGTTGGCTATATTATACTGTGAATTAATTTCCCTTGCAAATTATACACAATTGTGGACTGCATATGTAAGGATTCTCCATGTGGGACTAATATTCTTTTTTTTATTATTATTATTAGAATTGCCTGTGCAAATTTAACCTGAGACTTACTCATATGTCCCAAAGACTGTGTTACCAAACTCTCAGATGAAATCTCTACAACATCCTGTCTGCAGGTTTTTCTTTCTATGGTAGTGTAGGGTACCCTCTTCATCCTCCTTTTAGCCTTGCTTTTGCTAAAATTTTAAACTGGAATTCAACACCTTTTTCTTATTTTCAGCAAATCTGCAAATTATCTACTATCAAACTCAATTCTGCGCTGTATTTGAGCTCTGCAGGCATCCGAGAGGAATACTAGAAATGAGGGTTATGATTTCAAGTTGGAAGATACAGTGTAGAAGTTTCACAATTAATTGACAGAAGCACTTTGTAATGGTGGCTGATTTATGTAATAGACTTCCAAATACAATAATCTAATTAAAAAGACCTAATGTATGTATAAAGTTATCCTGGGGAATACCTAACCATATCATATAGAAAGAATATGAGCAGGCTTGGTATGGCTTCCTGTTCTTATCTGCCATTAAGGTGTACATTTCTGTGTTTCAGTTAGCTTACTTGGATGTTGCTGTTTACTCCCTCTTTTTATTTTATTGTTGTCATCTATTTATCTCTCAGATGCACCATTTAATTATCACTGTACAGGATGCTGAATATAAAATCAAGAGTCATGTCTCAGTATTCTATTCTTCTATGTCAACGGTCTGCCTTCTGCATGGTAATTATTAGACATATGGTTTTCATTAAATGGAAAAGCAAAACAAATTTTTCATGTATGTTGCATTTGTCCAAGAGCAATAAATAAACATAGTCTAACATAAAAAAATCAATTCATGAGACCAAAAATCTAGTTGATTTGTTCATGTGGTTAAAACCACTGTTCTACAAGAAAGGAAGGCTTAAAGTGACAAAAAAAAGGTTGAGATCTGTGCATATCCTAAATGAGCTAATTAAGTAAAAATAGTTTGCATAAAAAAAATTGTTGGGAAGTATTTTAAAATAATTTTTAAAAAATAAGCAAAAATACTTAAAATAGCCATGGTGTCTGGACACTGTGCTCCATCCCTCTTATCAGTGTTTAGACACAGGCATTGTATTTCCACAGCTTCTAGGCATGCTTCAGCAGATAATCCCTATTCATTTGTGCATTTTACCAAAACAACAATGGATATAGCTACAGCCATAAAAGGAATTGTGTGGGGGGAGACAGAGCTGTACAATTCAGAAACTTAAAAGAAAGGGTTAATGGCGGGGAACTGCAGTATAAATTTGCAGGTAAAGTAATTAATGTACATATTATTATATTTTGTCTCTATCTCAACTTGTTTTATGTCACTTTAAAGCAGTTTTACACTATTCAATACTGATACTGCAATTTCTTGCCAGTTGATTGATTCCTGTGTTACTATGTACGTTTTACTTTTGTTCTTGACTAGCGTAACCCCATTTTTTGTGCTTCTGCTGGAATATCACAGTAGTACTAGCTAGTACATTCACTTTACTTAAAAGGACAGTCTAGTCCAAATTAACTTTCATGATTCAGATAGAGAATGTAATTTTAAACAATTCTCCAATTTACTTTTATCACCAATTTTGCTTTGTTCTCTTGGTATTCTTAGTTGAAAACTAAACCTAGGAGGTTCACATGCTAATTTCTAAGCCCTTGAAGGCTGCCTCTTCTCTCAGAGCATTTTGATAGTTTTTCACCACTAGAGGGTATTAGTTCATGTGTGTCATATAGATAACACTGTGCTCACGCATGTGGAGTTCAGGTGAGCCAGCTTTGATTGGCTAAAATGGATGTCTGTCAAAAGAACTGAAAATGCAGTTTGCAATGGCTTAGGTAATCACAGAGGTATAAAGTGTATTTATATAACTGTGTTGGTTATGCAAAACTAGGGAATGGGTAATAAAGGGATTATCTATCTTTTTAAACAATAAAAATTCTCGTGTAGACTGTCCCTTTAAGTTTTAGCTGCTCTTCTGCTGCCCTAAAGATGTTCTCCAAGGAAAATAGGGGACATTTTTTTTTAACAAATAAAGGGCCAGATAAAGCAACCTGTGCTATCAATTGTAATCTAGATTTATGTATGATTACATTTTGAGATTAATATCCTTTTAATATTATTTTTCTTTTCAATTTATGGAATGGAGATACTTTTTTTTATCTATTTTATTTCATTTATTGATATATAAAGAGTGGGGAATACCCTAATGTTCCTTCATTTTCTTGAGATGAGTGGACCGAGTGCTAAGGGGGGGGGCCTTAAGCTTACTAACAGACTAGCCTCCTAGTAGGCTAATAAAAATGAACAAGTGAAGGGGTGTATGTAAGTAAGCGCTAAAACAGCTTAAAAGGCTAAATGCGAATAAACAAGTACAATTTATTAAAATAACAATGTTAAAACTAATAACATGGATCCATGCATAACAGAAATTAAAACCAAAAGGGTACAGTCTAGCAGTGATATATCATACCACAGAGTATCTCTAGGTGGGAGGTTATACCATATATGTATGTGTATATACCTCAGTGGCTCAAAACATAGGTGCGAATGTGAACCAAATGATGCCAAAAATAAATTACAATTATACAATTAAGAAACCTATATATAAGTTGACAAAATTCCAGTGGAAATTGTGTACAATAACATTGAATTGTCAATATAATAATAGTAGTCCCATAAAAGTCTAAATAAGTGTCCTCCAGATATCGTGAAGATGTGCTGATGAGAAAAAAGGTGTTATAGTGTGTTAAAAAAATTCCAAGCTTCCAAATTCAAAATCCAAAACACAATGCAAAACAAGGGCGATGTGTAGAATGTCTAAAAGTAATATCCAAGCTCAATTCAAAAAAGCTAAATCCAAAAAATGTGGGACCCAAAAAAAATGTATATATATTAACAGAGATAGTGAAAAAATGTGTGGAAAAAACGTGAAAAAATACCAAACAAAATCTATAAAAAAACAAAGTCACATATGCAAGAGTAGAGACTGGATTCTGAAGTCAAATACTCATAATAAAATCCTCAAAATGGTAAAAAATCCTAAAGGGAAAAAAAGGGAAAAAAATCGTAAAGGGAAAAAAATCCTAAAGGGAAAAAAACCCTAAAGGGAAAAAAACCCTAAAGGGAAAAAAAATATGTTAATATATATAAATTTTTTTGGGGTCCCACATTTTTTGGATTTTTTGGATTTAGCTTTTTTGAATTGAGCTTGGATATTACTTTTAGACATTCTACACATCGCCCTTGTTTTGCATTGTGTTTTGGATTTTGAATTTGGAAGCTTGGAATTTTTTTAAGACACTATAACACCTTTTTTCTCATCAGCACATCTTCACGATATCTGGAGGACACTTATTTAGACTTTTATGGGACTACTATTATTATATTGACAATTCAATGTTATTGTACACCATTTCCACTGGAATTTCGTCACCTTATATATAGGTTTCTTAATTGTATAATTGTAATTTATTTTTGGCATCATTTGGTTCACATTCGCACCTATGTTTTGAGCCACTGAGGTATATACACATACATATATGGTATAACCCACCACCTAGAGATACTCTGTGGTATGCTATATCACTGCTAGACTGTACCCTTTTGGTTTTAATTTCTGTTATGCATGGATCCATGTTATTAGTTTTAACATTGTTATTTTAATAAATTGTACTTGTTTATTCGCATTTAGCCTTTTAAGCTGTTTTAGCGCTTACTTACATACACCCCTTCCCTTGTTCCTTCATTTTCTCTTTATGGTTGTATCTTTCTAAATGCCAGTGATATAAGTATATAATAATGGCTAAAAGCAGACTATCACTTTGTTTATTGTTATTGTTATGGTTAACAGTTTATTTTATTGCAGTATACACAAAGAAATTACTATTCTTATATGAGTGATCAACAGTGTGAGTGACAGATTTGGCCAAACTATGCATAAAGAAGAGAGACCAATGACATATAACAGGTTGAACTGACTGGGAGGAGAATTAATACTAAGGTTGGAAATATGTTTTTGTAGTATGTCCGTTGTAGCCTCACTATTGATTTAAATTAATATCTCAATTCAGTTAAGATCTGTTATATATTTATTTTTAATGAAGATGGTATAAAAATCTGACTTTTTTTAGGGGTGTTTTCCACAGACTAAAATTGACACAAACATTGCTATTTTTATGTAGAATGGTGGTAATTGTACTTAATCAATAGTGGACGCAACTTGCTCTCATTCACAGCCACCAGGCTTATAAACTTACATAGGGCCAGATAATGAGTGGTGAATTAACAGTTGTGCAAGCAAAAATGTTTTTTTCACAGGTGTTTGCACACGTTGGGTTTACTGCTGGTATTACAAGTTGAAAGTATATGCAATCACTTGAGCGCAATCGCGTTTTATGATTAAATGATTACTGTGTCCTCAGAGCTCTGGTTAACTGTTTTGCGAAACACTTACATATTTATGTATTTATATGTGTATATATTTATTTACTGACATACTGTATATACACATATGAACATATAAATACATATTTACACACATATAGACATACAGGCATAACTCGTTTTATTGCGCTTCACTTTATTGCTTTCACAGATATTGCTCTTAGTACAAATTGAAGGATTGTGGCAACTCTGTCCAGCAAGTCTATTGGCACCATTTTTCCAACATATATACTCAAATAAACATATAAATACATATATATATACACACCTATATATGCACACCTTCAGCAAAAAGATTATGACTTAAGGCTTAGATGATTGTTAGCATTTTTTAGCACTGTTATTTTTTAACTAAGGTGTTCACATTCGGTTAGATTTAGAGTTCTGCGGCCAAAGGGGTGCGTTAGCTACGCATGCTTTTTTCCCCCCGCACCTTTTAAATACCGCTGGTATTTAGAGTTCACAGAATGGCTGCGTTAGGCTCCAAAAAAGGGAGCGTAGAGCATATTTACCGCCACTGCAACTCTCAATACCAGCGTTGCTTACGGACGCGGCCAGCTTCAAAAACGTGCTCGTGCACGATTCCCCCATAGAAAACAATGGGGCAGTTTGAGCTGAAAAAAAACCTAACACCTGCAAAAAAGCAGCGTTCAGCTCCTAACGCAGCCCCATTGTTTTCTATGGGGAAACACTTCCTATGTCTGCACCTAACACCCTAACATGTACCCCGAGTCTAAACACCCCTAACCTTACACTTATTAACCCCTAATCTGCCGCCCCCGCTATCGCTGACCCCTGCATATTATTATTAACCCCTAATCTGCCACTCCGTACACCGCCGCAACCTACGTTATCCCTATGTACCCCTAATCTGCTGCCCCTAACACAGCCGACCCCTATATTATATTTATTAACCCCTAATCTGCCGCCCCCGCTATCGCTGACCCCTGCATATTATTATTAATCCCTAATCTGCCGCTCCGTACACCGCCGCCACCTACGTTATCCCTATGCACCCCTAATCTGCTGCCCCTAAAACAGCCGACCCCTATATTATATTTATTAACCCCTAATCTGCCGCCCCCGCTATCGCTGACCCCTGCATATTATTAACCCCTAATCTGCTGCTCCGTACACCGCCGCAACCTACATTATACCTATGTACCCCTAATCTGATGCCCCTAACACCGCCGACCCCTATATTATATTTATTAACCCCTAATCTGCCCCCCACAACGTCGCCTCCACCTACCTACACTTATTAACCCCTAATCTGCCGACCGGATCTCACCGCTACTCTAATAAATGTATTAACCCCTAAAGCTAAGTCTAACCCTAACACTAACACCCCCCTAAATTAAATATAATTTAAATCTAACGAAATAAATTAACTCTTATTAAATAAATTATTCCTATTTAAAGCTAAATACTTACCTGTAAAATAAACCCTAATATAGCTACAATATAAATTATAATTATATTGCAGCTATTTTAGGATTAATATTTATTTTACAGGCAACTTTGTAATTATTTTAGCCAGGTACAATAGCTATTAAATAGTTAATAACTATTTAATAGCTACCTAGTTAAAATAATTACAAAATTACCTGTAAAATAAATCCTAACCTAAGTTACAATTAAACCTAACACTACACTATCAATAAATAAATTAAATAAACTACCTACAATTATCTACAATTAAACCTACGACTACACTATCAATAAATTAATTAAATACAATACCTACAAATAAATACAATGAAATAAACTAACTAAAGTACAAAAAATAAAAAAATTAATTAAATACAATACCTACAATTAAATAAAATTAAATAAACTAACTAAAGTACAAAAAATAAAAAAGAACTAAGTTACAAAAAATAAAAAAATATTTACAAACATTAGAAAAATATTACAACAATTTGAAACTAATTACACCTACTCTAAGCCCCCTAATAAAATAACAAAGACCCCCAAAATAAAAAAATGCCCTACCCTATTCTAAAATTAAAATAGAAAAGCTCTTTTACCTTACCAGTCCTGAAAAGGGCCCTTTGCGGGGCATGCCCCAAAGAACTCAGCTCTTTTGCCTGTAAAAAAAACATACAATACCCCTCCCCCAACATTACAACCCACCACCCACATACCCCTAATCTAACCCAAACCCCCCTTAAATAAACCTAACACTAAGACACTGAAGATCTCCCTACCTTGTCTTCACCACGCCAGGTTCACCGATCGATCCAGAAGAGCCTCCGATGTGTTGATCCAAGCCCAAGCGGGGGGCTGAAGATGTCCATGATCCGGCTGAAGTCTTCATCCAAGCGGGAGCTGAAGAGGTCCATGATCCGACTGAAGTCTTCTATCAAGCGGCATCTTCTTTCTTCCGGATCCATGTAGTTCATCCCGCCGACGCGGAACATCCATCTTCACCGACGACTTCCCGACGAATGACGGTTCCTTTAAGGGACGTCATCCAAGATGGTGTCCCTCGAATTCCGATTGGCTGATAGGATTCTATCAGCCAATCGGAATTAAGGTAGGAAAATTCTGATTGGCTGATGGAATCAGCCAATCAGATTCAAGTTCAATCCGATCAGCCAATCAGATTGAGCTCACATTCTATCGGAATTCAAGGGACGCCATCTTGGATGACGTCCCTTAAAGGAACCTTCATTCATCGTCTAGTCATCGGAAGAAGAGGATGGATCCGCGCTAGAAGTCTTGAAGATCAGCCGGTCATCATCGGATGGAAGAACATAGAAGATGCGGCTTGGATGATGATGTTTGCCGGTCCGGATGTCCTCTTCTGCTCGCTTGGATCAAGACTTCAGCCGCAGGATGGATGTCTTCAGCCCCCCACTTGGGCTTGGATCAAGACATCGGAGCCTGGACGGATCGCTGATACCCGGTGTGGTGAAGATAAGGTAGGAAGATCTTCAGGGGCTTAGTGTTAGGTTTATTTAAGGGGGGTTTGGGTTAGATTAGGGGTATGTGGGTGGTGAGTTGTAATGTTGGGGGGGGTATTGTATGGTTTTTTTCCAGGCAAAAGAGCTGAATTTTTTGGGGCATGCCCCGCAAATGGCCCTTTTAAGGGCTGGTAAGGTAAAAGAGCTTTTCTATTTTAATTTTAGAATAGGGTAGGGCATTTTTTTTATTTTGGGGGTCTTTTTTATTTTATTAGGGGGCTTAGAGTAGGTGTAATTAGTTTAAAATTGTTGTAATATTTTTCAAATGTTTGTAAATATTTTTTTATTTTTTGTAACTTAGTTCTTTTTTATTTTTTGTACTTTAGTTAGTTTATTTAATTGTATTTAATTGAAGGTATTGTATTTAATTAATTTATTGATAGTGTAGTGTTAGGTTTAATTGTAGATAATTGTAGGTATTTTATTTAATTAATTTATTGATAGTGTAGTGTTAGGTTTAATTGTAACTTAGGTTAGGATTTATTTTACAGGTAATTTTGTAATTATTTTAACTAGGTAGTTATTAAATAGTTATTAACTATTTAATAGCTATTGTACCTGGTTAAAATAAATACAAAGTTGCCTGTAAAATAAATATTATTCCTAAAATAGCTACAATATAATTATAATTTATATTGTAGCTATATTAGGGTTTATTTTACAGGTAAGTATTTAGCTTTAAATAGGAATAAGTTATTTAATAAGAGTTAATTTATTTCGTTAGATTTAAATTATATTTAACTTAGGGGGTGTTAGTGTTAGGGTTAGACTTAGCTTTAGGGGTTAATACATTTATTAGAGTAGCGGTGAGATCCGGTCGGCAGATTAGGGGTTAATTATTGTAGGTAGGTGGAGGCGACGTTGGGGGCGGCAGATTAGGGGTTAATAAATATAATATAGGGGTCGGCGGTATTAGGGGCAGCAGATTAGGGGTACATAGTGATAACGTAGGTGGCGGCGGTGTACGGAGCGGCAGATTAGGGGATAATAATAATATGCAGGGGTCAGCGATAGCGGGGGCGGCAGATTAGGGGTTAATAAATATAATATAGGGGTCGGCGGCATTAGGGGCAGCAGATTAGGGGTACATAGGGATAACGTAGGTGGCGGCGGTGTACGGAGCGGCAGATTAGGGGTTAAAAAATTTTAATAGAGTGGCGGCGATGTGGGGGGACCTCGGTTTTAGGGGTACATAGGTAGTTTATGGGTGTTAGTGTACTTTAGAGCACAGTAGTTAAGAGCTTTATAAACCGGCGTTAGCCCAGAAAGCTCTTAACTACTGACTTTTTTCTGTGGCTGGAGTTTTGTCGTTAGATTTCTAACCCTCACTTCAGCCACGACTCTAAATACCAGCGTTAGAAAGATCCCATTGAAAAGATAGGATACGCAAATGGCGTAGAGGAATCTGCGGTATGCAAAAGTCGCGGCTGCAAAGTGAGCGTTAGACCCTTTCCTGACTGACTCTAAATACCAGCGATAGCCCAAAACCAGCGTTAGGAGACTCTAACGCTGGTTTTGACGGCTACCGCCAAACTCTAAATCTAGCCGATAGTTTCTTTAGACATAATGCTATAACATACTTAATAGACTACAGTATAATGTAAATATAACTTTTATATGCACTGGAAAATTTAGTGTGACTCACTTTATTGCTATATTCGCTTATTGTGGTGGTCTTTAACCAAACCCACAATATCTCCAAGGTATGCCTGTATATATAAGTGCACTAAAGCAGTTTAAAGTTAAAGGGACATGAAACCCATTTTTTTTCTTCATGATTCAGATAAAGAATACATTTTTAAACAACTTTCTAATTTACTTCTATTATGTAATCTGTTTCATTATCTTGGTATCCTTCGTTGAAGGAGAAGCTATGCACTAATGGTTTGTAGCCACCAATCAACAGCTAGAACCTAGGTTTCTCTGCTGCTCCTGAGCTTGCCTAGATAAACCTTTCAGCAAAAGCTAACAAGAGAAAGAGGCACATTGAATAATAGAAGTAAATTGGAAAGTTGTTTAAAATTGTATTCTCTATCTGTATCATGAAAGAAAATGTTTGGGTTTCATGTCCCTTTAAGTAGATGAAAACATGTAAAAACATATATATGCAATATTCATATTTATTTTAAGTGTTATACTGTGTATTTACTGTAAATATTTCACATTCCAATGTTGTTCACATAAGGGAAATGTTTTATAAGTATTTATAAATAGATATTCCTATATATATCTGTCTATATCTATACAAATATATAATGATCTATATATTTAGGTATAGATATATATTGTACCAAAATACAATTATATTTATGAATAAACAGAATGTATTCTGCTATGTAAAGAACATTGTAATGTGAAATATTCATATTTTCATGTTGGGTTAGCGCACTTGAGAATATGCAATCAGCTTTGCATGTGAATAGGCTTTTTTCCTACTTTTTTGCTCCATTGATGTCTATGGGGGAATACGTTATTGCACTCGCAATATTCTAACTCTTGCTTTATATGCGCATTGGGTTAGCACAAGAGCGAAAACAGTTTACTTTCAACTTGTAATACGAGCACTACACGACACACAAAAACCTTACATCTAAGGGAGTAAGAGCTCAAGTGGGAAAGTTAAATACCGCTCCATGTGTAATCTGGCCTATAGTCAGGTATTTCAATTTACAGTATAGATGGGGATACCACAAGCAAAATAAGCTATTTTAAATACCAAAATAAAGATAAACAACAATTTACTACACTCCGGCAGGTAAAATGGATCATTGGGAACAAATTAAAGGGGAGAAAATGTTACAGTATACTGTCCCTTTAATTCCCTTAGAAAAAGAAAAGCAGTTGATGATAATAAGGACGGGGTAGCATTCTTACAGGAGTAGAGATAACTAGACTCTAAAATATTCCCTATAATTACTAAAGTGGGAGGTATATATCTTATCGTTAAGATCAAAGGAAATACACAACTTATAGTACTGTGTAGTGTATATGGCTGTAATAATAAGAATTCTAGGAGATTATTATTAACATTAGCTTTACTTAAGAATTACATATTATCAAATGTGTTGACTGTAAATGAACTGTAAAGACAAAATTAATCTTGCATGATTTAGACAGAGCGTGCAATTTACATTTTACTAATTTTAATTAAAGCTGAATCGATAATTAAACTAAAATGGAAACTTGTTCAAAATGGCATGCTCTATCTCAGTAATGAAAGTTTAATTTGGACTTTTATTCCCCTTTAATAAAACTATATGCTTTACATTTCAAGGCCCTCTACAAGATAATACTCACACATTTCCTAGTACCAGTGTCAAATTTGGTAGATAAATTGTCAAAAAGTAACATACATACTATTATATTTACACATTATCTTATTGTATCGCCAGCTTTTATAATCCTGCTTAAAGCAGGAATTAAAGTGTATTGCTAAAATAACATGCAGCATTCAGACAGGCCAGTATTATTCTTGAATCTGCCAAAAGGAGCTAATGCAAAGAGATAATAGATAATTGAGTATGCAGCTAAACCTCTTAAAACAACCACATCATTTTTCGATAAACCAAGGGGACAAGAAGACTATAGGCATGTCACATTTTAAGTAAAACTACTGTACTGTATATGAATATTTTCTTGGATGCAAATAAGTATCAGATTATTTTCTATAGGTATCTAAAGATTAATTAATTTTCCTGAATGTTTGTTGGCTTCAATATTCGTATTTGTTTCATTTTAATCAAATCAATTACTGAATATTCGTAGAATATTTAGATTAGTTTTCGGTAAGCAAATGTAAATGTTACAAAGCTCCAGATGAAAAAGTTTACCTGTAGCTTTATACTTTATATACTTTATACCTTTAGCATGATGGAGAGACGTACTAACTTGTTCCTCTTCTTCACAGAGCCCTGGTCGCTAATAGGAGGCTTAGTGCGGCGGCTCCCAGGGCCTGCACTAAATGACCTTCTTTTTTAGCACAGACCCTGGGAGCCGCTGCACTAAGCATCTTATTAGCACGGCCACAGCTCTGTGAAGAAGGAGACCAGGTTAGTGCAGCTCTCCATGATGCTAAAGTAAGTATTTAACCCCTTAAAGGTAATTGAAAGAAAACAATTGAATACTGACACATTTTATCAATATTTTTTAATTTTCTATACATTTTGTTGGTTCATTCATTTGTATATTATTTTTGTTAAACTGAAACAAATTTATGTTTTTCTTTACAAATTTGGATTCATAACTAAATGATGCTATTTATGCAAGACACCAAAACCAATCATTTTCCAATAATATTATTGGTACTTTTCAGGATACAGTGTTAATCTAAAATAATAAAAGGTATTAGGGTTAAGAAAAAGTTAAATTTATATAGTTTCATTTGCCTCTATCCACGTTGTTAATTGTATGTTATATCAGGAACTTAAGCTATATTTAAAACCTTCTACTAACATACTTTAAATATTTCTCTAATGTGTTTACAAAAAGAGGACAATCTTAGAAAGTCAATCAATTTAATATGGTTAAAATGACGTTTTCTACTATGTTTTAAACACTATAAATGCTACCTTTGCTTCTCAACATAATAACAATTAAGAAATTGAATAGATTTGTTAGTCAGTTTCATGGAAATCTGGTAAACCAAGACAGATAGAAATACATTTTTAATTAATTTGTCTGGGTAATTTTTGTCTGACAGCTCAAATTTTAAATTTTTTACAATTAAGCCATTGTACTGCGCTTAAAGGGATAGTAAACCTCAAAATTTATTTTATGATTAAGATAGAACATACAATTTTAAACAACGTTCCAATTTAATTCTATTATCAAATTTTCTTCATTCTCTTGTTATCTATTGCTAAAGAGACAGCATTGCACTACTGACAGGAAGCTGAAACTATCTATTTAGCCAATCACAAGAGACAAATGTGTACAGGCACCAATTAGCAGCAGCTGCCACTAGTGTATGATATGTGCATATTCATTTTTTAACATGGGATACTAAAAGAACAAAGCACATTTGAAAATAGAAGTGAATTTAAAAGTGTCTTAAAATTACATGCTCTATCTGAATCATGCAAGTTTAAGTTTGACTTTCCTATCCCTTTAATCCTTGTTTGAAAATTGAATACTTGATATTTTTATAATTTGGAACTTGAATCTGCTTTCATGAGAAGTTTCTCTGGACTTTCTTTCCCACTCAAAAAAAGAGTGAGCTATCTCTTGCGATAACTTCTTAATATAAAGATTTTCTAAAAGCTTGGTGACTAGCACTAGTGAACTACAAAGCAGGCATTGGGCTAGATTGATAGACTTTTTTTAGGCTGCTGAGTGGCCTCATTGTGAAAGCGGAATCATGTTCAAAATTCATAGAGGCTCGCTGCATCTATCTTTTGTACCTTTCTTTAGGGGGTAATATATATAAATGTGGCCGGTGTTTACAGCCTTGATTGTAGCCAACTGAGCTCCTGTCACGGGCACCCACCCAGTTCTACAAGCAAGGTACATAGGATTAAAGACCTGAAGGTTCCAAGACTGCAGCCTTGATTCACATTTATTTGCACTGAAGACTGACTTATTAAACGCTGACCATACCTCATAAGATTGAGGTTTCAGAGAGTGAGTAGCCCCGCACAGGGGAACTGTGTTTTGTGGATTTTATTGTGTCATTTGTATTAAACGTATTGCCCTATGAGGAGGATCTTTGTGCGCTTTTTTCATATTGCCCGTATTGGTACCAGATTACTTTATTAAGAAGCAGCCGTTCCTTCCTCAAGTTGTAATGTCTCTGTGGCCTCTGTGATCATAACAAATCTTTTTTACTTGATAAGAACTTTTGTGAACATTTACATTGTTTGATTCTGTGTTTTTTTTCAGGACTGCGCAGATTTGCTTTTGTTATATATATATATATATATATATATATATATATATATATATAATTAAGTGCCGCAAAATGTGATGACATTTTGAGCAGCAAACGAGATAACAACTGCAATCCATAATTTTCATTACAAACAAAATTTGATTTTAAAATGTCAAGTGAATCAAGATACCTTTATGTGTGTGTGTGTTTTGAGAATATGGAAAAATAAAATACAAATGATGGGTCCATGACACATTGTAAATTAGATTTAACCTGCTTGATATTGTTGATATACTGGTACATAATCTCTATCTATCGCACAGAGAGACCATGATTTTAGAAGTAAAAAAAACCTGTTGCAGTGAGAACTCACGGCTAGATTACGAGTCGTGCGTTATGAGTAAAAAAGCAGCGTCAAGCCTCATAACGCTGCTTTTTAACTACCGCTGGAATTACGAGTCTTGCAGATTTAGGGGCACCACACACTTTTTTGGCCTTAACGCAAATCAAATTACGCAATTTGCGTATAATCTTTTTTTCTATGGGACTTCCATAGCGCCGGTATTACGAGCTTGTCCTGGGAGGCCAAAAAGTGAGCGGTACACCCTATCCCGTCAAGATTCGTACCGCATTCTAAAGTCAGTAGTTATGAGTTTTACACTTCAACGCTGTAGCATAGCACTCATAACTTAAGTGCTAAAAAGTACACTAACACCCATAAACTACCTATTAACCGCTAAACCGAGGCCCCCCCGCATCGCAAACACTAAAATTAAATTATTAAGCCCTAATCTGCCACTCTGGACATCTCTGGAACTATAATAAACATATTAACACCTAAACCGCCTCACTCCCGCCTCGCAAACATAGTTAAATATTATTAACCCCTAATCTGCTGTCCCTAACATCGCCACCACCTACCTATATTTATTAACCCCTAATCTGCCGCCAACCCTTAATCTGCCGCCCCCAATGTCGCTGCCACTATATTAAATTTATTAACCCCTAAATCTAAGTCTAACCCTAACACCCCCTAACTTAAATATAATTAAATTAAATATAAATATAAATAAAAATTCCTATCATTACCTAAATAATTCCTATTTAAAACTAAATACTTACCTATAAAATAAACCCTAAGATAGCTACAATATAACTAATAGTTACATTGTATCTATCTTAGGGTTTATTTTTATTTTACAGGCAAGTTTGTATTTGTTTTAACTAGGTAAAATAGTTACTAAATAGTTATTAACTATTTAATAACTACCTAGCTAAAATAAATACAAATTGACCTGTAAAATAAAACCTAACCTGTCTTACAATAACACCTAACCTAACCCTACAGTTAAATAAATTCCCTAAATGAAATACAATTAACTAAATTCAAAACAATTAGCTAAATTGCAAAAAAACAAAACACTAAATTACAGAAAATAAAAAACAAATTACAAGATCGTTAAATTAATTACACCTAATCTAAAAGCGCTATCAAAATAAAAAAGCCCACCCAAAATAAAAAACTAGCCTAAACTAAACTATCAATAGCCCTTAAAAGGGCCTTTTGCTGGGCATTGCACCAAAGAAATCAGCTCTTTTTATGTAAAAAAAAAATACAAACAACCCCCCCAACAGTAAAACCCACCACCCACACAACCAACCTCCCAAATAAAACCCTAACTAAAAAAACTAAGCTCCCCATTGCCCTGAAAGAGGCATTTGGATGGGCATTGCCCTTAAAAGAGCATTTAGCTCTATTGCGGCCCAAAGACCTAACCTAAAAATAAAACCCGCCCAATACACCCTTAAAAATCCTCGTATTCTATTGGCTGATTGCAACAGCCAATAGAATGCAAGCTCAATCATATTGGCTGATTGGATTGGGCTTCTTTTTAATGAATATCTCTTTAAGTGACGTCATCCAAGATGGCATCCCTTAGATTCAGATTGGCTGATATAATTCTATCAGCCAATCGGAATTAAGGTAGAAAAAATCCTAGTGCATCAGCCAATAGGATTTTTTCAACCTTAATTCCGATTGGCTGATAGAATTCTATCAGCCAATCGGAATCTAAGGGACTCCGTCTTGAATGACGTCACTTAAAGAAACATTCATTCCAGAAGAAGCCGTCGATTGAAGAGGATGCTCCACGCCGGATGTCTTGAAGATGGAGCCGCTCCGCGTCGGAAGGATGAAGATAGAAAATGCCGTCTGGATGAAGACTTCTGCCCGTCTGGAGGACCACTTCTGCCCATCTGGATTACCACTTCTGCCGGCTTTGTTGAGGACATCTTGCTGCTTTGATGAAGACATCTCCCTGCTGGAGGCCGGTAAGTAGATTTTAGGATTTTTTTAAGGGTGTATTGGGTGGGTTTTATTTTTAGGTTAGGGCTTTGGGCCGCAATAGAGCAAAATGCCCTTTTAAGGGCAATGCCCATCCAAATGCCCTTTCCATGGCAATGGGGAGCTTAGGTTTTTTTAGTTAGGGTTTTATTTGGGGGGGTTAATTGTGTGGGTGGTGGGTTTTACTGTTGTGGGGGTTGTTTGTATTTTTTTGACAGGTAAAAGAGCTGGTTTCTTTGGGACAATGCCCTGCAAACGACCCTTTTAAGGGCTATTGGTAGTTTAGCTTAGGCTAGGTTTTTTTTATTTTGGGTGGGCTTTTTTATTTTGATAGGGCTATTAGATTAGGTATAATTAGTTTAAAGATCTTATAATTTGCTTTTTATTTTCTGTAATTTAGTGGGGGGTTTTGTAATTTAGCTAATTGTTTTGAATTTAGTTAATTGTATTTAATTTAGGGAATTTATTTAATTGTAGGGTTAGGTTAGGTGTTAGTGTAAGACAGGTTAGGTTTTATTTTACAGTTCAATTTGTATTTATTTTAGCTAGGTAGTTATTAAATAGTTAATAACTATTTAGTAACTATTCTACCTAGTTAAAATAAATACAAACTTGCCTGTAAAATAAAAATAAACCCTAAGATAAATACAATGTAATTATTAGTTATATTGTAGCTAGCTTAGGGTTTATTTTATAGGTATTTAGTTTTAAATAGGAATTATTTAGGTAATGATAGGAATTTTTATTTATATTTATTTTAATTATATTTAAGTTAGGGGGTGTTAGGGTCAGGGTTAGACTTAGATTTAGGGGTTAATAAATTTAATATAGTGGCGGCGACGATGGGGGTGGCAGATTGGGGGTTAATAAATGTAGGTAGGTGGGGTGATGTTAGGGACAGCAGATTAGGGATTAATAATATTTAACTAATGTTTGCGAGGCGGGAGTGCGGTGGTTTAGGGGTTAATATGTTTATTATAATGGCGGCGATGTCTGCAGAGGCAGATTAGGGGTTAATAATGTAATTTTAGTGTTTGCGATGCGGGAGGGCCTCGGTTTAGGGGTTAATAGGTAGTTTATGGGTGTTAGTGTACTTTTTAGCACTTTAGTTATGAGTTTTATGCTACAGCGTTGTAGTGTAAAACTCATAACTACTGACTTTAGAATGCGGTGTGAATCTTGACGGGATAGGGTGTACCGCTCACTTTTTGGCCTCCCAGGACAAGCTCGTAATACCGCTATGGAAGTCCCATAGAAAAAAGACTATACGCAAATTAATAAGTTGATTTGCGGTAAGGCCAAAAAAGTGTGCGGTGCCCCTAAATCTGCAAGACTCGTAATACCAGCGGTAGTAAAAAAGCAGCGTTATGAGGCTTAACGCTGCTTTTTTAATCATAACGCAAGACTCGTAATGTAGCCGATATTGCAGTGTTAAATAAACACACTGTTGTAAAGGGAAAACTTGAGGTCACTGTTTTATCTTAATAATAAACTTAGTTCAAATGCATAGGAGTAAATCCCAAGTTGAGTGCAAAAATATTAGCACTATTGAGCGCTAACACCCCTTAAGTAAAATCCATAGCACTCCTATTATTGCACTCATTTTACAAAGTGATATTTTTTTTACATTTTTATGTGTGTATTTATTTATATATTTAAAAAAAGAGTGAAGAACAATGCTATTTAAAGTATTCCTTTTTTAAAAACAAAAAAAATTGTCTTAATTTTGTTTTAAAAGGATATGTACTTGACAAGGTGTTGGGAAGGGCGTATATATGTGTGTATGTATACATGTATATATGTGTATTTATGTATGTGTACGTGCAGATAAACACACATACACATAAATGTATAGATGAACACAGTATATATGTGTGTATATATGTATATGTGTGTATATATATATATATATAGTATATATATATATAGTGTGTGTGTGTATATATATATATATATATATATATATATATATACATACACATACCTTACCTGTCACCTCACACCTTATCATATATCATATCCTTTCAAACACTTTTTATACATTTATTTAAATAATAAATGTATTTCTATCCTTAACACTTTAATCCAGATCTTAAAGTGAAGGTAAACTTTGATGAATGAAAGCCCTTTTTTAAAAATACTATTAAAAACAGGGGCACTTTCATTCATCAAAGTTTACAAAGTAGCCGTTTTGATTAAGAACTCACCTCTCTTCTTTGCACAGCCAGAGCAGCTTCCATCACCCGGAGATCCTCTCTTCACATGTCATCAATGACTAATCCAGCTTCCTCCAATCACGACTTTCCCCCCAGGGTAGTCATTGTCTGAGGCCATGCCATGATTGGAGGAAGCCGGATTAGTCACTGATGACGTGTGAAGAGAGGATCTCCGGGTGGGGGAAGCTGCTCTGGCTGTGGAAAAAAAAAAAGGTAAGTTTTTTATCAAAACGGCTGCCTTCTAAACTTTGATGAATGAAAGTGCCCCTGTTTTTAATAGTATTTTTTAAAAAATGGGCTTTCATTCATCAAAGTTTACCTTCACTTTAAGTTATGCTTAATTTTTTAGTGCTGTTATGTGTTGCACTTCTGAACACAACCTGTAATATGAGCGATGTTTAGCATGGCCACGCTATCTATTGAAAGTATAGGGCGCACTAAAGAGATGTCAGCAGTGCTAAACATCCTCTGGTAAATCTGTTTTACCATGGACTTGTAATACCCTGCACTACCAATAGCAAATCCGCTTGTAATATGGGCCATAACATACTATTTTAAAGTATAATACACTAAATTCAAAATCACAGTATAATCAAAATTCTCCATCTTATATAGGTTTATTTATTTTATTTTATTTTTCTT
Organism: Bombina bombina; assembly: GCF_027579735.1. NCBI lineage: Eukaryota > Metazoa > Chordata > Amphibia > Anura > Bombinatoridae > Bombina > Bombina bombina. The sequence continues at coordinate 183,747,305 of NC_069502.1, forward strand.
TATTAACACTGGTCATCGTATTCATAGGCGTTCCATGGGTGTTCCATGGGGGATAACTTGTATATCAATGAAAAACTTTGTAGAAATGTTCTAGCTTAGTTGATTATTTAAGTTGTAGATGTACATATAGATTATTTGAATTATTATAATGCATACTTTATGTTTATATTTATGAAGCAGACATTATATTTTGTGTAACCATGTTTTGAAAATATGCCCCATCGAAATTTTTGAGATTCGCGTTAATTGGGGATGTGCTCAGAATGTCAAAGGCAGTGAGATCTATACTTGGAAGGCACATCACCAATTGTATGTAAAAGTGAGGGCAAGCTCACTTTTTTAGAACATTTCACCGAGCAAGAGCCTCGCAAGACTGGGAATATTTATCGGTGGACACAACGATCCTTTGAACATTGGGCCCTAAGTCAGCTTGCAACTTTCTGGGACTTCCAGGATCAGATCCTTATCTTAGAGAATTAAATAAGGTCTGCCCATCTTAGGGTTGGTGTGATATTTCACCATGCTGATTAATTTTAAATGATCATGACCTAAATACCATAGCTTATTCAAATAATTATATTTCAAATAATACACTGATAGAAATGATATCATATTTTTGGAATTCTACTTTAAAACAAAATTATGCACCATTCTTACACCTTATATAGGTTAATAATGAAATGGTAAATTTGAAAAAGCCTTATCAATGTAATGTCCTAACTTAGCTATCTTAAATTATGTGACTGTAAGTCCTACATGCCTAGGCAGAAAATGAAGGCTAGTTCTAAAAATAATAATACAATAAAATTAATTGAATAAGTAAAGAAACAAACTGAATTACAAACAAGGTACTCTTTAAAAATAAAAAAAGATTTTTACTGGTCTTAGTTAAATTATAGTATATATGAATATTTAATTGTTGCTGTGATATTTGCATGCTGCTTACCTAGCTGTGTAGCTGACACAATTTATTTCATTTCACTTTTAATTACATGGCTTAGAAACAGTCACAATGAAATTAGCACATTAAAAATAACCAAATAATAATCAATATTTGATAAAAGAGCAATAAATAGCACAAGTTATTTCAAAATGCAAAGTTTATAAGGAAAAATATAATTGAAATATCTACACTTTAAATTCAAGAAGAAAGTTTGATATCTATATCTCTTATAAATCATCTTTATCCATTGGGATTTCAAATATATAAATGTATTAGTCAAGCAAGGGATTTTTGTGGTAATAATAGATATCATAATGTAAATTATTCTATTCAAAATAAGTGCAGTCCAAAAATGTATCTTAAAACATTATAAAATTAGAAATAAATATATTCATGCTTATAGCAAAAATGTACCAAATGTAGCTGTATTTAAATAAAGTAAGAAGGGGTACATGCAATTTTCTTTTTACATACTTTATAATTTATTTATTTATTAAATTCACTCAGGAACACCTTAGAAGCTAAATTAAAAATGTTAAACGTTCCTTTTTCGAAGAAGGATTAGGACACAAAGATGGAACCACAATCTCTTGATTGATATTCCTGTTAGTGACCACCTTAGGTAGGAACCCAGGTTTAGTACGCAGAACTACCTTGTCTGAATGAAAAATCAGATAAGGAGAATCACAATGTAAGGCAGATAACTCAGAGACTCTTCGAGCCGAGGAAATTGCCATTAAAAACAGAACTTTCCAAGATAACAACTTGATATCAATGGAATGAAGGGGTTCAAACGTAACCCCCTGTAAAACATTAAGAACTAAGTTCAAACTCCATGGTGGAGCAACAGTTTTAAACACAGGCTTGATCCTAGCTAAAGCCTGACAAAAAGCTTGAACGTCCGGAACTTCTGACAGACGTTTGTGTAAAAGAATGGACAGAGCTGAAATCTGTCCCTTTAAGGAACTAGCGGATAAACCCTTTTCTAAACCTTCTTGTAGAAAAGACAATATCCTCGGAATCCTAACCTTACTCCATGAGTAACTCTTGGATTCGCACCAATATAAGTATTTGCGCCATATCTTATGGTAAATCTTTCTGGTAACAGGCTTCCTAGCCTGTATTAAGGTATCAATAACTGACTCAGAAAAACCACGTTTTGATAAAATCAAGCGTTCAATTTCCAAGCAGTCAGCTTCAGAGAAATTAGATTTTGATGTTTGAAGGGACCCTGGATCAGAAGGTCCTGTTTCAGAGGTAGCGACCAAGGTGGACAGGATGACATGTCCACTAGATCTGCATACCAAGTCCTGCGTGGCCATGCAGGCGCTATTAGAATCACTGATGCTCTCTCCTGTTTGATTCTGGCAATCAATCGAGGAAGCATCGGGAAGGGTGTAAACACATAAGCCATCCCGAAGGTCCAAGGTGCTGTCAAAGCATCTATCAGAACCGCTCCCGGATCCCTGGATCTGGACCCGTAACGAGGAAGCTTGGCGTTCTGTCGAGATGCCATGAGATCTATCTCTGGTTTGCCCCAACGTCGAAGTATTTGGACAAAGACCTCCGGATGAAGTTCCCACTCCCCCGGATGAAAAGTCTGACGACTTAAGAAATCCGCCTCCCAGTTCTCCACTCCCGGGATGTGGATTGCTGACAGGTGGCAAGAGTGAGACTCTGCCCAGTGAATTATCTTTGATACTTCCATCATTGCTAGGGAGCTTCTTGTCCCTCCCTGATGCTTGATGTAAGCTACAGTCGTGATGTTGTCCGACTGAAACCTGATGAACCCCCGAGTTGTTAACTGGGGCCAAGCCAGAAGGGCATTGAGAACTGCTCTCAATTCCAGAATGTTTATTGGTAGGAGACTCTCCTCCTGATTCCATTGTCCCTGAGCCTTCAGAGAATTCCAGACAGCGCTTCAACCTAGTAGGCTGGCGTCTGTTGTTACAATTGTCCAGTCCGGCCTGCTGAATGGCATCCCCCTGGACAGATGTGGCCGAGAAAGCCACCATAGAAGAGAATTTCTGGTCTCTTGATCCAGATTCAGAGTAGGGGACAAGTCTGAGTAATCCCCATTCCACTGACTTAGCATGCACAATTGCAGTGGTCTGAGATGTAGACGTGCAAAGGGTACTATGTCCATTGCTGCTACCATTAAGCCGATCACCTCCATGCATTGAGCTACTGACGGGTGTTGAATGGAATGAAGGACACGGCATGCATTTTGAAGCTTTGTTAACCTGTCTTCTGTCAGGTAAATCTTCATTTCTACAGAATCTATAAGAGTCCCCAAGAAGGGAACTCTTGTGAGTGGAAAGAGAGAACTCTTCTTTTCGTTCACCTTCCATCCATGCGACCTTAGAAATGCCAGTACTAACTCTGTATGAGACTTGGCAGTTTGAAAGCTTGAAGCTTGTATCAGAATGTCGTCTAGGTACGGAGCTACCGCAATTCCTCGTGGTCTTAGTACCGCCAGAAGAGCACCCAGAACCTTTGTGAAGATTCTCGGAGCCGTAGCCAATCCGAATGGAAGAGCTACAAACTGGTAATGCCTGTCTAGAAAGGCAAACCTTAGATACCGGTAATGATCTTTGTGAATCGGTATGTGAAGGTAAGCATCCTTTAAATCCACTGTGGTCATGTACTGACCCTTTTGGATCATGGGTAAAATTGTCCGAATAGTTTCCATTTTGAATGATGGAACTCTTAGGAATTTGTTTAGGATCTTTAAATCCAAGATTGGCCTGAAAGTTCCCTCTTTTTTGGGAACCACAAACAGATTTGAGTAAAACCCTTGTCCTTGTTCCGACCGCGGAACCGGATGGATCACTCCCATTAATAAAAGATCTTGTACGCAGCGTAGAAACGCCTCTTTCTTTATTTGGTTTGTTGACAACCTTGACAGATGAAATCTCCCTCTTGGGGGAGAGAATTTGAAGTCTAGAAGGTATCCCTGAGATATGATCTCTAACGCCCAGGGATCCTGGACATCTCTTGCCCAAGCCTGGGCGAAGAGAGAAAGTCTGCCCCCCACTAGATCCGTTCCCGGATCGGGGGCCCTCGATTCATGCTGTCTTAGGGGCAGCAGCAGGTTTCCTGGCCTGCTTGCCCTTGTTCCAGGACTGGTTAGGTCTCCAGCCTTGTCTGTAGCGAGCAACAGCTCCTTCCTGTTTTGGTGCAGAGGAAGTTGATGCTGCTCCTGCTTTGAAATTACAAAAGGAACGAAAATTAGACTATCTAGCCTTAGGTTTGGCTCTGTCTTGAGGCAGGGCATGGCCTTTACCTCCTGTAATGTCAGCGATAATTTCTTTCAACCCGGGCCCGAATAAGGTCTGCCCTTTGAAAGGTATATTAAGCAATTTAGATTTAGAAGTAACGTCAGCTGACCAGGATTTTAGCCACAGTGCTCTGCGTGCCTGAATGGCGAATCCGGAATTCTTAGCCGTAAGTTTAGTTAAATGTACTACGGCATCTGAAATAAATGAGTTAGCTAACTTAAGGGCTTTAAGCTTGTGTGTAATCTCATCTAATGGAGCTGATTCAAGTGTCTCTTCCAGAGACTCAAACCAAAATGCTGCTGCAGCCGTGACAGGCGCAATGCATGCAAGAGGTTGCAATATAAAACCTTGTTGAACAAACATTTTCTTAAGGTAACCCTCTAACTTTTTATCCATTGGATCTGAAAAGGCACAGCTATCCTCCACCGGGATAGTGGTACGCTTAGCTAAAGTAGAAACTGCTCCCTCCACCTTAGGGACCGTTTGCCATAAGTCCCGTGTGGTGGCATCTATTGGAAACATCTTTCTAAATATCGGAGGGGGTGAGAACGGCACACCGGGTCTATCCCACTCCTTAGTAACAATTTCAGTAAGTCTCTTAGGTATAGGAAAAACGTCAGTACTCGCCGGTACCGCAAAATATTTATCCAACCTACACATTTTCTCTGGTATTGCAACTGTGTTACAATCATTCAGAGCCGCTAACACCTCCCCTAGTAATACACGGAGGTTTTCCAGCTTAAATTTAAAATTTGAAATATCTGAATCCAGTTTGTTTGGATCAGAACCGTCACCCGCAGAATGAAGCTCTCCGTCCTCATGTTCTGCAAATTGTGACGCAGTGTCTGACATGGCCCTAATATTATCAGCGCACTCTGTTCTCACCCCAGAGTGATCACGCTTACCTCTTAGTTCTGGTAATTTAGCCAAAACTTCAGTCATAACAGTAGCCATATCCTGTAATGTGATTTGTAATGGCCGCCCAGATGTACTCGGCGCTACAATATCACGCACCTCCCGAGCGGGAGATGCAGGTACTGACACGTGAGGCGAGTTAGTCGGCATAACTCTCCCCTCGTTGTTTGGTGAAATATGTTCAATTTGTACAGATTGACTTTTATTTAAAGTAGCATCAATACAGTTAGTACATAAATTTCTATTGGGCTCCACTTTGGCTTTAGCACATATAGCACAGATATCTTCCTCTGAATCAGACATGTTTAACACACTAGCAAATAAACTAGCAACTTGGAAATACTTTTCAAGTAATTTACTATAATATGAAAACGTACTGTGCCTATAAGAAGCACAGAAAAAGTTATGACAGTTGAAAATTAATAAACTGAAAAGTTATAGCATCAAATCTTTGTAACAAACACAATTTTAGCAAAGGATTGCTCCCATTAGCAAAGGATAACTAACCCTGATAGCAGAAAAAAAAAAAAAAATACAGAAATAAAGGTTTTTTTTATCACAGTCAACTACAATCTCACAGCTCTGCTGTGAGTGATTACCTCCCTCAAAACAAGTTTTGAAGACCCCTGAGTTCTGTAGAGATGAACCGGATCATGCAGGGAAGACAATAAACTTCTGACTGAATTTTTTGATGCGTAGCAAAAGCACCAAAAAAGGCCCCTCCCCCTCACACATAACAGTGAGAGAGATCAGTAAACTGTCATAAATTAAATAAAACAACTGCCAAGTGGAAAAAAATAGTGCCCAAAACATTTTTTCACCCAGTACCTCAGAAAATTAAACGATTTTACATGCCAGCAAAAAACGTTTAACATTAATAAATTGAGTGTTATTAAAAAGCCTGTTGCTAGTCCCTGCAAATTAGGCTAAAGTTTTATGCATACAGTATAATTCCAGTGAAGTGCCATTCCCCAGAATACTGAAGTGTAAAATATACATACATGACAGCCTGATACCAGTTGCTGCTACTGCATTTAAGGCTGAGTTTACATTATATCGGTATGGCAGAATTTTCTCATCAATTCCATTGTCAGAAAATAATAAGCTGCTACATACCTCTTTGCAGATTAATCTGCCCGCTGTCCCCTGATCTGAAGTTTACCTCTCCTCAGATGGCCGAGAAACAGCAATATGATCTTAACTACTCCGGCTAAAATCATAGAAAAACTCAGGTAGATTCTTCTTCAAATTCTACCAGAGAAGGAATAACACACTCCGGTGCTATTATAAAATAACAAACTTTTGATTGAAGGTATGAAACTAAGTATAATCACCACAGTCCTCTCACACATCCTATCTATTCGTTGGGTGCAAGAGAATGACTGTTAATGGCAGTTAGGGGAGGAGCTATATAGCAGCTCTGCTGGGTGAATCCTCTTGCACTTCCTGTTGGGGAGGAGTTAATATCCCATAAGTAATGGATGATCCGTGGACTGGATACACTTAACAAGAGAAATAAACACATTATAATTATTTCTTCATTTCTTAATTCTAAGATAAAATATAGTCTCCTTTTTCTGTCTGATACAACTAAAACTATTTAATTTGTTTCTATTTCTTTTTAAATCATTTTTATGTCTGCTTTATTGTAGCAGTCAAAGTATCAAAACATTACCCTTACATATGTAAATATCTGATTTTGTTTTTACAAATAATTACAGATTTATTGAAATATGTAACACTTCTCTGAGCTGTTTTTTCAGTGGAGTATGATAAGATGTTATTATCACTTTCATCAGCTAAATGTATCTGCAATACATTGCACTTTAACACTGATCAAATGACATTTATTTGACAGTTTTTAGAGTAAAATAAATTCCAATGCACAAGTTTCAATTGAAGTTGTAATTGTTAACTTAATACCACATTTTTCCAGCTTTTCTTTTAGTTACATTTTCTATTAGAACAATTTAAGCTGTGTATATTAAATAATTCAAATGGTTTCCATAATATTTGACATTTTAAATATAAAAATGTTTACACTGAACAAAATTACACTAAAAGGTAATATTATGACTTTTTCGCTTTAGCTTACTATTTATGCTTTGGTTTAGTTCCAGGTGTGCCCAGGAGCTTGACACCCTATATTTCACTATCACGGTGGATGCATTTATTACTGTCAGGAATGCTATTTTGATGGAATTTTCTAATACAATTGAAATAAAATGTTAAACTAAAATCAGTATTCTTAGAACATCAGAGTAGATTGAATAAAAAATATTTTCATATGATAAAGGGTTTTCATTAGCCTCTAAATCAGAGTTTCTTAACCTCTGGTGTATGGATTTCAGTGGGGTAATGAACTTGAATGTGCAAAAAAAAAAAGTATCTTTATTTTCTGCTAATTTCTAAATGAAATTTTGCATTCCCTCAATTTATAAATGTTTGCAACAAACAACAGTAATATGTGCAGTATCTGTGACCTTGTTTTATTTACACTCCTCATTTCTTCAAAATAAACAAACCTTTCAACTCCCTTGCCATCACTGAAACAATCTGACTCAGTTTCTACTGCCACACCTTGGTGGTCTTTCCTTCAGCCACACTAAGGTCCTAAACCACAAAGGAGGTGTGCTGTCATTCTGCTTTTTCTCAGCTATATTTTCAGGTGCACACACTGCATTCTAGCTTGCAGTTTATTTGAAGGTCACACTATTTGTCCTCTATTGTTCTTTATTTTGCTGTAATCTACCATTTTCCTGGACCTTATGTTTATTAATTGACCACAGTGGTATCTGGCTTCCTCTTTTTCTTCCTTCCAACATCACATGTCTTATCCACGGTGGTCACATCAATGTCTAAACCTCTCACTTTATTGTCTCGTGCTGTACAGCTACAGCACCCCTGTTCTTCTGCTTCTCTCATCCAAGCTTTAGACCCCCAGAAACAACAAGTTATTCAACCCTTTCTAAGAAATATCGTCTTTACTTTCATTTTCTTGCTACTGCTTACTACAATTACTCATTAGCTTACGCACTTAACAAAGCTGACCTATGACCCTTATACACACCAAATACATCTAGCCCTTACCTTGGCATTCCAAATTCACTTGCTACATCCACAGGTTTTCTCCACTGCAATCATCTCAGCAGGAAATCATGTTCTAAAGTTGTTTTTCTACAGTACAAATACAAACTACTATCATACTTCTCTGCCCTCACCCTATCTAAGCAAACATATTTCTTCTCACTAACCTTTTCCCTATCTTTAAACCCCACAAGCCCTTTTCTCTACATTTAACATCCTTTGCTACCCCAGTCAATGGCATTTCCTGTTTCTTTAATAAAATAAACTCCCCAAGACATGACACCTTCTCTTGAATTAATACAAGCACTCCCTATATGGCTACTATATATCCAACTGCCACCCTCAGCTGCTTTACACCTATTACACAAGATGAGGTTCTAATATTTTATTATCCTCTCACCGAATAAATTCTCCACATGATCCTGTTCTGTTACACTTCATTCCCTTTATCTCATTTTAGCCTAATTCTAGTTATTACCCCTGTATTTAGTCTATATTTATCTAGTGCCATATTTCTATCCCAGTTATAAATTCATACCACCTCCAGTCTTTGCCCTGTATCATAATGCAGTGCATACTGTAGTATCTCCAGCATCTGCACATCCTGCAACCCCACCAGCACTATCTACTCCTGTGCCATCAGCTGATGCCCCTGCACCACGTTCTGAAATATTACCTGCAAGAACCTTTAATGCTGCTCCCTTCCAAACTTAACATTATGTCTATGCGTCTGCGGCATTCCTCATTGAAGTGTGAGTTATTTAAAAAAATTACAGCTTTGTTTCAACTCATTCACAGTGTATCCAGAGAGACATCAAGCACCAGCTATGCTTCATCTATCAGGAAAACCATAGACAAAAGATCCATATGCAGATGAAAAGCCTTAATCAAAACATGTGTTACATACAAGGGTGGTACTACCATTGAACCAGCAGATGCAGTGGCACCAGGGCCCAAGTGCTGGGGGCATAGCTGGCAGAATGTGTACAATCCTAATGCAGGGAGCATTTTATTATTGCAGGTTGTCTATCTATCTGTTTGTTTGTCTGTCTCTCTATCCTCAAAATCATTATACAGATCAACATGTATTTTATTACTATCACTTACCATTGGGTTACCTTTAGGGGGCCAAAACATTTTTTTGCAGCAGGGCCCTCTGTTGAGTAGGTCTACTAGTGATTACATAGCAGAGGCAACTGAGACATATATTATTGTTGTGCCGATGTTCTCAGAATCGACAATCCCATCAGATACCAATGAGCAAGGTGCCGGATTCCCTGCATTTCTCGCTCATCCCCCACAATGCTTTATATACATAGTCAAACTCTCTATTTCTTTTTTATTTGCTTATTTATTTTTTGTGTTTTTGTATATTAAATATATAACTAAAAGTATAGTAACTAGTTTAAATATACTTCTGATTATCCATCATCTCATTATCTGTACATATACCATTGATCATTATCAATAAATCATAGTAAGGGGACATTATAGTCAAAATTAAACTCTCATGAATCAGATAGAGCATACACTGATAAACATCAGTTTTCCTAAATTTACTGCTATCATGAAATTTCCATTTATACCTTTGTATCGTTTTTGAAAGCATACCTAGGTAGAATCAGAAGCAGCAGTGCACTACTAAGAACTAGCTGATGAGACATTTTGTCATTGGTTCTCCAGATGAAAAAAGCTAGCTTCTAGTATTGCCATGCTGCTCTTTAGCTGACTTTAACTATGTGTTTAAACCATCAGGGTTTATAAAACAAAAAGTCAAATACAACCAACAGTGCAATAATAGAATGCTCTTACATGTGAGAGTATTTTCATTTTACACTTGTGTGTTCCTTTAATTACTAAATTGTTATTTTAAAAATGTACACAATTCTATATAATTATTTTAAGTGTGTATCTGACAATATCTGGCATCAGGCTCTCCCCAAATTTTGAAAGTTTCAAGAGCTACTTAAAGACTCTACTGTTCAGGGATGCATAAAACAAACACTAACCTTTTCTTACCTCAGTACCTCTCCTCATTTTGTATCCCCCTTGAACATCTTTAGCATGTAAGCCTATGAGCCCAGCTGTTTGCAGATCAACTTCATAAGAGCTGACTACAACAATGCAACTCTTCCCACTTGTTCCCTATAAATGTTAAAAGTAAATCATGCCTATTTTTATAGCGCCATGGAATCTGTTAGCGCTCTAGAAATAACAGATAAAAATAATAATAATATGTTAAAAGACTGATATTAAAAGGACAGTCGGGGGCGGAGCCAGCTACTAAAGCAGTTAGACGTGTTTAACTGCAGCTCCAGACTTTCTATTATAAATATATAAACTAAACCAAGTATATTAGCTTGCAACTATTCTACTGCTCCATAGAACATAAGAACTATCTATTCCAAACTACAGATGAAGAAAGACATGGTATAATTGTGCTTTTTTCGTAATCATACTTCATATAAATATACCACGTGGAGTTGCTCAGCTCCATTTTCTTACAGCTAACTTGCCTATCATGGATGCCCTGCTGACTTGGGAGCGGAAAACTGAACACCTACTAGAGAGGTATTATAAGGACCTGGCTGCAGACATTCTGTCGCTACTAGCTCACGTATCTGAACTACAACTAAAAAGATCCGGGAAGGATGAGACGCTGACAGTTAGTGGGAGATGCGGCGATACAGAGAGTCCAGCTGAAGAGAGCTCGGAGGATTGTGGAACTGAGCCAGATACCCATTGCTACAACATGCGTGGCATTCGCATAGATAAGCGGCGATCCCCATGTGAGTCCGGCAATTATCTACATAGCGCACCTACACCGATCACAGAATGTCCAGAAACGGCTTTTGCTTGTTGCCCTCAGGACCCTATAGCTCTGCTTACCTTCCACGTGGAGGCCACTACAGAGGAATGGGCCTGCCCGGGTCAGCTAAGGAGAGAGAAGCTAGATCACGCCGTTGGCGGGAGTTTGGTAAGAGAACGGAGGTTTGCACAGGGCCCGGCTACCTCCTCTGCTGTAATTATGCCAGTCATGGGGGAAGAGGCTGTAGATGCGATGCGGCCCAGCTTGTTAATAGAGCCGACTATGAGAGCACTAACGGCCCTACTCTACAACGGAGCCTTATTACTACAGCGTGAGCTACAGGTACATGTGTATCGGTCATTGGACCTCAAGACCGGAGTGGGGTAAAGGAGATCTTTATTTTTTTTCTCTCTCCCAGATGCTATAATCTGCTGGAATGTGATTGATCCGCAACTGTACCTAGCCATATACCCTTTGACATATAACAAACTGTAGCAGATCCTACCGAAGCCACTACCCTTACATTGATCGTGAGGTCTGCATTAAGACAGACATTGGGTAATATCACCTAAGACTTTCTACCCATTAATGGAGTTCTACTTTGGGACACTGATCTTAGTTTCACCACTCTGATGACGACCGTTTGGTCTGATGTCTGATCCTTGACCGAGTGTGCCCCCCATTGACAGTTGTGAGCTGCATAGTGTGTGTGCCTTCGCACAAGATTCAGATTTTCTTTACAGGTGGTCATTATGTTAAAGGGTGCCTAACTTCTATCTTGTATCCTAAACCACCTGACACACAGATGCTACTAGAGAACTGCATTCTATGTTTTTTTACACTTCCCAGTTTGATGTTATAATGTGCACAGCACAGTGTAAACTGTTTATTCATGCTATCACCAGCTTATTTGTTAATGGTCATATTTAACAATTGCATATATTGAGAAATGAACATTACTGATTCTTGCTATGTTATAGTATATCTAGTTAGATGTAGGTGGTATTTACTCTGCTGTAAATGTTAAGGTATACAAGACCCAGAAATGTTAATCAGCTGCTATAGTTCCATTCAACGTCCGTATGTGTGGGTTTGACATATATCTGGAGACTAAGGTTTTACGTTTATAACGCAGCTTTATCCCCCTGTTTTAAATTCTGGATCCTGCAGAATAATCTAGGCAGGTATTTTAGTTCTTTAAGTACTCATATATTACTCTATATAATGTAGTGCTATTATTTGCTATTGTTATAGGTACTTTATAGATTACTATGGCTGCTCATAGGTTTTGATATGTACTTCTGTATCCCAAACCACGTAGTACTCCTAGTGATGCTCCCCTATTGTACCACAACTATATACCTATACCTGCTAGACCCTATACTACCATGATAGAAAGGGGTTAGCCATGTATATACTTAATGTTTAGTATGATTTCATTTTACTCATTTTTTATCAGATATATCATATTCCCCAGATGTTAAAGGATTAATATACAATTATACCCAACTTTTATCTTTAATACCGTTTAGTATAGCCTATATTTACATGCTGTTTATTACTCCCAATATATTTTTACTTTTTATCTATTCTAAATATTCCCGAGCTTCTTTATGGAGCCGCTAGCTCCCATGACATTTCTTTACAGACTGTATCTCCCCTCATCCTTTCCCGCTCTCTATCTGTGAGCGGGTCATATCCACTATCCCCTAACCGTCCTTGTCCAGTGGTGACAATTTCCCTGAGGGGAGATACTGAATAAATGCTCCAATAATGATACATGGGTCTCATCCTAACCAGGCTGGAGCTATACCTACCCTTTCCTGATACCGATTACAAATTACATTTAACTCTCGTATAGCGCAGTCTTACACTCCACATGTTATACAACGATAAATAAGTGACCCTGTTCATTAACATTCCTATGGTCTTCCGCCCCCCCCACTGTAGTTGACCATAGCTATTTATATTGCTATTATTATTATTTCCTTCAAATAATTTAAGTATGCTATAATATTGTTATATAGAAAAATTATTTGTATAAGCGGTGCTTACCCGCTGACAATTCCCTAATTCCCCCTTTGTTTTTTTATGAAGCTCTTGATATTATGACCCTGACTTTAACAATACGAAGCATTCAAGTACAAACTAGTTCAGAATAAAATGGGTCTATATGGTAGCTACAGTGCTCTTTCAGAGTGCCTTTTTTAACATTATGGCCTGGGATAATAGCTACCCATATTATCATATAAAAACACAAAATGAGGTTTTCAGATGTATTTTGGCATTCATTATATATATTTTTTCTTTTATTTCTTGCCTGTTATATTGTTATTGCGACAATCATTGCTATGTTTTGAAATATGTATATGCCACAGTTTTTTGTTGTCATTATGAAAAACCCTCAATAAAACATTATTCAAAAAAAAAAAAAAAAAAAGGACAGTCTACACCAGAATTTGTATTGTTTAAAAAGATAATCCCTTTATTAACCATTCCCCAGGTTTGCATAACCAACACGGTTATATTTATACACTTTTTACCTATTTAATTACCTTTTATCTAAGCCTCTGCAGACTGCCTCCTTATTTTTTTTTTTTAACAGACTTGCATTTTAGCCAATTAGTGCTGACTCCTAGGTAACTCCACAGGCATGAGCACAATGTTATCTATGGGAAAAAATGTCAAAATGCATTAAGATAAGAGGCGGCCTTCAAGGACTAAGAAATTAGCATATGAGCCTACCTAGGTTTAGCTTTCATTAAATACATCACAAAACAGAACTATTGCTAATAAATCTCCAAGGTCATAGTCCACACAGCATATGTTAAAAAAAATAATATAAATATAAATATATATATATATATATATATATATATTTGTATATACAGTATATATATATATATATATATGTATATATATATATTTACACACATATTATAAATGTTTTTTGAAATAACTAATAATATTCCTATGTTTCGAATTACAGTAAAATAATCAATTTAATACAATTCAGTCTAATACAGTAAAATTCCTGGGTCCATGAAGTACAAATATATATATATTATCAACAATAATAAAATCACAGTAGTAAGATCACAGTTATAAAAATCACAATAGTAAAAAATCACAATGATAAAAATCTCAAGCAAAAGTCCATAAATGCAATCTATATCCGAATAAAAAGCAACGTGCATATGGTGATAAATCCCCCAAAGTGTTGAATATAGAAGGTTTTGATGTGTATTCCACAATTCAATGTAATAATAATAATAAGCGTCCTTGGTGCTCCAATACCAAAAGGAAAAGAGTTCAAAATTTGGGATAAAATCCAAATTGGTGTGTATTGATGAAAGAAGAGAAAAATGCTGGTATATAGTGAAAAAAAAATAATGAAAAAATATAAAAAATAAAAATATAAAAAGTAAAAAGTGTTGAGAAAAAGTGACTGATCACAAGAAAAACATCATCAAAAATGTGATGACATAAAAAACGTTATAAAAATATGTTATAAGATAGATATATATATATATATATATATATATATATATATATATATATATATATATATATATATATACAAGCTGTAAGGCATGCAAAAATGGTTGGAAAACTAACACCTTTTTCTCACAACACAATAAAGAGAAATATATGATTAACAATCTGATTAGGTGCTGTGATAAGGGCGTTATATACCTAATCCAATGTTCATGCAATTTGCAGTATGTAGGACAGACTACTAGACTATTAAGGGACAGAATTAGAGAGCATATACTTTGCATAGAAAAAAAGAATACAGACACTCCACTATATAAACTTTTCACCACAAAACACGGTGGAAATCTTAGAGATTTAAAATATTGTGGGATACAAAAAGTTGGTAAGAATTGGAGAGGAGGCAATTACAAACATAAATTACTTTTGAATGAATCCAAATGGATTTTTGCACTAGATTGTCTATATCTAAAATGATTAAACAATAAAGAAGATCTAATACACCTATTCCATCTAAATAGGCACTAATATTATAAAACAAACCAGATGCACACATTGGGAATAATAAGTGGGACAAGTTTTTGATCCACCTAAAAGTAGACAACTTCAGAATTCCTTAATTTAAGAAACACCGTTCCCAATCCTAAGCTATTCAACCTATACTTAACAATGCACTACAATAGCACATCCGGCCTCAATGATGCAATCGAAGATTATCAACATTTATAATCCTCACTAATAGGAGTAATGAGAGACAGATGTCCACGTAATCCACTCACTGGCTCTATTTGTGATATCATCTAACTGAATGAAAATAAGGGTAGACATATTTCCATATGTAGATTAACTATCACATTGGATATTTGACTGTATTTCACACTTTAATACATTACTCTATTCCAGATATGGCACCCTTTAATCATGTAAGTTCAGCAAGTATTATCCAACAGTCGATTATTTTAGCCCATTGACGTCTAAAATCTATTTATATATCTATTTATATATGTTTTAGTTAATATCATTGTCTTTTAGCTTATAAGTCCATTTTTTTAAGATGCCTGAATTGTTGTTCATATCGATAACTACTATTTACACTGTAAATCTATGTTTTTAAAGATTGAGGTAACAACTCATCTGTGCAATCAAATTAAGTATATTAAAGAGTCATAAGAAGTCTTTATATTTTCTTAAATTCCTAGTATCGTTTCCCACAAAGAACATCCGGTTAATCCGAAACCGGAAGTGTTTATCCCGGAAATGATGTCACATATCCGGGACCGGAAATGACATTCCGGAAGTGAAGTAAAACACTGAAAAACCTGAAATGGCATTTCCGGAAGTAGAACTTAACTTTAGAAATCGGAAGGAAGAATCTAAACTATTTAAATTGAGATTGGCACCTATAAACAAGGTAAAGAGTTATACTTGTGCTGAGATCTAGAGGAATAGACAAATTTAGACCTAGGACAGACACAGGATTATGTTTCAAGTATGTATATCATATTGCGTGCCCATACCCAGAATGCAACACACAGGAAGAGGGCGGGGCTTAATTTTGGCGCTCAGACAGAAATCATTGGTCAACTCACCCTATAAACATCCCACTAGCTTACTTGGTTATTCAGTCTTGATAAAGGCCTAGTTTTATGCCAAAACGCGTCAACATAACCACAAGTAAGCTAATTACCTCTATCTGAATTTCTCTGTTTATATATTCTACAGTATTGTTTCTGTTTTTCTCCAACAGGTTATTTTAGGAGAATATGTATATTCATTGGTGATACACATGGATTTTTGAAGACATAAGAAGTTCACTATACCATTTTTTCCAACATCTACAACATCCCTTACATTTTGTGATATATCTTATAACATATTTTTATGTTTTTTTATGTCATCACATTTTTTCACATTTTTGATGATGTTTTTCTTGTGATCAGTCACTTTTTCTCAACACTTTTTTTTCTCAATACTTTTTATATTTTTATATTTTATATTTTTTCATTATATTTTTTCACTATACGTATACCAGCAATTTTCTCTTCTTTCATCAATATACACCAATTTGGATTTTATCCCAAATTGTGGACTCTTTTTTGTGTGGACACAACGCTTATTATTATATTGAATTGTGGAATACACACCAACACCTTCTATATTCAACACTTTGGGGGATTTATCACCATATACACAGAGTTGCTTTTTATTCAGATATAGATTGCATTTATGGACTTTTGCTTGAGACTTTTATCATTGTGGTTTTTTACTATTGTGATTTTTATAACTGTGATCTTACTACTGTGATTTTATTATTGTTGATGATATATATATTTGTACTTCATGGATCTATGAATTTTACTGCATTAGACTGAATTGCATTAAATTTATTATTTTACTGTAATTAGAAACATAGGAATATTTTTAGTTATTTCAGTCACCCACCTCAGCCTTTTTGGCGCACGCTTCACAACTTAAATTATTGCTAAACATTGAGGTTTACTAGGGAACCTATTGAGGGGAGCTAGAGGTATTCATATTTGTGCACTCTTGTGGTGTATCCAGTCCATGGATCATCCATTACTTGTGGGATATTCTCATTCCCAACAGGAAGTTGCAAGAGGACACCCACAGCAGAGCTGTAATATAGCTCCTCCCCTAACTGTCATAGCCAGTCATTCGACCGAAAACAAGCCAAGAAAGGAGGAGCCATAGGGTGCAGTGGTTACTGTAGTTTAAATTTAAAAATTACCTGCCTTACAATGACAGGGCGGGCCGTGGACTGGATACACCACAAGAGAAATAAATTTATCAGGTAAGCATAAATTGTGTTTTCTCTTGTAAGGTGTATCCAGTCCACGGATCATCCATTACTTGTGGGATACCAATACCAAAGCTAAAGTACACGGATGAAGGGAGGGACAAGGCAGGAACTTAAATGGAAGGAACCACTGCCCGTAAAACCTTTCTCCCAAATATAGCCTCTGAAGAAGCAAAAGTATCAAATTTGTAAAATTTTGAAAAAATATAAAGTGAAGACCAAGTCGTCGCCTTGCAAATCTGATCAAAAGAAGCCTCATTTTTAAAGGCCCAAGTGGTAGCCACAGCTCTAGTGGAATGAGCTGTAATCCTTTCAGGAGGCTGCTGTCCAGCAGTCTCATAGGCTAAGCGGATTAAGCTTCTTAGTCAAAAAGAAAAAGAGGTTGCCGAAGCCTTTTGACCTCTCCTCTGTCCAGAGTAGACAACAAACAAAGCAGATGTTTGACGAAAATCTTTAGTAGCTTGTAAGTAAAACTTTAAAGCACGGACCACGTCCAGATTGTGTAACACAAGGATGGAACAACAATCTCTTGATTGATATTCTTGTTAGATACCACCTTAGGTAAGAACCCAGGTTTAGTACGCAGGACTACCTTATCCGTATGAAAAATCAGATAAGGAGAATCACATTGTAAGGCAGATAGCTCAGAGACTCTACGAGCCGAGGAAATAGCTACCAAAAAAGAACTTTACAAGATAAAAGCTTGATATCTACAGGGAGTGCAGAATTATTAGGCAAGTTGTATTTTTGAGGATTAATTTTATTATTGAACAACAACCATGTTCTCAATGAACCCAAAAAACTCATTAATATCAAAGCTGAATAGTTTTGGAAGTAGTTTTTAGTTTGTTTTTAGTTATAGCTATTTTAGGGGGATATCTGTGTGTGCAGGTGACTATTACTGTGCATAATTATTAGGCAACTTAACAAAAAACAAATATATACCCATTTCAATTATTTATTTTTACCAGTGAAACCAATATAACATCTCAACATTCACAAATATACATTTCTGACATTCAAAAACAAAACAAAAACAAATCAGTGACCAATATAGCCACCTTTCTTTGCAAGGACACTCAAAAGCCTGCCATCCATGGATTCTGTCAGTGTTTTGATCTGTTCACCATCAACATTGCGTGCAGCAGCAACCACAGCCTCCCAGACACTGTTCAGAGAGGTGTACTGTTTTCCCTCCTTGTAAATCTCACATTTGATGATGGACCACAGGTTCTCAATGGGGTTCAGATCAGGTGAACAAGGAGGCCATGTCATTAGATTTTCTTCTTTTATACCCTTTCTTGCCAGCCACGCTGTGGAGTACTTGGACGAGTGAGATGGAGCATTGTCCTGCATGAAAATCATGTTTTTCTTGAAGGATGCAGACTTCTTCCTGTACCACTGCTTGAAGAAGGTGTCTTCCAGAAACTGGCAGTAGGACTGGGAGTTGAGCTTGACTCCATCCTCAACCCGAAAAGGCCCCACAAGCTCATCTTTGATGATACCAGCCCAAACCAGTACTCCACCTCCACCTTGCTGGCATCTGAGTCGGACGGGAGCTCTCTGCCCTTTACCAATCCAGCCACGGGCCCATCCATCTGGCCCATCAAGACTCACTCTCATTTCATCAGTCCATAAAACCTTAGAAAAATCAGTCTTGAGATATTTCTTGGCCCAGTCTTGAAGTTTCAGCTTGTGTGTCTTGTTCAGTGGTGGTCGTCTTTCAGCCTTTCTTACCTTGGCCATGTCTCTGAGTATTGCACATCTTGTGCTTTTGGGCACTCCAGTGATGTTGCAGCTCTGAAATATGGCCAAACTGGTGGCAAGTGGCATCTTGGCAGCTGCACGCTTGACTTTTCTCAGTTCATGGGCAGTTATTTTGCGCCTTGGTTTTTCCACACGCTTCTTGCAACCCTGTTGACTATTTTGAATGAAACGCTTGATTGTTCGATGATCACGCTTCAGAAGCTTTGCAATTTTAAGAGTGCTGCATCCCTCTGCAAGATATCTCACTATTTTTGACTTTTCTGAGCCTGTCAAGTCCTTCTTTTGACCCATTTTGCCAAAGGAAAGGAAGTTGCCTAATAATTATGCACACCTGATATAGGGTGTTGATGTCATTAGACCACACCCCTTCTCATTACAGAGATGCACATCACCTAATATGCTTAATTGGTAGTAGGCTTTTGAGCCTATACATCTTGGAGTAAGACAACATGCATAAAGAGGATGATGTGGTCAAAATACTCATTTGCCTAATAATTCTGCACTCCCTGTATGGAATGAAGAGGTTCAAACGGAACTCCTTGAAGAACCTTAAGAACCAAGTTTAAGCTCCATGGTGGAGCAACAGGTTTAAACACAAACTTGATTCTAACTAAAGCCTGACAAAATGCCTGAACGTCTGGAACATCTGCCAGACGCTTAACTAGCTGACAATCCTTTTTCCAAACCTTCTTGGAGAAAAGATAATATCCTAGCAATCCTGACCTTACTCCATGAGTAACCCTTGGATTCACACCAATAAAGATATCTACGCCATACCTTATGGTAAATTTTCCTGGTGACAGGCTTTCGTGCCTGTCTTAAGGTATCAATAACTGACTCGGAGAAGCCACGCTTTGATAAAATCAAGCGTTCAATCTCCAGGCAGTCAGCCTCAGAGAAATTAGATTTGGATGGTTCAAAGGACCCTGAAGTAGAAGGTCCTGTTTCAGAGGCAGAGACCATGGTGGAAAGGATGACATGTCCACTAGATCTGCATACCAGGTCCTGCGTGGCCACGCAGGTGCTATCAGAATCGCCGATGCTCTCTCCTGCTTGATCTTGGCAATCAGTCGAGGGAGCAGAGGAAACGGTGGAAACACATAAGCTAGGTTGAAAGACCAGGGCGCTGCTAGAGCATCTATCAGTGTCGCCTTGGGATCCCTGGACCTGGATCCGTAACACGGAAGCTTGGCATTCTGGCGAGACGCCATGAGATCCAGTTCTGGTTTGCCCCAACAATGAATCAGTTGTGCAAATACCTCCGGATGGAGTTCCCACTCTCCCGGATGAAAAGTCTGACGACTTAGAAAATCCGCCTCCCAGTGCTCTAGACCTGGGATATGGATAGCTGATAGGTGGCAAAAGTGAATCTCTGCCTAGCGAATTATTTTTGAAACTTCTAACATCTCTAGGGAACTTCTCGCTCCCCCTTGATAGTTGATGTAAGCTACAGTCGTGATGTTGTCCGACTGAAATCTGATGTACCTCAGAGTTGCTAACTGAGGCCAAGCCTGAAGAGCCTTTAATATTGCTCTTAGTTCCAGAATGTTTAATGGAAGGAGAGACTCCTCCTGAGTCCACGATCCCTGAGCCTTCAGGGAGTTCCAGACTGCACCCCAACCTAGAAGGCTGGCATCTGTCGTACCAATTGTCCAATCTGGCCTGCGAAAGGTCATACCTTTGGACATATGGACCCAAGATAGCCACCAGAGAAGAGAATCCCTGGTCTCTTGGTCCAGATTCAGTTGAGGGGACAAATCTGTGTAATCCCCGTTCCACTGACTGAGCATGCATAGTTGCAGCGGTCTGAGATGTAAGCGTGCAAACGGCACTATGTCCATTGCCGCTACCATTAAGCCGATTACTTCCATACACTGAACCACCGAAGGGCGCGGAATGGAATGAAGAACCCGGCAGGAATTTAGAAGCTTTGATAACCTGGACTCTGTCAGGTGAATTTTCATTTCTACAGAATCTATCAGAGTCCCTAGAAAGGAAACTCTTGTGAGTGGGGATAGAGAACTCTTTTCCTCGTTCACTTTCCACTAATGCGACCACAGAAATGCCAGTACTACGTCCGTATGAGACTTGGCAATTTGGAAGTTTGACGCCTGTATCAGGATGTCGTCTAAATAAGGGGCTACTGCTATGCCCCGCGGCCTTAGGACCGCCATAAGCGACCCTATAACCTTTGCAAAGATTCTTGGGGCTGTAGCTAATCCCAAGGGAAGAGCTACAACTGGTAATGCCTGTCTTGAAAGGCAAACCTGAGAAACCTAAGATGATCTTTATATATTGACCCTCCTGGATCAGTGGTAGGATGGTACGAATAGTTTCCATCTTGAACGACGGAACTTTGAGGAATTTGTTTAAGATCTTTAGATCCAAAATTGGTCTGAAGGTTCCCTCTTTTTTGGGAACCACAAACAGATTTGAGTAAAATCCCTGTCCCTGTTCCTCCTTTGGAACTGGATGGATCACTCCCATAACTAGGAGGTCTCGTACACAGTGTAAGAATGCCTCTCTCTTTATCTGGTGTGCAGATAATTGTGAAAGGTGAAATCTCCCTTTGGGGGGGAAGCTTTGAAGTCCAGAAGATATCCCTGGGATATAATTTCCAACGCCCAGGGATCCTGAACATCTCTTGCCCACACCTGGGTGAAGAGTGAAAGTCTGCCCCCTACTAGATCCGTTCCCGGATAGTGGGCCATTCCTTCATGCTGTCTTAGAGGCAGCAGCAGGCTTTTTTACCTGCTTACCTTTTTTCCAGGTCAGGTTTGGTCTCCAGACCATCTTGGATTGAGCAAAAGTTCCCTCCTATTTATTATTAGAGGAAGTTGATGCCACACCTGCCTTGAAGTTTTGAAAGGCACGAAAATTAGACTGTTTGGCCCTAGATTTGGACCTGTCCTGAGGAAGGGCATGACCTGTTCCTCCAGTGATATCAGCAATAATCGCCTTCAACCAGGCCCGAATAGGGTCTGCCCCTTGAAGGGAATGTTAAGTAGCTTAGATTTTGAAGTCACGTCAGCTGACCATGATCTAAGCCATATCGCTCTGCGCGCCTGTATAGCAAAACCAGAATTCTTAGCCGTTAGTTTAGTCAAATGAACAATGGCATCAGAATAAAAGAATTGGCTAGCTTAAGTGCTCTAAGTTTGCCAAGTATGTCATCCAATGGAGTTGCTACCTGTAAAGCCTCTTCCAGAGACTCAAACCAGTACGCCGCAGCAGCAGTAACAGGGGCAATGCATGCAAGGGGCTGTAGGATAAAACCTTGTTGAATAAATATTTTCTTAAGGTAACCTCTAATTTTTTATCCATTGGATCTAAAAAAAAAAAGCACAACTGTCCTCGACAGGGATAGTAGTACGCTTTACTAGAGTAGAAACTGCTCCCTCCACCTTAGGGACTGTCTGCCATAAGTCCTGTGTGGTGGCGTCTATTGGAAACATTTTTCTAAAAATAGGAGGGGAAGAGAACGGCACACCTGGTCTATCCCATTCCTTATTAATAATTTCTGTAAACCTTTTAGGTATTTGGAAAAACATCAGTACACACCGGCACTGCAAAGTATTTATCCAGTCTACACAATTTCTCTGGCACTGCAATGGTATCACAGTCATTCAGAGCAGCTAAAACCTCCCTAAGCAACACGCAGAGGTGTTCAAGCTTAAATTTAAATGTAGAAATATTAGAATCAGGTATCTTTCCTGAGTCATTAACATCACCCACTGACTGAAGCTCTCTTTCCTCAGCTTCTGCATATTGTGAGGCAGTATCAGACATGGGTCTTAAAGCGTCAGTATGCTCTGCATTTTGTCTCACCCCAGAGCTATCTCGCTTACCTCTAAGTTCAGGTAGTCTGGCTAATACCGCTGACAGTGTATTATCCATGACTGCCGCCATATCTTGTAAAGTAAACGCTATGGGCGCCCTAGACGTACTTGGCGCCATTTGAGCGTGAGTCCCTTAAGCGGGAGTGAAAGGGTCTGACACGTGGGTAAAGTTAGTCGGCATAACTTCCCCCTCATCAGATTCCTCTGGTGATAAATTTTTTAAAGACAGAAAATGATCTTTATTGCATAAAATGAAATCAGTACATTTGGTACACATTCTAAGAGGGGTTCCACCATGGCTTTTAAACATAATAAACAAGGAGTTTCTTCTATGTCAGACATGTTTATACAGAATAGCAATGAGACTAGCAAGCTTGGAAAACACTTTAAATCAAGTTAACAAGCAAATATAAAAAACGGTAATGCGCCTTTAAGAGAAACAAATTTTGTCAGAATTTGAAAAACAGTGAAAAAATGCAGTAAATCAAACAAAATTTTTACAGTGTGTATAATAGGCTAACAGAGCATTGCACCCACTTGCAAATGGATGATTAACGCCTTAGTTCAAAAAAACGGATAAAAAAAAATGAAATAGACATTTTTTAACAGTCACAACCAACTGCCACAGCAAGATGTGGCCCTACCTTCCCCAATAAACGACTTTGGAAAGCCTTTGGGGCCTTTAGAGATGTCCTATAGCATACAGAGGGCCTTTGAGGGAAGCTGGATGTCACAGTTTGTAATTTTAACTGCACCAACTGTAACTTTTATACTACAACAGTGGAAATTGTTTCTAGTCAAAATTTAAGCCAGCCATGTGGAAAAAACTAGGCCCCAGTAAAGTTTTATCACCAAAGTATATATAAAAACGATTAAACATGCCAGCAAACGTTTTATATTGCATTATCATAAGGGTATTACCCCTGGGAGTAAGCATGATACCAGTCGTTATTAAATCACTGTATTCAGGCTTAACTTACATTAATCCGGTATCAGCAGCATTTTCTAGTGTTTTCCATCTCTAGAAAAAATTATAACTGCACATACCTGATAGCAGAATATACTGCACGACATTCTCTCGCTGAAGTTACCTCATCTGTGTAAGCCCCTCAGACATATGTGAGAACAGCAATGGATCTTAGTTACAATCTGCTAAGATCATAGAAACCTCAGGCAGATTCTTCTTCTATTTACTGCCTGAGATAAAATAGCACAACTCCGGTACTATTTAAAAATAACAAACTTTTGATTGAAGAAAATAAACTAGCTATATTTAACCACTCTCTCCTACAACGTCCTTGCTTGTTGAGAGTTGCAAGAGAATGACTGGCTATGACAGTTAGGGGAGGATCTATATTACAGCTCTGCTGTGGGTGTCCTCTTGCAACTTCCTGTTGGGAATGAGAATATCCCACAAGTAATGGATGATCCGTGGACTGGATACACCTTACAAGAGAAATCATATTATAAATGTTTTTTGATGTTTTATAAATAAAACTTATTTTTCGTTAATATTTTACTATAGTTCAAAGGGTATTTTGTATTTTAACACTACACTTTTTAAATTAAATGGCTATTCAAAACAATTTTGGTGAAACATACAACTCTTAAAGTGTTAATTTAAAGTACCTCTCAAAATATGAAACATCATTAATATATGTGTACTCACATCCACATTATTAATACATGTCTTTGATTATGATTAATTACATTCAGTTATTTCATTAATCATATAAGGCTGCAAAGAATATTGAATTTTTCTTCTAACTTATGAAAAGTAATTTTTACTAATAATATTAAGTGAGGAGCTCAATTCCTTCAGAACATAATTTAGCATCTCATCTGCCAGGCAGAGATACAACACATGGCACACAAGAATATAACTTCTTAATATGATAGTAATGATATATTTCATAGTCTCTTTAACATTGTAGGCCACCACAGGACATTTGCTGTTTTAATCCAGTTTTAGCTACAAAGAAGTGTTTATGAAAGAAGATACCCTAATTATAATGCATTTTACTCAAATACAGAACACAATTTGTTAAAAAAAAGAATTAATTTAAAGGAATAGCAAAGTTAAAATTAATCTCTCTGGATTCAGATAGGGCATATTGCTTTAATGTGTGTGTTTATATATATATATATATATATATATATATATATATATATATATATATATATATATATATAGTCAATGCAAAAAGTGTGACAGAACCAAAATATAGAAGCTATGTTTAAAGGGGAAAAATTATTTCTTTATTGGGATATAACAACCTTAAAAACAGCGACGTTTCAGACCTACATGGTCCTTAATCATGCATAATTAAAAACAACTAAACACACACTTTAAAAAGGGTATCTGGGCCACTCAGATTCCAGCCTATAATATTGAATGGATTAACTCATACCTATCCAGGTTTCTAGGGAATTCCATTTACTAGTGACCTCTAGTGGCACCAAAATAAATACCAAGCAAAATCTATAAAGCAATCTATAAAAACAAATACAAATCATAATCCCTATTCAGACCATAGGGGTGTAATGTGTTTAAACGCTTAATCCACCAGTCTTCTTTTTGTCTCAATTTTAATTCCCTATTACCCCCTCTCCTATATATGGGAATGTGTTCTATTACTTGAAATCGGAGCTGACTAACAGTATATCCCATCTGTGTGAAGTGTGCAGACACTGGTAAAGACATATCCTTTGATTTAATAGATATTTTATGTTGACTGAATCTATCCCTGGTGGCCTGGGTGGTCTCGACAATGTAACATAACCCATATGGGCACTTAAGGAGGTAGATTACATAATCAGTTTGGCAGGTATACAGACCACTGATAGTGAGTTTTCTTTTGTCATTTTGTGCTAGGAATTTTCCTTTTATAATGGAATTAAATTGGGCACAATGTAAGCATTGGTAACAGCCTTTATTTGGTGTAGTTATATAATTCATGTTTGATGGTTTAATGGTACCCACGTCTGCTTTGTCCAAATTGTCTCTAAGATTTTTTACCCGTCTATATGATGGCATAGGGGGTAATTTAAAAGATTCCACTTCTGGATTGTATTTTGATAGTAGATGCCAGTGTTTTCTCACTATTCTGAAAATATCCTTACTTCTATCCCTATGCTCTATAGCAAACACCAATCTATTATTATTAGTCTTGTTCTTCACCTTCTTCCTTTCAAGATCCTCAAAGCTATTTGCAATGATCTCTTTAGGGTAACCCTTTTTTGTTTAAATTTATTACCCATAGATTTTAACCTGTCTGGTAATTTCTCATGATCCCTGACAATACTCTTAGTACGTAGTAACTGACTCCTAGGTTTAGATTTGAACACTTTCTCTGGATGAGAACTCTCATACCTAAGCAAGGTATTCTTATCCGTAGGCTTGGTATAGAGATCAGTGTTCAATTTAGTACCTTGCTTATATACCATAGTATCCAAAAAGCTAACCTCCTGTATAGAATATGTCAGTGTAAAGCTAATACCCACCATAGAAACATTAATATCTTCCACAAAATGTAATAAGGACTCCAATGTGCCCCCCCAATGCCAAAAATATCATCAATATAACTGCAACCGCTAAAGAATGACTGATTGTTATAAACAAACTTGTTTTCAAAGCCATTCATAAATTGGAATATGAGGGGGCTACATTGGAGCCCATAGCTGTACCTCGTTTTTGCGTATAGTACGTATCCTGAAAAAGGAAATAGTTGCAGTAAAGTACAAGTCTTAGCAAATCATCAATGAAATCCATCTGTAATGGGTTATATACTTTACCTTCATTCAGAAAACTTTTTACAGTTGTCAAACCAGCCTCATGAGGAATAGAGGTGTATAGATTCACTACATCTAGGGAAAAAAATCAACCATGTTTCTTCTATTTCAACCTCTGCTAGTTTTACTAGAAATTCATTTGTATCTTTTCAATGAAAGATCTTTGTGTTTTAACCATAGGAAAAAATGGATACATTGGAGAATACAGATTCTGTGCAGGCTGCAAAAGGTCGCCCTGGTGGAAAAGACAAATTTTTATGGACCTTGGGCAATGTATAAAAAATAGGTGTTATTGGAATTTTTTTCCACAAGAAGTCATATACTTGTTTAGAAATAACATTATGTTCAAACGCCCTATTTAGGATCACTTTCAACTCTTTTTGTATCTCTGATAAGGGATTTTATCCAAAAAAGTGGATACATTGGAGAATACAGATTCTGTGCAGGCTACAATAGGTCGCCCTGGTGGAAAAGACACATTTTTATGGACCTTGGGCAACGTATAAAAAATAGGTGTTATTGGAATTATTTTCCACAAGAAGTCATATACTTGTTTAGAAATAACATTATGTTCAAACGCCCTATCTAGGATCACTTTCAACTCTTTTTGTATCTCTGATAGGGGATTATGATCTAAAATTTCATATACCCCTCCATCTGAAAGTTGCTGTAGGATCTCCTGAACATAGTATTGGGTGTCTAATATCACTATGGCTCCGCCCTTATCAGCACTTTTTATAGTGATATCCTTATTATTTCTCAATAACAATATAGCCTCATGCTCCTCCCTGGTTAGGTTATGTCATTTAATATATGGGTTAAGATTCATTTTTTTCATTAAATTGGTGACATCTTTTTGTACAAATTTCACAATGGTTTCTACACCTGAGTTACTAGTGGGGGTATATATGAGATAAGATTTCTTATACAAATTAAGAGCTTTCAAATCAAATGGCCCAGTTTGCAGTTCCCCTTCGTTTATTGCATTTTGCTCAACTATTTTATCAACATTACTACCACCATACATTGCTTTTAATCTTAACATCCTAAAAAACTTATATAGATCTTTATCGATTTCAAATTCATCACAGTCTTTTGAGGGACAAAAAGAAAGTCCTTTCATTAAGAGACTATGTTCCATATCAGATAACCTATATTTAGAAATGTTAATAACCAAATTTTCTTCATCAGGTGTAGAGGAACTAGAATTAGGCAGTCCGCTTACCTTTACTTCCTCATACCCCGCCGGTATCTCCCTCCTCGTTGCTGTCTCGGCATCTGCCCATATTGGTTCCAGGAGCTCCGCATATTCATCCTCTGTTCTTTTTGGTCAGCAGTGCTTCTGCCCTCCCCTCCGGTGTCTCCTTCCAAGCCGGAATCTAAAAACCTCTCTCCGGATAATGAGCCCTTAGCTTTTCTATCCTGATCAATGGATGCTCCTTGCGGTCTCCTTCAGCGTGGTCCGTCTCGTGACTCACGGGATCTTGACGTGTAGTCACGTGACCAATTGTACACCCGATGACTGGTGTAGTCCATCTCGTCTCTCCCAAACTTTGATCTCTTTCTCTCTTCGAGGTCTAGACGATACTGTAGTAACAATGTCTCAACCTCATCTTTAGTGGCTTTTAGCATCTCCATTGTATATTTTGTTTCCATCCCCCGCTCCGCCTCCAATACTAATCCTTTCTGTTTGTCAATTTCCAGCTTTAGACACTCCACCGTTAATACAATTAAATCAAAGGAGCATTTATTAAGTATGCTCTCAAAACGATTTTTATACAATTCATTGTTAGCCAGTATAGTTGGTCTTAGTTTTACCCTTAAGCCTCTACTGATTATTTTAATCCTGTAATACTCTGCGAGTGTAACGGAATGTAACTCCAAAGATATCAGCTTTCTTTTTGTTTTTTTATATTCTTTTTTGAGATCCACTTCAGCAGTTTTTCTTTGGAAGTTTCTTGATCCTAGGGCTAGGGAAGTGATAGGGGCTACATCAATATCTGAATAGGAAAAAGTAGAAGGTTGAATATCCTCCATAGTAGTTTCACTCACTGTGGGTGCTTGTGACTCCGCTGATTCCATAAACAAAAAATAAGCAGATAGAGTCCAGCACTGTACCCATAGGTATTTTTACACACTGTGTGCTTGTCACCGTGGAGTATCAGCGAAAACTCCAAATTATACAGTCAATGCATCAAGTGTGACAGCACCATGATATAGAAGCTTTGTTTAAAGGTGAAAAATTCTTTCTTTATTGGGATATAACAACCTTAAAAACAGCTACGTTTCGGACCTACATGGTCCTTAAAATTGACAAACAAAAAGGATTAGTATTGGAGGCGAAGCTGGAAATGGAAACAAAATATACTATGGAGATGCTAAAAGCCAATCTAGACCTCGAAGAGAGAAAGAGATCAAAGTTTGGGAGAGACGAGCTGGACTACACCAATCATTGGGTGTACAATTGGTCACGTGACTTACACGTCAAGATCCCGTGAGTCACGAGATGGCCCACGCTGGAGGAGACCACAAGGAGCATCCATTGATCAGGATAGAATAGCTGAGGGCTCATCATCTGAGGGCTCGGAAGGAGACACCGGAGGGGAGAAGTATCGCCGACCAAAAAGTACAGAGGATGAATACGCGGAGCTCCTGGAACCAATATCGGCAGATGTCGAGACAGCAACGAGGAGGGAAATACCGGCGGGGTATGAGGAAGTAAAGGTAAATGGACTGCCTAATTCTAGTTCCTCTACACCTGATGAAGAAAATGTGGTTACTAACATTTCTAAATATAGGTTATTTGATATGGAACATAGTCTCTTAATGAAAGGACTTTATTTTTGTCCCTCAAAAGACTGTGATGAATTTGAAATCTATAAAGATCTATATAAGTTTTTTAGGATGTTAAGATTAAAAGCAATGTATGGTGGTAGTAATGTTGATAAAATAGTTGAGCAAAATTCAATAAACGAAGGGGTACTGCAAACTTGGCAATTTGATTTGAAAGCTCTTAATTTGTATAAGAAATCTTCACATATAGCCCCCACTAGTAACTCAGGTGTAGAAACCTTTGTGAAATTTGTACAAAAAGATGTCACCAATTTAATGAAAAAAAAAAGAATCTTAACCCATATATGAAACGACATAACCTAACCAGGGAGGAACATGAGGCTATATTGTTATTGAGAAATAATAAGGATATCACTATAAAAAGTGCTGATAAGGGCGGATCCATAGTGATATTAGACACCCAATACTATGTTCAGGAGATCCTACAGCAACTTTCAGATGGAGGGGTATATGAAATTTTAGATCATAATACAAAAAGAGTTGAAAGTGATCCTAGATAGGGAGTTTGAACATAATGTTATTTCTAAACAAGTATATGACTTCTTGTGGAAAAAAATTCCAATAACACCCATTTTTTATACATTGCCCAAGGTCCATAAAAATGTGTCTTTTCCACCAGGGCAACCTATTGTAGCCTGCACAGATTCTGTATTCTCCAATGTATCCACTTTTTTTTTGATAAAATCATTTTTCCTATGGTTAAAACACAAAGATCCTTCATTAAAGATACAAATGAATTTCTAGTAAAACTAGCAGAGGTTGAAATAGAAGAAACATGGTTGATTTTTTTTCCCTAGATGTAGTGAATCTATACACCTCTATTCCTCATGAGGCTGATTTGACAACTGTAAAAAGTTTTCTGAATGATGGTAAAGTATATAACCCATTACAGATGGATTTCATTGATGATTTGCTAAGACTTGTACTTTACTGCAACTATTTCCTTTTTCAGGATACGTACTATATGCAAAAATGAGGTACAGCTATGGGCTCCAATGTAGCCCCCTTATATGCCAATTTATTTATGAGTGGCTTTGAAAACAAGTTTGTTTATAACAATCAGTCATTCATTAGCGGTTGCAAGCTTTGGCTAAGGTATATAGATGATATTTTTGGCATATGGGGGGCACATTAGAGTCCTTATTACAATTTGTGGAAGATATTAATGCTTCTATGGTGGGCATTAGATTTACACTGACATATTCTATACAGGAGGTTAGCTTTTTGGATACTATGGTATATAAGCAAGGTACTAAATTGAACACTGATCTCTATACCAAGCCTACTGATAAGAATACCTTGCTTAGGTATGAAAGTTTTCATCCAGAGACAGTGTTCAATTCTATACCTAGGAGTCAGTTGCCATGTACTAAGAGGATTGTCAGGGATCAGGAGAAATTACCAGACAGGTTAAGATCTATGGGTAATAAATTTGAACAAAGAGGTCACCCTAAAGAGATCATTGCAAATAGCTTTGAGGATCTTGATAGGAAGAAGGTGAAGAACAAGACTGATAATAATAGATTGGTGTTTGCTATAGAGTATAGTGATAGAAATAAGGATATTTTCAGAATAGGGAGAAAACACTGGCATCTACTATCAAAATACAATCCAGAAGTAGAATCTTTTAAATTACCCCCTATGCCATCATATAGACAGGTAAAAAATCTTAGAGACAATTTGGTGAAAGCAGATGTGGGTACCATTAAACCATCAAACATTAATTATCTAACTACACCTAATAAAGGCTGCTACCCATGCTTACATTGTGCCCAATGTAATTCCATTATAAAAGGAAAATTCTTAGCACAAAATAACAAAAGAAAACAACTCACTATCAATGGTCTGTATACCTGCCACACTGATTATGTAATCTACCTCCTTAAGTGCCCATGTGGGTTATGTTACATTGGCGAGACCGTCCAGGCCAACAGGGATAGATTCAGTCAACATTAAACATCTAATAAATCAAAGGATATGTCTTTATCAGTGTCTGCACACTTCACACAGATGGGACATACTGTTAGTCAGCTCCGATTTCAAGTAATAGACCATATTCCCATATATAGGAGAGGGGGTAATATGGAATTAAAACTGAGACAAAAAGAAGTCTGGTGGATTAAGCATTTAAACACATTACATCCCTATGGTCTGAATAGGGATAATGATTTGTATTTCTTTTTATAGATTGCTTTATAGATTTTGCTTGGTATGTATTTTGGTGCCACTAAAGGTCACTAGTAAATTGAATTTCCTAGAAACCTGGATAGGTATGAGTTAATCCAATCAATATTATAGGCTGGAATCTGATTGGCCCAGATACCCTTTTGTTAAAGTTTTTATTGAGGTTGTAATTTCACAAACATCTTGCATTTCAAACTGAGCAGAAATCTGAAGTGCATTAATAATACATACCTAAGAATGGATACAATCTCAATATAAGCATGTACAGCTGAGATCTATTGGTAGATTAGAGTAACCTCTTTTTTGAAATTTGATATCCCTTAATAAATGTAATCATTATAATAGAAAAATAATTTCCCCTTATGAAAGTATATCAGTCACTCTTGGACTGTTGATAGCTGAGCAAAATTAGATAGGGGAGTAACAGGGATCATGAATATAAGGACCACTTGTGGGCCCATTAATTACTATCTTATGAAACATATTCTTTTGGTCAATATATAGAAACCTATAAGAATATAATAGGAAGGATGAATGCCTAAAATGGCATACTGATTGAGATGATGTATATGCAGTTAATTTGATACTTTTCCAAGTATTGAATAGAGGGACAACAATGCAAGACACTAGACAGCTATAGCTATAATCACTCAATATGGTATCTTAAAATAAAAGAGCGTTTGGGGATGATATTTATAAATAAATATTTTATATTAACTGGCAAAATGAAGTTGTTTGCTTCCACTGCACTTTAACTATTAGAGGATTAGTAGGGTCTGCATGGAAAAATAAGGCACACAACAGTTCTCAATGCTTAAACTAGATATCTGGGATATCAACCTCATTAACTAAATAAACTGTTTCTCCCTGTCACGGCCGCTGGCAGGGAGATATCCTCTGGGTAAAAACGTGCATTAAAACTAAATAGTGTATTATGGAAGCTTCTATCATTGGAACTTGACTTATTTGTTTTATATCCTTCTATGTAGCATTTTATGCAGAGTTAAATATTATTAGTAAATGACAGTAATAAATAAGTGAATAACAGTAGTAAATAACAGTAGACTATCAAAATTCACCTATACCGTTTGAAACATAAGAGCAATGGAAAAGTACAAATCATAAATACAGCAGTGACAACCTGAGGGATGTCCACTTTCAAGACGCTATATGCAGGACTAAGCTGGGTGTCTATGATTACCGTTCCTGCAACTACATCGATCAGTGATGTCCCAGCACACTTATCTTGCCAGCAACGCGGGGAATTGAAATATCCCAAAAGTCTTTTATTATCTCTTCCAGTATCTCAGACTGTGGACTGACAAGGACCTGGGTTAAATTCAGTGTGCTCGTCTTCATACTTGGCCCAGTTCAGCTTGGCATCTCTATCTCTGTGGAAGGCAGCTCCCGCCCTCCGTAGAGGGATCTTAGTGTGATGAGTAGGCCCACATGTCTTAAGAATCACCCCGCTTTAGAGCCAATACACTTTGTCTAGGGGAGCGGAGGGAAACACATGGGGATCCTCAATTTCCATCACTGCTAGTGTACTAGATACCTCATCTGGCAGCTGCACTTGTGCTGGTGGCACAGGAGGTCTGGTTTCATCGAGGGTTACACAAGGCTGTTGTCTGGCACCAAACCCTTCAGCAATTAGGGTCCGTAATCTCCAATAATGTTCCTCAAGGAAGGCAAAAATAGCAATCTCAAAGTCCAGTGGGTGGAGTGCCATAACTTCGCTGTAGTAATTTAGGGAAATATTTCTGTGAAAAAATTGCAATCCATAGGGAATGCCTTACCCGGATAACCGGGGGGGGGGGGTGCTGAGGTCTCACAGGGAGGCTGCCGCCAGAGGCCTCAGTGGTTTAGATAAGCGCTCCAGAGTCATTATGTCAGCAAATTTGATATAGTTCAGTTCAGTAGGTTATACTGCAGACACATATAATGTTTTTTTTCTGTAGATGCTGAGTTATCTGTATATAATCGGTAGCTTGTACAGATCCTCTCCTAGAGCTCCTAATAATACATCCTGTCATGGATGCTGCCTAGACACGCCCCCCCCCCCCCGCCCAGATACCCTTTTTAAAGTGTGTGTTTAGTTGTTTTTAACTATGCATGATTAAGGACCATGTAGGTCCGAAACGTCGCTGTTTTTAAGGTTGTTATATCCCAATAAAGAAATAATTTTTCACCTTTAAACAAAGCTTCTATATTGTGGTGCTGTCACACTTGATGCATTGACTGTATAATTTGGAGTTTTCGCTGATACTCCACGGTGACGAGCACACCGTGTGTAAAAATACCTATGGGTACAGTGCTGGACTCTATCTGCTTATTTATATATATATACACTGTGTGTGTGTGTGTGTGTGTGTGTGTGTATATATATATATACAGTGTGTATATATATATATATATATATATATATATATATATAATCCCATTAATAACCTATTTTAAGTTCTATATTCTAATTTATTAGCATGAGATCTTATTCCATCAGGATGGCTGGACTTCCCTTCCTTATCTGATTTAGCTATCAAAGCAGTCTGTAACAAAAAAATAATAAAAATTAAGTAACAGAATGTAAAATGTCATTACTTGCAAAGAGGTTGTAAAGATACCTTATAGGCAGCTGACTACTTTTTCTAGCAACAAACCTAGTCATGCTTAGAAATATTTCTCCTTCTAGTATTTATTTATGTATTTATGCTTATAATGGTTTCTAGTGCACCCATCATAATTTAATACATTGGTCAATATTAGAAACTTTTAATCTAAAAAATAATTGCAGCTCAGCCTTACATGCTAATATTTATTCTATTCAACTCTTATCAGAAAAATTACACCATGAGATTATTATGTTTTTATAAATATTATGATATCATATACTGTGTGTGTGTATATATATATATATATATATATATATATATATATATAAATTATGGAATTCATTAATTTATTTATTTAAATACGATATGATGTTATATTGTTATATTCTTAACTTTCAACATCCACTGCATACTCTGCTTTACATACAAAATATTACTTAGATCCCTTTATAAATGCAAGCTGTACATAATTCTATTAACATTTTTTCATGCCAACAAAATTAGTAGAATGTTTTGTAGTAGTCTAATGCATTATCTTAGCCCTTTGATTATTATTATAGCAAAACATTATTTATTTCATTGCAAGCGTACTCAATACATGTCGACACTGGGGGATTAAAATGGGATACAATAGACCAAGCTCTTATTGATTCTACACACTAAAGTCCTAACATTGTAAAAATCTACTTATGCAGAAAAAAGCCTTCTGAACCTTAATATTCAAAGAGAAAGGATAGAATCCGCTGAGAGTAGTATCTACAAAAGCCCCTACAATATTGAAGCAAACGTACATTTTCTGAATAATAGCCATGCACACTGCAACATTGGTACTCTAATTTAAGCCGATATCAAAAGCAAAACCTCTTCAACTAGGTCTGATTTGGAGACAAATGTATACATGAAGGGTTAACAAAAGAAAACAGCATAAGAAAGCCTAACAAAAAAACTAAAATCAACTGTAGTTTCTGGAAAATTTATAACATATGAAATAATGAGGATTTCTGTAACCAAGTGAACACTAAACAAGTTAATACTTACTAAATAAGGGCTATATTACGAGTGGTGCACTAACTGTAGCGATAAGGGGTATTTTACGACTCTTTGCAAGAGACTGAAATAATGAGCATATTATGAGTAAAAGTAAACGTGTTCGCTTGAGCACAATTCAATTTAACGTATGTCAGATAAGCGCAATTTCAAAACTCTGGTTAACTGTTACATGAGACAAAAAAAGTGGCACAAACATCAAACATACATTTAACAGTACAGTTACACATAATAACACAATGTCTCAGGTGTTAGAAAAAAACGGTTTGCAAAGGGCTGTAATATTGAGATACATACATATACATGCCTAAATATGTATATATATATGTGTGTGTGTTTATATGTGTGTACATATGCCTTAATATATTAATATATGTATTTACAAACAACCTGCTCAATACCATTGTTAGCCTGTTCTATGGCAATTCACCATAGGTATTGAGCTGGTTGTTCGTTCCTGTGAGTGTACTTTTCTCTGTATGTATTAAGTTTCCCTAATGGTAAAAGGGACAACCAGACATGGACTCCTTGCTCAGTGTGCTTAGAGGAATATGGCTACACCTCACTGACGAGGCCCATTGAAGGCCAAAACAATCATCTAGGGTTTCTGTGTTCCTTGTTCAGAGAGGGATTGCCTGGTATTTCGGTACTGGACTGACCGTAATAGGCGGGATCAGACTGATATACTACAGGAAAGTTATACTCTGTGAAAAGTGTTACTGGGCTAAAAAGAAGTTGCACCCAGGTGGTAAATCGCCAAAGAAAAGGCTATCAATGGTATTGAACTGGTTGTTCATTACTGTGAGTGTGCTTCTCTCGGTATGTGTTGAGTCTCCCTAAAGGAAAAAAGGGGTAACCAGACGTGGACTCCTTGCTCAGTGTGCTTAGAGGAACATGGGTACACCTCACTGATGAGGCCCAATGAAGGCCGAAATGATCATCTGGGTTTGCTTTGTTCCTTGTTCAGAGAAGAATTGCCTGGTATATCGGTGCTGAACTGACCGTAATAAGCGGGATTAGACTGATGTACTACAGGAAAGTTCTACTCTGTGAAAAAAAATACTGGGCATAAAAGAAGCTGCACCCAGGTGGAAAATCACCATAGAACAGGCTAACAATGGTATTGAGCTGGTTGTTCATTCCTGTGAGTGTGATTAACTCTCTATGTACTAAGTCTTCATAAAGGAAAAAGGGACAACTGGACGTGGACTCCTTGCTCAGTGTGCTTAGAGGAATATGGCTACACCTCACTGAAGAGGCCCAATAAATTGTTTCAGAACTTTTGTTCTGTTTCAGTTGAGTGCTTCTATCTATTTTCTTGATTGTAATTCTTTATTTTGAAATATTTTGAAATATTTTGGCATTTAAATACTGTAGTTTATTTTGCCTGTGGTATCCTTTGTTACACTTTTATTGCAGCCCTAACACTTTACTTCTGGCCTCCAGTTCCGCTATGTTTTTTTTAATGTGTTTAATGTGTAGCACTTACGGAAAAACCCATAACTCACAAAATAGATGTTGGCCAAAATCATTATTCTCTTGTAATTCCATTTCACCATTCACTCATAATACCAGATTGTGCATTATTCGAAGCATGGGTCTATGATACTGATAGCACACTGTCCACTATCAATAGAGCTCTGCTTTTAATCTCTAGATATAAAAAAGCCTCAAATATTGTTTTGTCCAAAGAAAAAGCAACCCATTTGAGATGAAAATTCTCCTGTTCAGTGTCCAGTTGCTGTCAGAGAAATCTGGAATTTCAGTTAATTAATTGTAGCCTATACTAGGCCATCAGAATTCTCCTAAAAATAGACTTGCATAGCTTTTTGCAGGGTTTTAAAATGTTAGCCCCATGATAAACCATGTATCACTTATCATTTACAAATGCGTCAGTGGTACAATGACACCTCCAATTAGAAGCAATAATGCCATCAAATCCATAAGAAAACACAGAGGTCTGTTTAGAGCAACATAAGTTTGGAATTTAGACAACATTTTTCCCAGTTAAAATGTTTGCACATACTCAGTTCACATAATAATAATATTTTTTACCATAAAATTCCTTGAAATTGTAATATAACATTTTTTTAATTATTTTTAGTATAGCATTAGGTAATACAATTTTATCACTTATTTTGTTCCCTTTTTATGGAATTTAACCAGTGGGTGTTTCAGTAAAAACAAGTACACACTGCAGACTTCACAGCATAACCCTGCTATCCCTAATTGTCTTCAACAGAGGTTATCAAAGGCTGATCCAAATACAATAAGTGATGGGAGGAATTTGGCTTTTAAAAAACAATTGCAGAACACAAGGTGCTAATCTGTTCTGAAAATGTTCTACTGACTTTCAAATCTATTGCAAGACTACCAAAAAGTATTGTAGTTACAATGGGGCATATTTATCAAGCTCTGTATGGAGCTTGATGCCCTTGTTTCCACACGAGCCTTCAGGCTCGCCAGAAAGAGAAGTTAAGAAGCAGCGGTCTAAAGACCATAACTTGTCTGTCTACTCTGAGGCCGCGGACAGAAATCAACCCGATAAATACGATCGGGTTGATTGACACCCCCTGCTAGCGGCCGATTGCCTGCGAATCTGCAGGGGGCGGCATTGAACCAGCAGCATTGACAGATAAGTGCTGTCAGCATTAATCGATGTGCAGCGGACATGATCCACTGTATCGGACCATGTCCGCTCGCACCATAGTAAATAGGCCCCAATGTGTTTAACCCTTTAATGACCAGGAATTTCAGAGAAATACTTGCCCTAAAGATCAGATAATGTTTTGCATTTTTGCTTTTACTCCATCTAAACAGAAATAGAGCCTTGTTTATTTTATTTACTTACTTATCAAAACTATATATATTTTTGTAAACAAATCAAGATATTGAGAGGCCAATTTTGCTATATTTTATGCCAACGTTTACCTGCCAAATGCAATCATATTAAAAAAAATCTTTAACTTTTTCACAAACTTTGAGTTTCTCACTGAAATTATTAACATACCGCTTGTGCAAATTAATGTAGAAACTTCTCTGGCATCCCCTTTGTTCAGAAATAGCAGACATGCATGACTTTGCCATTTTCCTTTTTAGCGATTAGAATGCAGTTAATTGCAGCTGCGATCCACACATGAAATTCCCAGCAGTGAAGGAGTTAATCAGGTAGCTTGTAAGGTTAATTTTGGCTGTAGTGTAGAGCAGTGTTTCTCAACCTTGGTCCTCAAGCACCCCCAACAGGTCAGGTATTCATTATAGCTGATCTAGAGCACAGGGGAAATAATCAGCTGGTCAGTAACCATGGTTACTAACCTGGTCCCCCTAACCATTTAGCACCGAGAGGTCCCCCTCTCCCTCTCTCAACCCTTTTCCAAAGTGCAGCGTTCCATCCCTACCTCTCCCTTCAATTTTTTTTCTGTAGCATAGGGTCACTCACACTCCCTCCCCTTTTGCTGCTGGGCTGCCCAACAGCCTCCTGCCTTCCCTCCCACATCTCCCACTGGTGCCAACAGAGAATGTTACAGACAGTGACACAGACCGTGTCACTGTCTGTAACAATCTGACAATCTACCTTTATATATTAACTATTAACACGGGCCATTTTTTTTCAGTACAGCAGTCCCACCCCTTGCACTCTCTCCCTCCCCCTCTCTATTGCTGTCTCCTTCTTCCTCTCTTTTGCTCTCTCTCTCGCTACACCTCTCTTTGGCTCTCTCTGTCCACCCTCTCTTTTGCTCTCTCTCCCCTCTCTTTTTGCTCTCTCTCCCCTCTCTTTTTGCTCTCTCTCCCCTCTCTTTTGGCTCCCTCTCTCCCCCTCTCTTTTTCTCTCTCCCCCCCTCTTTTGCACTCTCTCTTTCTTCCCCTCTCTTTTGCTCTCCCCCCCCCTCTCTTTTGCGCTCTCTCCCCTCTCTCTTTTGTGCTCTCTCCCCCCTCTCTTTTGCACTCTCCCCCTCTCTTTTGCGCTCTCTCTCTCCCCTCTCTTTTGTGCTCTCTCTCCCCCCTCTCTTTTGCACTCTCTCTCCCCCCTCTCTTTTGCGCTCTCTCTCTCCCCCCTCTCTTTTGCACTCTCTCTCTCCCATCTCTCTCTTTTGTGCTCTCTCTCTCCCCATTCTTCAATTTTGCTCTCTCTCCCCATCCCACTCTTTTGTGCTCTCTCTCCCCATCCCTCTCTTTTGCGCTCTCTCCCTCCCCCTCTCTTTTGCGCTCTCTCTCTCCCCCCTCTCTTTTGCGCTCTCTCTCTCCCCCCTCTCTTTTGCTCTCTCTCCCCTCTCTTTTTGCTCTCTCTCCCCTCTCTTTTTGCTCCCTCTCTCCCCCCTTTCTTTTGCTTTCTCTCCCCCCTCTCTTTTGCTCTCTCCTCCCCTCTTTTACGCTCTCTCTTTCTTCCCCTCTCTTTTGCTCTCTCCCCCTCTCTCTTTTGCGCTCTCTCCCCATCTCTTTGCGCTCTCTCCCCCCTCTCTTTTGCGCTCTCTCTCTCCCCTCTCTTTTGTGCTCTCTCTCCCCCCTCTCTTTTGCGCTCTCTCTCCCCCCTCTTTTGTGCTCTCTCTCTCCCCCCTCTGTTTTGCGCTCTCTCCCATCCCTCTCTTTTGTGCTCTCTCTCTCCCCATTCCTCTCTTTTGTGCTCTCTATCTCCCCATCCCTTTATTTTGCGCTCTCTCTCTCCCCATCCCTCTCTTTTGCGCTCTCTCTCTCCCCATCCCTCTCTTTTGCTCTGTCTCTCTCCCCATCCCTCTCTTTTGCTCTGTCTCTCTCCCCATCCCTCTCTTTTGCTCTGTCTCTCTCTCCCCCATCCCTTTCTTTTGCTCTGTCTCTCTCTCCCCCATCCTTCTCTTTTGCTCTGTCTCTCTCCCCATCCCTCTCTTTTGATCTGTCTCTCTCTCCCCTATCCCTCTCTTTTGCTCTCTCTCCCACCCCTCTCTTTTGCTCTCTCTCCCACCCCTCTCTTTTGCTCTGTCTCTCTCTCTCTCCCACCTCTCTTTTGCTCTGACTCTCTCTCTCTTCCACCTCTCTTTTGATCTGTCACTCTCTCTCCCACCTCTCTTTCTGTCTCTCTCCCACCTCTCTTTCTATCTCACTCCCCTTCTCTTTCTATCTGAGTCTCTCCCGTGCGTGACCGTGCCCGGCCACACCCCCGACACGCCCCCGCCACGTCGCTCACGCCCGGCCATGCCCACTTTCGCCCGCACCAGCTGTTCAGGTAGGGATTCTAAGGCCATGTGTGTTTGTCTTTGCGCGCAGTCTCTACTGTGCATGACAGCTTTGGACAAACACACTTGGCCTTTTATAGTATAGGATGGGAGCATAATCAGCGCTCCATTACCATATGAAGGGAGATGCCGTCTGTTTCTGGCTGTGATCTTAGCTGTCAACACTTACAGCCAGGACTACAGCATGAGGCAGAAGGTTGGACCTAGCTACTACGTTACTAGGCAATTTAACCTGTGACATTGTAGCTATGTCCATATGGCTTAAGGGGTTAACAAACCTTTATTAAAATAAATTTAAATTATAATCAATATAAAGTTAAAAATATAATCACTTTTAAACTTTAAAATGTGTAATTATATATTATCATCACAGTTTTCATTAAGTATTCCAATGAAGTATTTAGATGCTTAAACATTAATTATAGAATTATTAAAATGCAAAATGAAGCTCTGAAAAAATCTGGCAGCCTCACTGATCTATGAATGTTCACCACTTCTGTCACAGGGTGCAATAATACCTGAGATCCAAGATGTAAGCACCCAGTGTAATGTGGAGCTTATCCAACCAGCACCTGTAAAGGTTTAAAATAATATAAACCCCTTAAGGAAGCCTATGAGTCCAGCTATTCAGTAGATATCCTTCATGTAAAATGATCAACAACATTTGGTAACTCTGCAGGACCTTCTGCCCATTTACGTCTTATAAATGTTACCTTTACATATTGTACCAATGTTTGTAGTGCTGCAGAATCTGTTGGAGCTCTACAAATAAATAATAATAATATTAATAATATATCTGTAATTATTTTGATGTTGTGTCCAGTCCAGAAGTTTAAATGTCGCTGTAATGCTTTAACCACTTTAATTAGAGGTTAGTTATGGATATGTAGCTTTTCAGGTTATATAGTTCAATATTGAGGATTTGAACCTTATAAAAGGAAAAGCATTTGGTCTCTTGTTGATTTAGTTAAACGTAATCAGCACAGGCTGGGTTTAACTACTAGTTAACTAAGAGAGACTTGTATTAATCAGGTTTTGTTGTATGAATGATAGTCTTTACTTAATGCAGACTGTGACCAAAGATGTTATTTGATATCTCAATCTATTTACCTTGTAAATATTTCATATGAGAGTTGTATAAACTAGTGAGGTTATGCAAAGTACTTACTCCATGTGATATAAACATATAGCCTTGTCCCATATACGTAACATTTTGCAAGTACAGATCAGTTTGAACAGTAAATATAATTCCGTTAGCACTTGATTGGATTGAGTCTTAAATATAAAGTTTCCAATTCAGAACAGTACCTGTATTAGATGAACCGACTGGAAGCATCTCTGAGGCTCTGTGTGAGATGCGGCTAAGAGCGGAGGTGAGAGCGAGGCTCATGACATCAGCCCTGGTTGGTAGCATCTCCGAATCAGAAAGACCGCAACAGGCGGCAGCTGGTAAGCAAAGGAAGCTAGAAACGAATTTGATTCAGATTAGAGTTTGGAAATAGTAGCAATCTTAACTTTACCACAAATGATGTAGAACAAGTTGGTGGATAAGGAAAAGCAAATCCTTAGTTGAGAATGTCCCACGAAGCAGGGAGGCAACGGCTTCCAAGAGGTAAGATTTGATGTAAGCGAAATTAGGCTCAATGAGCAGTGATAACAGATACACTGAGAACAAAGAGGAAGGGGAATGAACATCCTTTTATAGTTAGATGTGTAGGAGGGGAAACCATCTTAAAGGTATATAGGAATATGACAGATCCCCTATCTCAAGGAATCCTCTATGAGGATTCAGGGCGAGGTTTATGCGGATAAGTTTTGTGAAAGATGGAAATCAACTTAGGAGCATGAACATCCCGACTTGGTACCCAAGAATCTTCTTCAGAATGATAGCCCTTCCATTGAATAAAGTACTCAAGATGTTTTTTCCGTATTCTGGAATCACGTTAGCTTTAAACTTGGTATTCTGAGCTGTCATCAATTAACAACACTGGTGGTGGAGGTGATACTTGTCTGCTAAGATTGCAGTCAGAGACATAAAGTTTTAGAAGTGAGACGTGGAAAGACGGATGTATCTTGTATGTAGTTGGTAATTTGAGGATGACTGCATTTGGATTTATGATCTTTGAGATGGGATATGGTCCAATGAACTGGCTAGCCAGTTTTTTACTTGGCACGTTTAACTTGAGGTTTTTTTGTAGAAAGCCAGACTAAATCTCCTTTTTGGTAAGGAGGGTTTTGTCTTCTTTTTTGGTCGTAAAAGAACTTCTGTTTAACTTTTGCATCAAGTAGATGTTTTTTTGAGCAACGTTAAAGTTGTTTTGATCTTGCTGGAAAAATTAGCTGTGGCTAGAGTTATGGAAGTTGAGGTTAAGGTTGGAAAAATTGAAGGATGGTATCCATAAGTGGCCATGAAGGGACTTGATTTAATAGATGAGTTGAATGAATTGTTGTATGCAAATTCTGCAAGTATGCAAATTCTGCAATTCTGGAAGGATTTCTGACATACCGGGTCGGTATGTTATCAGAAAATCGAACCTATCAAAAAATAGGCCCCATCTCACCTGTCTGGAGGATGTTTTATTGTTTCTGAGATACTCTAATTTCTTGTGATCAGTATATGTTAGGAAAGGTTTCTGTGTTCCTTCTAGCAGGAGTTTTGAGTACCGCCGAGATAAACTACTCAATTAGAGATAAGGAACTTTTAACCACAAAATGTGCTCTCAAAACTTGGCATAAGTTTCGAGAACACATTTTATGACCAAAAGTTCCTTATCTCCAATTGAGTAGTTTATCTCGGCGGGACTCAAAACTCTGGAATAGAAGGCGATGGGGTGTAACACAGAAGAGATGGAACTGCGTTGAGAGAGTATGGCTCTGAGTCCTACGTTGGATGCATCCACTTCAACAGTGTACTGGAGTTCAGGGTTTGGGAGTTGGAGAATGGGAG
This sequence comes from Bombina bombina, assembly GCF_027579735.1. Taxonomy (NCBI): domain Eukaryota; kingdom Metazoa; phylum Chordata; class Amphibia; order Anura; family Bombinatoridae; genus Bombina; species Bombina bombina. The sequence continues at coordinate 183,790,898 of NC_069502.1, forward strand.
CAGAAATGAATCAAGATTTTAGGGTGTCAAATGCGTCTTGAGAGTCATGTGTCCAATTGAACTTGAATCGAGAGCCAGTCATTTTAGTCAGAGGTTTAACGATTGTGGAAAAATTGTGAATGAACTTTCTGTTGAAGTTTGAGAACCTAAGTAAATGTTGTAGCGATTTAACTGATTTGTGTCGTGGCCAATTTAATATCGCTTGTACTTTTTCAGGGTCCATTTGGATTCCATCAGGAGAGATGATATATCCTAAGAACTTTATTCTTTGGATGTGGAACTGGCATTTTTGTCATCTTTGCATACAACTAATATTCTCTGCCTCTGTGTTAGGGTTTAGAAATGTGTCAGTTTTGTAAATTTCCAAATAATTGGAAAAAACTCTCTGTTAAAGTTTTGAAATAGTAGCAATCTTAACTTTACCACAAATGATGTAGAAAAGTTGGTTGATAGGGAAAAGCAAATCCTTAGTTGAGAATGTCCCACGAAGCAGGAAGGAAACGGCTTCCGAGAGGTAAGATTTAATGTAAACGAAATTAGGCTCAATGAGCAGGGAAAACAGATAAACTGAGAACATACTAATTATCAAGCAAAGAGAAGGGGAATGAACATCCTTTTATAGGTAGATGTGTAGGAAGGGAAACATCTTAAAGGTACATAGGAATATGACAGTCCCATTACTTTTATTTTGTTGAAATGTGTTTGCTTCCCTACTTGTCTGTTTATTATAGGGTTTTTTATGTTTTAATTTTTAACAATTTTTCTTCTTTTATGATATTTATCAATTAGAATAGTTTTACAAATTTAGACTGTGCTTTTTTTAATGTATTGAAATATGGGGTGTTTGAGATTTTTAAATAGCAATAATAAACTAATCATATTTTTAAATACATGCAAATCGTTTATCAGCATTGTAGAAGATAGAATAGATGTATGTTCTCCTTTTTTCTAAAAAAAACAAAACATTAAATGACTGGACTCCGTCTAGAAATTAAGAGACTTAATAGAGACTTGTGGGTTAAGATTAATGGTAAAAGATAAACTTTATTCCTCCTTGTATCTATCTCCCTTTTTGTTTTCTCCACTCCACAGTGATAAACACTGCACAACAGAATCTTATAGGCTTCTTTGTATCACACGGTTATACCATATATATTCCCTCTTTTCATGTTTCATATTTTAAAATGGATTCATAAAAACTTGTAAGAAGAGGAAAAAAAAGCTAGAACATCTAGTTGTATTCCTTCATAGAGTCTAACACCAAAGGGTATGAAATTGTATTGAATGTTTGAAGAGAAAAAATGAACAATCTGCTTTCATTTTTACAGTAGGAGAAAGAGTAGGTATTAAATGGGTTCGCAAAAAGGTATTAAAAAAAATGTTCTTAAGCTGACTTCTATGAGCTCCATGTACTATGAAGTGGATGCTGCTTTGAGGCCCTTGTGGGGCAGGTGCGCTCATTTGAGTCTGCTTGTTACCAATGTAAGAAACAGCAGTCAGCACCTCTGAGATGGCAGAGGTAAAATATATCTATTTGGGGTGATTGACAGGTCACTCAACATTAGGGCAGCAGATGTACAGTGTCCACTGTCCATTCAGTGTGAAGGCGGGTGGACAGGTTCCCAAGTCTGGAACATTGTCCGTCCAACGTACAGTATGTGGAGCCTAATGCCTTTAGGGTATTTTGTGTCTTGGAAAATACATTTGGCATCATTAATCAAAAGATTTTCTAATATATTTCAAAGCTGACATAGCTGTAAGAGAAACTTTCCAGGAAAACAAACTGTCTATTCTTAGCACTCACATGCACATCTCCGGAATAATTTTGTACGATATTTCATTTTGATGATACTTCTACTATGAAATTTACCTATTAGGTCTACTTGGTTGAAACTTGGCAGCTTTCCATTTTACTTCTATTATTGGGTTGACCTCTTTCTCTTGGTCTCCTTAGTTAAAACTTATCTTCTTTCATTAAGAGTATATTCAATAAGGCATGCGTATTAAACAATGTTTGTACCTATGTTAAACATATAGGGGTGGATTATAATCTTTTATAAAAGTTTATCAATTGTTTTATCTACAAAAATTACCAAATACTTTAATGGTGATATTCTGTAGAAAATCATTAGATAAGTTTTTCTAAAGGATTGTGCTTGAGCCATTGTGGTAAAAAGACCTGCAAACTCCTTAATCTACTTCCTTTCTCATGGAAAAAAGATATGAATCAGTTCTGCAAGGACAGGACTTGTCAATCATCCCATGCAGAGCTGACCAGGATGACATAACTCTGCCACCCTTGAGATGGTGGAAAGGTTAAGTAGGAGCAACCTGAAGACCTGAATCGCTTGGGCTCCAAAGCTGCATCAACATCTTCATAAATGGAGCCATAGAAGTAAATTGAACTTTTAAAAAAACAAAACAAAAGTAAACTAAATCTGAATCATAAAAGTTAAATTTTGACTTCCTTTTCCCTTTAATCTTGAACCCTTTTTGTCTAAAGTACTGTAAATGTAGATATAATGCTAATGCTTTCCCTATAATATGTAATATTATAAAGAAGAATGAAGATTAAAAAAAATGCCGGGTTCTGTAACAAATATAGGAATAACCATATGAAATAGTGATAAATAATTCTTGATCACAATTTTTGATCACATTTGGGTCTAAAGATCTGGTGGATCATTGTTTAAAATCTATGGATTCTTATTCTTTGAGCTTTTCCATTGTGATTAAAATCATCAGGTGTTATCACTATTTTTATTTTTGATAATCTTATTAGAATAATAATATTTCTATTAGGGGCACTTTAGAAGTTTTGGTATTATTTATATAAAATATAAATGTTATTTTTATGTTCACCACACTTTGACTATTATTTCATTTATATTAAATATTGGTTAAGTGTATTTGAAAGGAATTATATGTGATTTCTATAATGTTAATGCAGTTCTACACTATCAAGTCTAATGCTTTTTTTTATTGTTTTTTTGTGTGTATGTATGTATGTATGTATGTATGTATGTATATATATATATATATATATATATATATATATATATATATATATATATATATATATATATGTCCGTCAGTGTATACTAAATGATTATTTAATGGACTACACTTTTACTTAAAGTCAATTTGTAGATGAAGAAACAATAACTATAATGTGTTATTTTAAAACGAAGTAATTTTGAAATAAAGTAAATGTATAAAAAACTACTGAGAATTCTCCCTAATATGTGTATTTTTGATAAATCATTCACTTTCATCAGAAGCCTGGTGTGTTCCTGAGTGCTCTTGGCCGACAGACTGCTGAGAAAAGGCTAAAGTGTCAGTATGTCATACTTTACTGGCAAATTATCTGGAAGTATTCTGTTATCAACCACATTAGCAACAAGAAGTGACACAGACAGGACCATTTACCATTTTCTTTATAATAGCTTAAAAAAATTGTTTCAGTCATTTTTATGAGACAATAGAAATGGCAGCGAGTAATGTGATTCAGCTGATCACAAATATTAATAGCAAATTGTGAAATAAAAATATATTAATCAGTTTAAAGAAACGATGTAATAAATATAATATTGCATCTTTATGGGTCCCAACAACCAACCTCAGATCAGTATTTCTTTCATTATTCAGATAGAACATACAACTTTCCGTTTTAATTATATTATCAAATTTGCTTCATTCTTTTGGCAATGCACTACTGGACATATTGGGTAAGCCATTAAAGAGGCATATATGTGCAGCTGCCAATCAGCAGCTAGCTCCGAGTAGTACATTGCTGCTCCTGACCCTATGAAGGTATGCTTTTTATTAAAGGACACCAAAGGAATGAAGCAAATAAGATAATTAAAGTAAACTTGAAAATTGTTTAAAATATTATATGGGTGTAAACAGCAATACAGCTCTAGTCCCCGTTACTGAATTGTATTTTTGTAGCCCTAAACTATAATAAATTGAAGACATAAAAAATACTTTAAAAATAGAGGGCCTTAGTTTTAGTGAACAATATTCAAAGACTGTATATTTAAAGGGACAGTCTAGCCAAAGCTAAACCTTCATGATTCAGATAGGGCAGAGCTTTCCAAAATTTTTATGTTGGTGACACACCTTTTAGACCTACATCATTTCGCGACACAGTAATTCAGTTGTACTAGCAAAAAGGAGGTTAAACTAATTTGTTTTAAGAGATACGGACACATACATGAATTATATAATAATGAAATGTATTTACAAGTAACAGTAAGTATGTGCAAGAATTAAAAAAAAAACTTTAATAACACCAGTAGCTACTTGATATTTTAATGGGATGTATGAGGTTGATGGGATGAACACAATTTCTGAATATTTGGTGGAATATTAGATAAAGACACTCGCATTTCATCATCAAGCATTTCTTAAGCTTCCATTTCCTATCCATACATCAGGAGCAGAAATGCACTACTGGGAGCTAGTTCCAAAAAAACCCCCACTGACTTCAGCTCAGCATTTAAGCTGCCGCCCTCAGAGCTCAGTGAGTCCGATTGACTACTGCCCGCGCTGCAAACACACTGCTGTCCCACTCACTGACTACACACACAGTCACGAGCCGATTAAGGAGACTACACATGCAGTCACGAGCCGATGTGCCGCCAATGGGAATAGTTTCAGTTCCCACTGAGCTGCACCAATAGGTTAAGATGATCTGTGTCCCCCTAGGTATCAATCACGTGTCAACCATGTGATATGCGTAGAAGGCAGGCGGAAAGTCAGAAACCAAAAAAAAATAAAAAATTTGTGCTGAAGCAGGGACACACCTACACACTGCTGCCGACACACTAGTGTGTCCCGACACACAGTTTGGAAAGCACTGAGATAGGGCATGCAATTTTAAAAAAAACTTTCCTATTCAATGTTCTCATCACATTTGCTTGTTCCTTTGGTATTCTTAGTTGAAAGCTAAACCTCGATAGGCTCATATGCTAATTTCTAAGCCCTTGAAGGCCGCTTCTTATCTGAAAGTGTTTGAAAGTTTTTCACAGCTAGAGGGTGTTAATTCATGTGTGCCATATAGATAACATTGTGATCACACCTGTGGAGTAAATTATGGTCTGTCAAAAGAACTGAAATAAAGAGGTAGTCTGAATGTAATCACAGAGGTAAAAAGTATATTGATTTAACAGTGTTGGTTATGTAAAACTGGGGAATGGGTAATAAAGGGATTATCTATTTTTTTAAAACAATACAAATTCTGGAGTAGACTGTCCCTTTATGTAAATGCATAATTTACCTTTAGTAGAAGCCTTTCTAATCCCTACATTTTCTATTGTAAGACAATTTACTAAAGCACATGTGATCACTTCAATTTGAAAAGGAGATTAGTATAATATATGTATCACACCTTTAATGTGTAAAGACAATTTTGTCCCTAAGAGCTATAATTGTGATATGTACATAAAAAAAAAACATTCATATAGCCATATTTAACTGGTGTTCTTCTGGATATATGTTTGCTTAGCCTGGTTTCAATTAGGGCTTTATGAGACTGGGTATTATCTAGTTAATATAGTTTTCCTTAAACATGTCTGATTCAGTAAACCTCTCTGGGACTTCAATCTTCTACTAAAGATCTGGGGGCCTATTTATTAATGTGAGAGCTGACATTTTCCGATATTGCGGATCATGTCTGCTGCACACCGATAAATGCAGACAACATACCCTCTCTGCATTTATCATTGCACCAGCAGTTCTTGTGAACTGCTGGTGCAATGCGGCCCCCTGCAGATTTGCGGCTAATCGGCCGCTAGCAGGGGGTGTCAATCAACCCGATCGTATTCGAACAGGTTGATTTCTGTCAGCCACCTCAGAGCAGGTGGACAGGTTATGAAGCAGCGGTCTTTAGACAGCTGCTTCATAACTTCTGTTTCGGCTCGCTGGAAACACGGGCATCAAACTCCATACGGAGCTGGAGAAATATGCCCCCTGGAAAGGTCTGCAGTGTTCCTCACTCAAGATAAAGGTACATTTCAAATTAAAACATGTGTGACTTGCGTAGGGATAGTCCTGCATTTTTTCTTGAGAAGACATAATAAACATAGGCTTAGATGTAATAAAGCTTGTTTCTGAAACTAATATCTCACTTTAAAAAAACACTGCAACTCAAAATTGCAGAATTAATAAAAAAAAAATTGTATCTGGTCTGGAGTTGCGAGATCATCTTCATTGTAATTAACTATTTAATAGAATTTCCACTGTGAGAAACACTAGCATAACAAAACAAACCTTCAAAACCTTACAAAACAAACCAATGGAAAAAGTAAACTCCCAGTTGTCTGAGGTGGTTCTTGTTCTCTTTTGCAAGGCTTCTTGCCCACCGTAAAATAAATGATGATATACCATTAGCCAATATTTTTAACCCCCACAACATTTATTTCCTATTGCAGCTAGCTTCTAGCATAAACTACCCCTGTCCTCACTATCCTATGGAACTTCTCACAAAAGATGCATTGGTAGCATCCACTAAACCTACCGTATATATAAAAAAAATAATCCCACCACAAAACATCTCCCACAAGGACCTCTACTGATCTACAGATTGGACTCTATACTAGTTACCTTCTATTACTCCAGCTCCTTTAAAGTATAATTTGATGTTTCTTCAATTTTGATAAAAATTCCCATTTATTATAGTTTTTGTTTGTAGTGTAGCCAAACAAAGTTCTGCTTATATTGTATGTAGTGTTAAATTAAATACTATTGTATGTTAGTGATTTTATTTTTTAAAAGTAAATTCGATTTTTTAGTATGCCTGTAACCCTGCAAAGGGTTAAAAACATAGTTAAAATTGGGCACACATTTATTACAAGGCCCCTCAGGGCTTGTTTTACAGGCAAGTTTTACCTAGGGAAGTTCACTAATATCCTTAAGGAGAGTTCACTAATATCCTTCAGGTAAAGGAGAGGCACTTACTATACAATATAATGCTCAGTAAATAGGCTGATGGTTTCTCTCCTTTCCAGCAAGTTTTTTAAATCATGCCCACAGAGGGTACCTATTAGTTAGAATTGGGCTTGTGAGCCAATCAGGATCAGGCATACATACCTATGCTCGATTAACTGACTGCAGCTGACTGCATCTAGTAGTAGCAGAGTGTTCTGGTAGTACACTAACCCCCTCCCCCATCTGCTCTGCCCAACTGTGAACATTGCTCAGTTTCCCGCTACCTCTTTACAGAGGCTACCCTTAGCTCTGTTTGGCCCTGCCCACGAACTGCCCACCTTTAACCACAAACCGCAAAGATTGATCCCTTCCTTCCAATTTTAGTCCAAATATGTATATCAGGCTAACGTCTTTCACATTAAAGATTAGTACTGGGTTGGACATTTTTAACTGAACAGAGCACAGCCATCATGAAGCCATGTTTCACATTTAAAGGGACATTAAACACTATTTTAAAACTTAAGTTTCACTGCAGATACAGTATAAGAAGAAGAGTTGCTACATACAGTATGTGCAAACTCATCAGCGCTGAAATGCAGTGAACACTAATTTACAACATGGCAGCACCCATGAATAGAGGGAGGTGAGAAATAACCTCAATACTACTCTTCTAAATATGTATTCAGTGTTTAACCCAGCTAAATCCCTAATACCGCCTACACTTACGTAATGTCTAACCTACACTCCCCTGGAATGCCCCAGCTAACACCCACATACTGCCTACTGTCAGAAAAATACCTCACTATAATAGATTATGCTAAATAGTAAATCACCCCATTATAACTAATAAGCTATGTTGCTATAATTAGAATCAATATCTAAATTTTAGATATAGATTTTCCAATGGTGAGTACAACTTTTGGGGTTAGTTTTTTTATTTTTTTATTTTTAAAAATATTCTTTTTTATTTTATTTTCTAGGATAGGGTTTTAAGGGAGGTGGGGGGTTAATTGTATTGTAGAGGGGGGTTTGTAATTGGGTTTTTTAATGTAAAAGAGCTAAAATCTCTTTAGGGTAATGCCCTACAAAAGGCCCTTATAAGGGCTATTGTAATTTATTTTAGTGTTAGGGTTTAGTTTTGTTTTGTTTTTTTCTTGGGTTGATTTTTAACATAATGGGGCATGTAGATACGTGTTAGGTATAATGGTGTTTTTTTTTGTATTTTGGATACTGTAGTTGATCATTTTATGTAACTTAAAGGGACATTCCACCCACATTTTTTCTTTTATGATTTAGAAAGAGAATGCAATTTTAAACATCTTTCTAATTTACTTATATTATCTAATTTGTTTTATTCTCTTGATATTCTTTGATGAAAAGCATATCTAGATATGCTCACTAGCTGCTGATTGGTTGCTGCACATAGAAGCCTCGTGTGATTGGCTCACCATGTGCATTGCTTTTTCTTCAACTAAGGATATTTTAAAAATGAAGCAAAATAAATAATGGAAGTAAATTGTAATGTTGTTTAAATTTCTATTCTCTATCTGAATCATGAAAGAAAGATTTTGGGTTTAGTGGCCCTTTAAGCATTCTTTTTATTGCAACAGATTTTTTTTTTTTTAAATGTAACTTAGGACATTTAGTTTAGAGGGAGCTTTAGTTTAGGGGGATAGTTTGAGGGTTGGCTATGTGTTAGGTAGAGTAGGTTAGGTTAGTTTGAGTTTGGGGTATGAGGCAGTTTAGGGGTTAATAGTTTATATACTTGCGGTGGTTATGTGGTGGTATAGGAGTTAATAGAATTGTACTTGTGGTGGGTATGTGGTGATAGAAGGGTTAATAGAATAGTACTTGAGGTGGGTATGCGTCTGTACAGGTGTTAATAGGATAGATACTTGCGGTGGGTATGTGGCCGTATAGGGGTTAATAGGATAGATACTTGCAGTGTGTATGTTGCGGTATAGAGGTTAATAGTATAGATACTTGCGGTGGTGGGTATGTGTTGGTTTAGATTTTTATTAGAGTAGTGTTAGTTTGCAATGGTGGGGTACTTTGGTTTAGGGGTATTAGGAGTATTGGTTAGGCACAGCAGTTCTATTGCAAAGGATCCTTTTACTATACATCGCCAATATGGCCATCAATGGTGGGTGTTATCTATAGCCAGCATCGCTGAACAATGGCATGCATGGTAAACACCTCTCGGCAATGCCCCTATGTCGGGAGCTTGGAATATTTTGACAGGCTTGCTCAACATAACGGCAGATCCTTTGGAATATATTGCCACCTCAATCATCCGAGCCTAAATAACATGCATGGGAATTGTACTGTAAAACTCATTATTATAAAGTAAACCTATCCTATACTAATTCATTTAGTATTGATTTGATTATGACTCATGAAGTATATCAATATGCTAAATACTTACCTATAAAATAAACCCTAATATAGCTACAATATAACTAATAGTTACATTGTAGCTTTTTTAGGATTTATATTTATTTTACAGGCAACTTTGTAATTATTTTAACTAGGTACAATAGCTATTAAATAGTTAATAACTATTTAATAGCTACCTAGTTAAAATAATTACAAAATTACCTGTAAAATAAATCCTAACCTAAGTTACAAATACACCTAACACTACACTATCATTAAACTAATTAAATAAATTACCTACAATTATCTAAACTAAAATACAATTAAATAAACTAAACTCTAATACAAAAAAAACAAACACTAAATTACAGAAATTAAAAATTTTTACAAGAAGTTTAAACTAATTACACCTAATCTAAGCCCCCTAATAAAATAAAAAAGCCCCCCAAAATAATAAAATGCCCTACCCTATCCTAAATTACAAAGTAATCAGCTCTTTTACCAGCCCTTAAAAGTGCTTTTTGCGGGGCATTACCCCAAAGTAATCAGCTCTTTTACCTGTAAATAAAAATACAATACCCCCCCAACATTACAACCCACCACCCACACAACCCTACTCTAAAACCCACCCAAACCCCCCTTAAAAAAACCTAACACTAACCCCCTGAAGATCTCCCTACCATGAGTCGTCTTCACTCAGCCGAGCCGAATTCTTCATCCAAGCGGGGAAGAAGAGGTCCTCCATCCAATTGAAGTCTTCATCCAAGTGGGGCAGAAGAGGTCTTCCATCCGATTGAAGTCTTCATCCAAGCGGCATCTTCTATCTTCATCCATCTGGAGTGGAGCGGCAGCATCCTGAAGACCTCCGACGCAGAACATCCATCCTGGCCGACGACTGAACGATGAACGACGGTTCCTTTAAATTATGTCATCCAAGATGGCTTCCCTCGAATTCCGATTGGCTGATAGGATTCTATCAGCCAATCGGAATTAAGGTAGTAAAATTATGATTGGTGATTCAATCAGCCAATCAGATTGAAGTTCAATCTGATTGGCTGATTGGATCAGCCAATCGGATTGACCTCGCATTCTATTGGCTGTTCCGATCAGCCAATAGAATACAAGGTCAATCCGATTGGCTGATTGGATCAGCCAATCAGAATTTTCCTACCTTAATTCCGATTGGCTGATAGAATCCTATCAGCCAATCGGAATTCGAGGGACGCTATCTTGGATGACGTCATTTAAAGGAACCGTCATTCGTTGTTCAGTCGTCGGCCAGGATGGATGTTCCACGTCAGAGGTCTTCAGGATGCTGCCGCTCCGCTCCGGATGGATGAAGATAGAAGATGCTGCTTGGATGAAGACTTCAATCGGATGGAAGACCTCTTCTGCCCCGCTTGGATGAAGACTTCAATCGGATGGAGGACCTCTTCTTCCCCGCTTGGATGAAGAATTCGGCTCGGCTGAGTGAAGATGACTCAAGGTAGGGAGATCTTCAGGGGGTTAGTGTTAGGTTTTTTTAAGGGGGGTTTGGTGGGTTTTAGAGTAGGGATATGTGGGTGGTGGGTTGTAATGTTGGGGGGGTATTGTATTTTTATTTACAGGTAAAAGAGCTGATTACTTTGGGGCAATGCCCCGCAAAAAGCCCTTTTAAGGGCTGGTAAAAGAGCTGATTACTTTGTAATTTTGGATAGGGTAGGGCATTTTATTATTTTGGGGGGCTTTTTTATTTTATCAGGGGGCTTAGATTAGGTGTAATTAGTTTAAACTTCTTGTATTTTTTTATTTTCTGTAATTTAGTGGGTTTTTTTGTATTATAGTTTAGTTTAATTAATTGTATTTTAGTTTTGCTAATTGTATGTAATTTATGTAATTAATTTATTGATAGTGTACTGTTATGTGTATTTGTAACTTAGGTTAGGATTTATTTTACAGGTAATTTTGTAATTATTTTAACTAGGTAGCTATTAAATAGTTATTAACTATTTAATAGCTATTGTACCTAGTTAAAATAAATACAAAGTTGCCTGTAAAATAAATATAAATCCTAAAATAGCTAAAATGTAACCATTAGTTATATTGTAGCTATATTAGGGTTTATTTTATAGGTAAGCATTTAGTTTTAAATAGGAATAATTTATTTAATGTTATTAAATTTAGTTTGTTTAATTTAAATTATATTTAAGTTAGGGGGGTGTTAGGGTTACACTTAGGTTTAGGGGTTAATAACTTTATTATAGTAGCGACGACATTGGGGGCAGCAGATTAGGGGTTAATAATTGTAGGTAGGTGGCGGCGATGTTAGGGAGGGCAGATTAGGGGTTAATAAAATGTATTATAGTGTTTGTGAGGCGGGAGTGCGGCAGTTTAGGGGTTAATACATTTATTATAGTGGCGGCAATGTCCGGTCAGCAGATTAGAGGTTAATAAGTGTAGGTAGGTGGCGGCGACATTGGGGGGGGGGCAGATTAGGGGGTAATAAATATAATATAGGTGTCGGCGTTGTTAGGGACAGCAGATTAGGGGTTCATAGCTATAATGTAGGTGGCGGCGATGACCGGTCGGCAGATTAGGGATTAAAAAATGTTAATATAGGGCTTGCAATGTGGGGGGGCCTCGGTTTAGGGGTTCATAGGTAGTTTATTGGTTTTAGTGTACTTTATAGCACAGTAGTTAAGAGCTTTATGTTCCGGCGTTAGCCCATAAAGCTCTTAACTACTGACTTTTTTTGCGGTTGGAGTCTTGGCAGTAGAGGGTCTACCGCTCACTTCTTCCAAGACTCGTAATACCAGCGTTAGGCAAATCCCATAGAAAAGATAGGATACGCAATTGACGTAAGGGGATCTGCGGTATACTCGAGATGCGGAAAGAAAGTGGGCGGTAGACCCTTTCCTGCCTGACTCGTAATACCAGAGGGCGTTAAAAAGCAGCGTTAGGTCCCCTTAACGCTGCTTTTTAACCCTAAAGCAGAACTCGTAATCTAGGCGTTAGTTTTTTTCCACTTTGTGTATATATTTATTTATTATTCATTTAGGTGCAAGCTTTTTAATAAAGAATGAATTAGTTTGGTTTGGTATGGTATGAGAAACAAATAATGTATGTCTGCTTGCTATGTGCATAATTTACGGGCTGTAAAATAACTATGTGTAGTATATTCAAGGGATAATGCAATCTGGCAACTTGCTTATAAAAGTTCATTATATTAAATAAAAGCTACAAAATGCTGGTCTCTCTCTTTGTACTTGCCCCATTGGGAGCTGGCTTTTTTAATATATTATATGGATTTAAGAGAGAGAAGGAATCCTGAACCAAGTATATCAGGATGAAAGACAGGGAATTCAGCACTCTTTTCAAACTATGTTTTATTTAGCTCATCAAAGTAAAATAAGGAGTATCCAAAAAATAAGCTTATGTGGCAACAAGAGAGGACAATCTCTGGCACTGATATAGCGAGACTTATTGTCTCAGATATACACATACAATATGTCTATATACAATGGACCAAAAAATGTACAAAAAGAAAATTAATAAACACAAAATTAATATGTTTGTTATCATGACAGACAAGGATATCTCATTGTATGAACAGTAAAATGAATATATTTCATAGGAAGCCTTTGTCAGACTACTACACCCTGCTGCGAACGGCACCTTCAAATATAAGGTTAATTGCCGGGCAGGTATAGGAATGGGATCTAAGTAGGTACTGACATTGCGCCCAAAAAAATATAGTACAACTATAGGCAGTACATAAAAGGCATATTCTTAGAGTGTGCATACATATATAAGCAGAGATATATTAATAAGACACACTTATCAAACTACTACACCCTGCTGCATACGGCACCTTATAACATAAGGCTTAATGCCGAGCAGGTATATTGATGGGATCTAAGTAGTTATTGATAATGTATCTCAAAATATGTACATTCGTCTGTTAGTAGGCAAGCAGCAAACAGTATAAACGTAAGCAAGGAAAATAACTCAGCAGAAATGAGTGATAAGCAGGTAGTGGCGTATATTTCTGTTAGTCGCAAGACAGTCCCTTGCAAGAAGTCTTTAATGCATGAGGATGGAAAGTTCATGATAAAGATGGCAAGCATAAGTGCAAAGTAAAGAACTGCTTGTTAGTTTTGCATAGTGTTGGTGTTTCTTTAACCATAAAGATAGCAATCTCATCCTCTATTTTGAGACTTGTAGTTTAACCCTCGCAACCGGGTAGCGATATCCAGATCAGATATAGATGTGCCTATCTATCAGGCAAGAGATATAATAGCATACGACCTGTCTCCTGTACAGTCCTAGGACTAATGTATGGTAGGTAGTCCTTGGTGGTTCCCCAGGAACATCTTACAGGAGATCCTTCGTGAGCGTTAGTTTGCAAAACTTCTGTGTTCAGTGGCGTTCACACAAACCACATGTTCCGTGTCAGCTTGTCCAATGCCGACGCGCGTTTCACCCGCTGGGTGTGTCGGGCTTCGTCAGGGCGTAATGACGTAGGGAGCATCTCCTCTCCCTTTTAAACTTAGAAAGATACACGCCCCTGTTGAAAAGCTTTAAAGATCCATGGTGCTAAACAAGATAATTAAAAACAAGTGAACTCACTATATAGTGTCTGAATTCTAACACTATGTAATGCTAGAATTCAGACACTATATAGTGAGTTCACTTGTTTTTAATTATCTTGTTTAGCACCATGGAGCTTTAAAGCTTTTCAACAGGGGCGTGTATCTTTCTAAGTTTAAAAGGGAGAGGAGATGCTCATTACGCCCTGACGAAGCTCGACACACCCAGCGGGTGAAACGCGCGTCGGCATTGGACAAGCTGACACGGAACATGTGGTTTGTGTGAACGCCACTGAACACAGAAGTTTTGCAAACTAACGCTCACGAAGGATCTCCTGTAAGATGTTCCTGGGGAACCACCAAGGACTACCTACCATACATTAGTCCTAGGACTGTACAGGAGACAGGTCGTATGCTATTATATCTCTTGCCTGATAGATAGGCACATCTATATCTGATCTGGATATCGCTACCCGGTTGCGAGGGTTAAACTACAAGTCTCAAAATAGAGGATGAGATTGCTATCTTTATGGTTAAAGAAACACCAACACTATGCAAAACTAACAAGCAGTTCTTTACTTTGCACTTATGCTTGCCATCTTTATCATGAACTTTCCATCCTCATGCATTAAAGACTTCTTGCAAGGGACTGTCTAGCGACTAACAGAAATATACGCCACTACCTGCTTATCACTCATTTCTGCTGAGTTATTTTCCTTGCTTACGTTTATACTGTTTGCTGCTTGCCTACTAACAGACGAATGTACATATTTTGAGATACATTATCAATAACTACTTAGATCCCATCAATATACCTGCTCGGCATTAAGCCTTATGTTATAAGATGCCGTATGCAGCAGGGTGTAGTAGTTTGATAAGTGTGTCTTATTAATATATCTCTGCTTATATATGTATGCACACTCTAAGATTATGCCTTTTATGTACTGCCTATAGTTGTACTATATTTTTTTGGGCGCAATGTCAGTACCTACTTAGATCCCATTCCTATACCTGCCCGGCAATTAACCTTATATTTGAAGGTGCCGTTCGCAGCAGGGTGTAGTAGTTTTTTAATATATACTATTATATAGCACTGGTTTTCAAACCTTTCCTCAAGCCTCCCTAACAGGCCATATTTTCAGGATTACCTTGGGTAAGAGCAGGTAATTACTTCACCTTGCTCCAGTTCAGATATCCTCAGAATCTGGCCTGTTTATAACCAATTTAATACCTTTCATTATATAAAACACAGCTTCGCAAGCCTTTCGACCCACTACAGCTGCAAGTTCTCATAAGAGAACCTGCACGCTGTATTTAACAAGCAGTGGTTTACAGACCGCTGCTTCCCTAATCTTTCGCCACCTCTAAAGTGGTGAAATTCAATCTCTGCAGTCTAGTACGACCGGGGAGATTGACAGTTCCTGTCCGTGCATGATTGGCTGTGTGAGGGCAGGGAGTGGGATTGCCCGCAAACGCAAAATTACGCTTGTGTGCAATGCTGAATTCCGCCAGGGGAATTCAGCCTGCCAGAGGCGAGCTGTGGCAAACAGGGACACTTATGTGCGCCCCTGTCCGCCTCAGCTTGATAAATCGCCCCTATAAAAGGGGAAAGAAATTTACAGTGCAATGTCCCTTTAAGTTGGTAATTTCTCTATCTCACAGAGTTATCTGCTATCTTATAAGTTACTACCCTTTTCAAATCCATAGTCATTTAAACCTTAGAAATTAAATCATGCATTTTTCTAAAGGATATTTTTAACTAGGTTGTAACAAGCAGGGGATTATTTTTTTAGTCTTATTGTGTGCTGTTGGCTGCAATAATAATAATATATATAAACTATACTTCTTATTAAATTAGACAATTAAAAGTGCAATGAAAGACAAATTTACAGTTAGAAACTCAAGAGACTTGATTAAAAACTATTGCGTCTTTCTGTTTTAGTATATCCTGGGAGGTGCTAGTCTTAATGCAGCCAACTGTAAAAACTGTATTCTGTGAAGGACAGATGGTGAAACCAACTTATGCATTAGTAGAATGAGGGACTTGCCTTTGATGATGAATATAACAATAATTTTACAGTTTCTGTTGCATTAAATAATCTACACATTCCAAGAAGATTTTAAATAGGGGTATACAACAGTGATTCTTATTTTTTTAATTTTTTTTTTTTTTAAATCAAATTAAACATAAAAAGAAACAAATTGTGTTAAAAAACAGCAAACAACTTACTTGTTGTCTCGCTAAATGTGAACTTAGAAACATGCAGTGTAGCCACTGTGTGCAGCTATATAAGCAAGCAGACATTACAGAAGTACATTCTATTGTCACATGATTTCTGCAGCATACATCTTCTATTGAACATGGGCAATAAACTGACTGCAGATAGATTAGATATCTTGTAGGAACACTTCAAAGGAAAAACTGCTACTTTGCTTTCCTGTAGAGATTCCAGCCCCCTTGTAGTGCTGTGGCAAGAACTACTGGACCCTGAACAAATGTTGAATAAAAATAAATTCAAAATAAAAAGGTAAAATCCTATTTAAATGATGAATAATACATATAGAAATTATTTATATTAAGTATAACCACTGCTTGATGCTGAAAGATTACAAAAATATGTTTCTGCTTCATTAAAAATGTGTTGTATTAAAAATTATTCCTAATGAAAGAAATCAAGATGACCACTTTTAGCTGATCTATCTGCTGCATATCACTCAAAAAAATATGTCATCTAAGCTTTTTCTTCAAAATGTCATTTTACTTTCACACACTGATTGCTTTGAACTGAATATTGAAAATGTCCTCAGCGTTTGAGTACTGGGACTGAAAGGTACTCAGTGGCAGCTTGTTTGGGCCTGGCCTCTAACTACCCCCACACCTGGAGGTCAGAGTAAAGCAATTAAAACTGTGTTGCACATTTTTTTTTTCTTAGATAGTAGATCATGGAGGAGTGTATTGTTTATTGTACACTTTCATAATTTTAAAATGATGTTTTGTGCAGAACTGGATGAAGAGATTCACCGCAGTGGGAGAAAATGGTGATGTGCGTTCACAGAGTCTGAATTCACCTTCCTGGAGGTATCTTTTGAGCTTAAATGGACAATCAGGTCAAAATTTAACTTTCATGATTCAGATAGGTCATGCAATTTTAAAAAAACTTTACTTTTTCCATCAAATTTGCTTTCTTCTCTTAGTATTCTTTAAATAAAAATAAACCAAGGTAGGCTCATATGCTAATTTCTCAGTATATTATCTTATCTCTTATCTCATTTTGACAGTTTATGTTTGTCATATAGATAATGTTGTGCTTACTTCTGTGTAGTTATTTATGAGTTAGCACTGATTGGCTAAAATGCATATCTGTCAAAAGAACTGAAATAAGGGGGCAGTCTGCAGAGGCTAGATGCAAGGTAATCACAGAGGTAAAAAAAAAATGTATTAATATAACAGTAATAGTTAGGCAAAACTGGGAAATGGGCAATAAAGGGATTATCTATATTTTTAAACAATAAAAATGTTTTTGTAGACCGTCCCTTTAAACTGAAAGAGGGTTTGGAAGCTTTGACAAAACTTGGGAATCCTCAGATTGGTTCAGCCACAACTCTACAGCAACAGATTCTGCAGGAGTCCAATTTATGCGCAGCAGAGGGGAAGAGGATTTTGTTGCTTAAAGACCTTGTGGTCGGATTATAACTGGCTGGATTGTTCAGAGGCTACCAGGACCATGATGTCACCTTATGTAGAGTTATGGAGCCTAGGAGTGTGGCCTGCTCTAGGGTGCACTGCTGTAGTACCTTGCAGCACCTGGATGAACCTTGTCACCATAATTCAAAAGCCCAGAAAACTGTGGTAGGTTAAAACTACCATGTCTCCTACTAAATGGGGTATTAATATTGTTGTGCCTGGGTTTATAGTGCTGCCATATGAAGGTCATTAGACCGGTGGACATTTTATAGTCATGGGATTGTTATGTGGGTGAATAATGGAGATGTTTCTATATAGGTACCGCTAAATCTCTCAATTATTGGTGAAATACTTCCTGTTAACATGTTCCTGTGTTGGTTAAAATACTGATAGGTTGATATATTCTACTTTTTATATTGATAGAATCATATTGATAGTAGGGATGTGCATTCGGATCTTTCGTGAGGATCCAAATGCGGAAGTAAACAGATGCTCATGTCCTTCGGATACTGTCATAGCCAGATTGATTCTTGTAAAAGATTTGTGCTTCCTGTATTTACCTATTACTCCTTCCTATAAACCTTCCCTCCTCAGAATTCAGGACTAATTTAGGAGGCTGCTAAGTCATTATTATTATTTTTTTTTAAGTCAAATAGAACCTCATATGCCTCAGTATTTACAATACTTTATAATCAGTAAAGTGCAAGATTTCACTATCCTCCAATTTTAGCTTAAATGCTCCACTGTTTTTTTGTTTCCATCTTGCATTTTCTATTTGCTTCTCCCCTTTGTTGGTTCTAGGACCTTATTTCACTTAACATAATAGTAGACATTCAAATTGGTGTCTGTGCAGGTTTAGGTTATCTAATTCCTGGTTGTGGGCAAGGGCCATGCTCACTCATAAGGGTTCTGTTTTTATATATATATAAACTATACATCTTTATAGTTATTTTAATGTTAAGTAAAGCATATCTTATAATTATAGTCCTTCCTTAGTTGTAGATCTTTTACCCTTCATTAATATTTTTTTCAAAGTTTATAGCAGTCTTATGTGCTCCAATAGCGCTATATTTAAGATTTAACTAAGCTCCTTTTCCAGTTAATTTTATAGCTGGGGACTTGTTTTATAGTTATTTATTATTTCATATTATTTCTCTTTATGATATATGGTATAAAAGGAAAGGGGATTCCACTTTATTCAGCCTCATCTTCCTTATGAGTCTATGCCTTTAAACATTATCTTCTCATGCTCTATGCTCTAACATTGTTGTCACTTTAAACATTTTAAGAAGTTCCTTGGCAGTTCATTTTATAGCTAAGGAGTTCACTTAGACTCTACCCTGATATTCCCCCTAATGTTTAGATGTTGAATACAGGGGTCCAAGAGAGATCCCTAATGTTAATTGGAGAAACTTCACCTCATGTAATTTTTCTCACAGACAGGGAATTAAAATCTGAGGTGTTAGTTTACTTACACCTACTCTAAGTGTCATATGTTACTATCTGATATAGGGCCAGATTACGAGAGTAACGCTAACATTTGCATGCGAGCGATAAGGGGTTTATTGCGGGTGTTTGTGCTTGTCGGGTTTACTGCTGGTATAATGAGTTGAAAGCAAACGCAATCTCTTGAGTGCAATCACAATCTTTGCTTGAATGATTACCGCATCTTCAGAGCATAACAAAAAAGTGTCAACAAACACTTCAAAAATACCTTACAGAGTACATATGCACTCACAATAACATCATCTGATTAAAATTATTAAAATATGGCACACAAGTTGTAAAGCCTCAAAGATATGAGGTTTCAGATGTAAGAGAAAAAAAAAAGGGCCACAAAGGGCTTTAACATAGAGATACATACATATACTTCTCTAAAGATGTATATGTACTGTATGTATATATATATATATATATATATATATATATATATATATATATATATATATATATATATATTATGTATTTATGCATAAAAAGAACATATTATTCTATGTGAAGAACATTGGAATGTGAAATATTGATATTTTCATTGATTTCTATGGGTGAATACGTGAACGTGCCCACAATATTCTAACTGGCTTTTTGTGCATGAGCAGAAACAGGCAATTTACTTTAAACTCATGATATAAGCAGACATATATACATTCATAATACATATGTACACACATATAAATGTATCTATTTACATACATATCCATTTTAGATATGTACTGTGGGGCCTATCTATCAAGCTCCGAAAGGAGCTTGACGGCCCGTGTTTCTGGCGAGTCTGAAGACTCGCCAGAAACAGCAGTTATGAAGCAGCGGTCACAAAGACCACTGCTCCATAACCTGTCCGCCTGCTCTGAGCAGACGGACAGACATCGCCGGAAATCAACCCGATCGAGTACGATCGGGTTGATTGACACCCCCTGCTGGCGGCCCATTGCCGCGAGTCTGCAGGGGGTGGCGTTACACCAGCAGCTCTTGTGAGCTGCTGGTGCAATGCTGAATACGGAGAGCATATTGCTCTCCGTATTCAGCGAGGTCTGGCAGACCTGATCCGCACTGTCGGATCAGGTCCGCCAGACCTTGTTAAATATAGGCCATTATATGTATTTATATCTATGTTAATGCCCTTTGCCTACCTTTGAGCCCTTATAACTTTTTTTGTACAATATTTATTTTTATATTTTATTAGACAGTGTTATTATGAGTGTAGCTGTACTTTGTAATGTATTTTTGATGTGTTTTGTGTAATTTCTTGTTTTGCAAGACAGTTAACCAGAGCTCTGAGATCGTGCTAAACCAACTTGTAATACAAGTGAAAAACCTGACTTATGCAAACACCCTTATCACAGTTAACCAGAGCTCTGAGATTGTGCTAACCCAACTTGAAAAAACAAGCAAAAAACCTGACGTATGCAAACACCCCTTATCACACACGCGTAACTGTTTGTGATACACTTTTAATCTGTCCTGAAAAATTTTAAAAGCTTTCCATTACTGAAACTTAGTTTGGAATACCTTTGACCCAGTAAAATGTTTACTATAAAATGCATAAGGCCGTCCAACCAAAACTTTAAACAAAATAACTATCGCAAGATTTATTGGGTAAAAAAAGCAGCTTATTTTTTATTAACCCTTCATAATGACATCATAAGACTGCAAAAGCCCAAAAGTCTAGTCTAGTTTCAGCTATCTTGGAGGATATACCATAATTATGTAAAGTTTCAGAGCTTCCTTTACAGCCACCTCTCAAAATCACCAATTACCAGGTAAGCAGATATAGGGAAAGTACTACCTATAAACTTACTGAACAATAATCATGATGAGAGAAAAAGCACCCACAGTTAGTCATGTGAGGTGTAACTCTTTGTTTATCGCCCTACTTTTTAATTTATTTTCATTATTATTGTTTTATATTTACATAAATTCAACATTTATAATCTAATGACAAGGTTATAATAGTACACTGTTTGCCCTGTGAATAGATGCACACTGACAGGAAATCATATCTACAGCACTTCCTTTTATAGATAGACAAGCTCCTCCCACAACCTCCTAACAAATACACATTCTTATCTCTACTTCACACTCCACAATAGCGTTTTTAAAACATTACCAACTGTCCTTTTGCCATAATAGGTTTAAGCACATAATATAATGTTTTTAATATTTTTTTCTTTTAAAAATAGTTATTTAAATAATACAGGTATAATATTTAATTTTTGCAACTCCTACATTTAAATCATATTGCCTTATTAGAAACAGATATTTTAAAGTTTTCTGAGCGGGACTTATTTAACACTATTTATTTTTAAATGTTCTAAGTCAGATGTCCACAGCCATCTACGGCTTCTAACTGGCTGTGCTTACTTGAGGACATTTGGTGGTTTAATATCTTTAATTTGCACACCTGTGCCCAGCAGGGATAAGCTTCAAATGTGGTACTTTATTATATTGCATTGCTGTGATCTTTGCCCTCAGATTGTTTAAGAATTCTCAATAGAAACTAAAGAAATTAATCTTTTGGGGCAAAGAAACAAATTCATTTTTAAATATTAGATTTTTTTTTTCCATGAGCAATGCTTTGTCAATAATGAAAATCAATACAAGCAGGTGCACAAGGAAAAAAAATGGAAAAAGACCACATGCTGGACAATCACAGATCAGTCATTGATCATATTCAAAATCTACAAATAGGAATGTCAGCACCCGAATCTGTTAATCTACATAAGTATAAAAACAATGTTAAAATTATACCTGTAAATTGTATTTATTATACTGCACCAGACTAATAATCCGCTACAAAATGCTTTCGAGTTTTTAATATTTATTATATTTAAATAGAATATAAAGGTAATAAAAGTAGTAATAAATAAATAAATAATTTAATATTATTATACTCAAGAATATTTGGCAGTGTTTATTAATTTTCTTACTATTTTAGACAGCATGATTGATGCTACTTTCAATGACAAGAATTTTAACAGCTCTTATTCAGCACTCGGTGTACACCCAATTATGTGTCTGAGCTGGTAACCTTGAATTTATGTTGCCATGGTGAGAAACTGGTCATGCATTATGGATTATCATTGAAATTCTACACCCCTACCTAGCATAATGAGAGTTGGGGACTTAATCAAATCAGGCATTCTGTGTGACACAAAGTGAAGAACTAGGTCTTTTTGTTCATGTCTAGAAAGAAAGCAAGCCTGATGGACTGGCAGCTGCAGTGCCGCGGCCTGATAGATTGACCTTATATACATTTGTGAATGTATAGACAGATGGTTCTCAATGCCTTGAATTTTCAGCTTAGAAAGCAGCTGTTCAGATAACCTCTGCTGTCTCACCTAGTTGTCATGGAACATCGAACAGAGGCTGAGAATGCAAATACATACATTGATATAACAACCTAAATGATACTCCTTGGTACATTATATCAGTGAAAAGTAAATCTTATATAAGGACAAGCATGCTTTTTAGTAACAGCAAGTTAAATTGGTAGGTGAAGTTATACAGGCTGCTATTTTATGCCTATTTAAGTTAATTTGCTACACAGAGATATGCATGCCATTTCTATATTGTTTCAGGGGGGAATTAAAGGTTAACAAGGGTCACTGCAATTGTATTCTATTCACAATAGCATAGATACCAGGCCAAGCAGCAGATGCAGAGCCAGACCAATAAACTTGATAAATGTGTCTTAAAGAGTATATGCTTGATTGACAAATTAAAACAAGCAAATGGCATCCCTAATGGGCAAATAGAGCAATTTAATGATATATCATTTGCAATTGTATTACAATTAACTGTAGAAGAGTTTGTGAAAATCTAAATTAAAAAAGCCTTAAATTTGTGTCACAGTATAATTACTCACTTTTTTTTACTAAAATTAAAAAATGTTACATTTGAGCTCCCATCCTAATTCCCTGTAGTAAGCACAATTAGAAAATGTTCTTGACCATGAGCTTTTAATTTAACAATAAGGTTCAAATTTTAGAACCTTGTTGTTAAATTAAAAGCTTGTGGTCAAGAAGATACAGCCATTTTTCCATTTGTACTTACTACAGGGAATTAAGATGGGAGTTCAAATATAATATTTTAAAATTCCAGTAAAAAAAAGTGAATATATATATATATATATATATATATATATATATATATATATATATATATATATATATTGTATATGTCTTTATTTTCATCATTACATTTAAAATCTGCTGCCCTCCATCCTTTACAACAAATCTCCCCCTCAGAATACATACAGGGCCATAGGAGGGTCCACAGTGGGGGTGCACAAGCAAGTGAATAGCTCACACATGGAAGTGCTTTCCTGAACAATAGGAGCTAGTGCTGTGCTTCCACTAAGCATTGCTCCCTGCAGTCTCCTCACCTGGTAATGCTGATTGGCTGGGTGAGGAGTCCCAAGCGATGTCATCAATGACTTGCCTAGAACTCCCCAGCTAGTCAGCATTACTGTTAGGGAAACTGCAGGATTCTATGTGCAATGAAGGTGCAATGCTATTTGCCAGTATGCAGCATGGTTTTCACAGGTAGGGAGGCTGTTCATGCACTAGTGCCAACCACACAATGCAAACACTGTGGTGTCCCCCTATATGATGATACAATTCAACAATCTGAGGTTCATGTGGTATTAGTAAATTAAGGATGGATTTCATACAATTATTGCAATTAAATATTTTGCAATGGATATAAATACAAAACCTGTGAAAATATTTGATTAATACATCTAAGTTGATATTATCATGTTGGCATTTAACCCAATATTTGGGAGTGGTTAAAGGTATATATCATGTATATATATGTTGGATTTTATTTTATTTTTTTTTGTCTGCTTTGTAATTTATGACTTACAATAGTGTCAACATTTTTGATGATATTTTAATATGGAGTCTGAAAATTCTGTTAAAGGGACAGAAAGCTCAAAATAGACGTACAATTGAGTGCATTCCAATTTTCTATACAATCATTTTTGTGATACACATATATTATTAATGCTTCCAGTAAAAGTTACATTGTTTCAGTGATAACTTTTACCCTGCAAAAAGCATATGTACATATGCCCTACACAACCTCATTAAAACACTGCACCTGCTCAAATAGCAGGAGGTATCTTGCATTCATCATTCATGATACAAAATGAGTCATTGCTAACATATTGCATATATAAGTATGCTGCAAGCAAAGTAAAAGTTTTCACTTGAACAGTGAAATGAAAATTGCAAATATGCTTCTATTTAAAATAATATCTTAAATGCATTCATGTGTGCTTTCTAGTTTGAAGTCCCTTTAATAGTTAGCTATTTTCTCCTGGACAAATACACATTATTAAAGGGATGTTAAAAAGTCTGTTTTATTGTTGTAATAAGAAAAAACACTAATCAGTTGCTTATACTTAATAGAAATCATTGCAATAAGTGTTATTCATCTATTTAAATGTTTTTTACCTTTTTTTTCATTTTTAACATTTGTGCTTCCTGTCAGAGCTCTACAATGAGGAGGAGGCCTTTGCAGGAAGGTTTATCTTAGCCTGATGTCATAAAACTTCTAGGCTAGTGAATAGACTAGATACCAGGGAGTCAGATTTACTCATGCCCAGAACTGACAGAATAAAAATGTAGGTTTTGAAAATCATCTGCTCTTAAAACACTAGGGGCAGAGCTACACTGAGAATTTCTAAGTGCTTATTTTGCAAGAAAACAAGTAATTATGCTATTATGCTTAACAAAACATTTATACTACAATCTCAAGGTTTTTCTGTCTGCTTGAATAATCTAACTACAAGATGGTCACATGACGTTAATTTAGTAAACATTGATCTGATTCAAAAAAGTATTTAGAGAGTGTGGAATGCCACCCTACTTATGTCATGGTGCGAGTCTCATATTAACCTTTAAATAGGTCATACATTATACCTAGCAGAATGGCCTTTTGGGGCACTGATAAATTTGTAGTTTGCACAAGATGCAGTCTTCAAGCTGCTAATCTAATGCTTTGTTTGTGGGATTGCCCACAAGACACAATTTTTTGGTATAAAGTTTCTTTTTGGCTCTCCAAAATTATGAGGCAAATTATTGATTTACAAAGAGATGATATTATATTCCTTAAAGAAGGAAGTCGTGGCAACCTAATAGTAGATTTTTTTAATTTTGGGATACCTTGCGGGAGAAATATTATCTTCAGCTCCTGGAAGTCTAGAAAAGGTCTTAGTTTTGCACAAAATGATAATTGAACAGTTTGACTTTGTGATACATTCATTAGCGGATGTATCTTTATTTTTCCAATAGTGGGGCAATTTTATTGGATCCCTGTCTGATCCAAAAACAGATTGTCACGCCTTTCTTTAATTCTAGTTATGTGCATGGTGCCATTCTAAGGAGAGAAATCCAATGGGATTTTGTTGCATAAAGAGTTATGACCTATTTAGGTGGGGGGGGGTTGTTTTGTTTTTTTTCGGGAGGGATTGAATAATAACTAAGGGGGGAAAAAAAAGGTGATACGAGTGTGCTTATTTCATATTTAATAAAAGATGTCTGAAAATTAAGACAAAAGGCAAATTGATTTATACACTTTGTTTATTAAATAATTTTAGCTTTTTAGTACATCGGGTTAGTTCACGAGTGAATACAGTTTACTTTCAATTCATAAGACAAGTGCAGCCCGATATGAGCAAAAAGCTTACTTCTAGCACAATTAGCGTTCGAGTGGGAGAATTAAATAGCGCTCCACTTGTAATCTAGCTCTGTGCTCCCTAGAGGAGTGAATTGACAAAGGGGAATTTGACCCCTATTGCAGCAATGGAGCCGTCTAGAGGAGGGGAGGCGGAGCCTGGTTCCGGGGTATGTAAGGGCTGTACGGAAGCTGTCCGTCCTCTTTTGCCTTTTCAATCACAAGGGGAAAGTTGGTGAGGCTTGCGAGTGAAGAGGCCTTAGAGGATGGAAGCTGTATTTCAGGAGGTGAGCAGGATGGTGGCGGCACATGGGATGGCATGGCTCAGGGATTACCTGGCTGCTGCCAATCTCCCAGGACCTGCTGATGGAGGGAGCGGTGGCAGTCCAGGCCTCCTGAGCCGCTATCGCCGGATGTCGGGAGCAGTGGAGACGGAGGCCCATGGTGGGGGGGTGGTTCCAGAGGCCTGTCGGGTGAGCGGAGGAGTGGCAGAGGGACTCCAGAGCTGTCGGTACATTAATTAGCGGATGTATCTTTATTTTTCCAATAGTGGCAGAGGGACTCCAGAGCTGTCGGTGCAGAGGACAGTGGAGGCCGAGCAGGTGGAGGAGGCGGCTAACAGGACCGGGCCCACGGCAGGTAAGAGAGGCAGAGGAAGGGGGCTGGGCTTTGATCAAGGCGGGCAAGCGGCAAGACGGAGCCGGGGGATGGCCACACTGGGGGAGCAGTGCACAGCAGGGGAGGGGACTCCTTGGTCCTCACAAAATAGGCGGGAGCAGCCAGAGGGGACAAGTGGAGGAGCAGGCCCAGTGATGAGGGGAGACAGCGGGGGGCTGCAGTAGAGGTTGGAGGATCATGGGCAGGTTTGAAGGAGATAGGGGGTCAGGGGGGGAGCCGGATGGCAGTAGAGGAGCTAAAGAAGGGGATGAGAGGTGGAGGGAAGACGGTTAAAGGGGGTAGGACAAGGATGGTTCAGAAAGAAGGGTGCAGTGGGGTAGGGGGTGATGATGGACAGTTTATTGGTAAGGGGAAGAAGCAGAGGGGAAAAGGGGTTGCTGTAAGGGGAAAAGAAAAGGCAGACTGAGAGGGGGGAGTCAAACAGGCAGGGGTAGGGGGGAGCGAGTTGGGGATTAATGTATTATCTTTATCTTCTGCAGGTGTAGGACAGGAGGAAAGGGCCCAGGAGGGCGGTGGGACAGACATGTCTGTGGAACCGACAGGGCAGGACCTGGAGGGGGATGCGCTGTGCTTTGATTACACGTACAGTGACCTGGAGATGGAGGATCCTGGGGAGGGAACTTCAGCTGGACCGGTGGGCCAATGGCAGGTAGGGGACCTGGCCGCATTAGAATAGCTAATTAGGGCATTATCGCCAGGGCTGGGTGGGCAGAGGGGGGAAGGGGATAGGGAGGCGGGGGTGAGATATAGGGTTCGGAGTGTTAGGAGTGATAGGGAGGGATGTCAAGATAGGCCTTTCACTGTCTCCTCTCCACAGATACGGCCTCAGGGTAGGGATACCCGGGAGCGCCACAGTCCACGCCAGTCAGGTGAGGAACGGCATTGTGGAAAATCCCGGTCGCTCAGGGAGAGAGTGAGGCAGCGGCAGGAGAGGCAGTCCCCAACATGGGGGAGGCTGAAGAGAGCAGAAGATAGGAGCGGGAGGAGACGAAGGTTTAGGTCACCAACGCCAAGGCGGAGGGTGTACAGGCCCCGGGAGCGGGAGACCAGGCCTCAGCCGGAGGCAAGAGTAGTGGAGCAGTGGCATGAATCTGGAGCAGTGGCAGCAGCTACGGTGCCCAGGACCACAGGTGAGGGTGCCAGGAGCGTAGTATGTGTGAATGGTGGTGAGCATGGTTTAGGAGGTGCGCAGCAGGTGTTGGTGAGCGGTTTGAGGGACTTATTGGCGCAGTTTGAAAAGCAATCGGTAGGTCAGCAAGGGAACGTGGCGGCGGCCTGGAGTGCGGGGATGGGAGGAGGGGCTCCTGCGACGGGAGTGGTCGCGGGGACGGGAGACAACGGCCAGGCAGCCGGGGGGCTCAAGGTCAGAAAAAAAGATGGGGCTATGACTGGGGACATTGTGAAGGTGCCGGAGAGTGCATTGAGGAGGCCGTGCTTGTGTTCCATCGGACCGTTAGGAATTCATTTGACGCAAGAAATAAAAGAAAAGATATGGAAGAGGGAATTTTTGGAACTATTTTCATTGTTACCCTTGGAGCAGATGATGGAGATCAAGGAAGATGTGAAGGATAAAGAAAAGAAAGAGGAGGACGAACGGAAGAAGAGATACCGTAAGTTACCGAAAACACTTTCAAATTGGTCGAGGGCTTTTTGTATTTTGGCGGCGGTGATTGGAGAGTAGTTCCCTGATCAGTGTTCCGCGTTCTTTTGCTACTACTTTTGCTACTATGACAAAATCGCGGGGGCGTATCGCACATATGGGGGATTGGTGTGGTGGTGATATAACGAACAGTTTCATCAGCGCTTGGCGATAAGGCCCGAGATGCGTTGGGATGATAGGGACATGGGGATATGGTTGGAGTTGATGACTCCTATGCGTGGGTCCTTTCGTGGCCTCAGTGGGGCGGGAGGAAGTTCAGCGGGAGGTAGTCCATCCGGGGGTGTCTCAGGGGGAAGCGCGGCCGTGGCCATTAGGAAGGGGCTGTGCTTCCAGTACAATGAGGGCCTGTGTAAATTCGGAGTGGATGCAAAAACAAGCATGCCTGTTCGGGTTGCGAAGGAACACACCCTTGGGTCAGATGCTTTAAGAAAATTGGCAATGGGAAGCTGGGAGAGGCTGCTCCTAAGGGCCAAGACCCCAGTGAGGGTAAGAAGGATGGTGCCCTGGCTAGAATGGTTTGCTAAGGTTAGAGGGAAAGCGGGGGATGCCAAGCTGTTGTTAACAGGGTTTAGTTCAGGGTTTTGGATTCCATTTGATGAGGGGGGGCATTGCAAATTTCAGGGAATTTAAAGTCTGCTAGGGATTTCCCAGCGGTTGTCCAGGGTAAATTGGATAAGGAAGTGGCTCTGGGAAGGATGGCGGGGCCGTTCACTCACCCCCCATTGAAGAACTTGAGGGTGTCTCTGCTGGGGGTGGTCCCCAAGAAGGTGGCTGGACAATTTCGTATGATCCACCACTTGTCTTACCCTAAGGGTTCATCTGTGAATGACGGCATCTACCCTGATGTGGCGGCAGTGAGGTATGCTTCCTTTGATCAGGCTGTTAAGTTGGTGACGGCGGCGGGTGTGGGTGCGTTGATGGGGAAGGTGGACGTGGAGGCTGTTACCAGTACATCCGGTGTGTCATCACTTGCTGGGCTGCTACTTTGGGGGTGCCTTTTATGTGGATCTGTGCCTGCCAATGGGTTGTTCCATATCATGTGCGTACTTTGAGAAGTTCAGCACTTTTGTGGAATGGGTGGTCAGGCAGGTGTCGGGTTGAAGTCGATGGTACATTACCTGGACGACTTCCTATTTGTTGGTAAGGCAGGAGAAGCGGATTGTGTCCAGCTGATGGAGCATTTCTTTGCGGTGGCAGAAGACTTCGGCATCCTGGTAGCTCATGAAAAGACAGAAGGTCCAAAGACTGATTTGAGTGTTTTGGGCATTGAGATTGATTCCGTGAGTATGTAATGTCGATTGCCCTTGGACAAGGTGTTGGACCTAAAAAGTTCCATTGCAGGGTGCTTGAAGAAGAAAAAACTCAGGCTCCGTGAGATTCAATCGTTAGTAGGAAAGCTTAATTTCGCCTGCAGGATTATCCCGGTTGGGAGAGTCTTTTGTAGGAAGCTGTCGCTGGCGACGGTGGGTGTGCGGGACCCGTGCCATTGGATTCGGTTGGGGAATGATCTTAAGGAAGATTTGAAGGTGTGGTTGGTTTTTCTGGAAGATTTTAACGGGAGGGCAATGGTGCAGGATCTTGCAGTTTCGAACAAAGAGCTTCATTTGTATACTGATGCAGCAGGATCGGTGGGTTATGGGGCGTACTATCAAGGGCATTGGTCAGCGGGGTTATGGCCGGAGGAATGGAAGCAAGTGGGGCTTAATAAGAATTTGGTTTTTCTGGAATTGTTCCTGTTGTTGGTGGCATTGAGGGTGTGGAAGGACAGGCTTCGGGACAGGAAGGTGGTGTTCCATGCAGACAATCTTGGAGTAGTGTTTGCAATTAACAAGCTCACATCTAGCTCACTGCCAGTAGTGCACCTGCTGAGGTTGTTTGTGATGGACTGTATACAAATGAATATCTTATTTCGTGCTGTTCATGTGCCAGGTTGTCAGAATGTCATTGCTGATGCTCTTTCTCACTTTCAGTGGGCGAGGTTCTGGGAAGTGGCACCGGAAGCGGAGAAGGAAGGAGTCGGATGTCCGCCAGAGCTGTGGGAGCTAAAATGCTGGCTCTAATCCGAGTCGCCAAGGGAGCACTAGCTTGAGGTACTTGGGTATCTTATGTATCAGCTTGGAGGCAGTGGTTTCATTTTGTGACAGAGAGAGGCCTGGGATCCTCCAGAGAGGGGTGGAGTTGGGGATTCCTAGCATGGATGGGGAATAGGGGGTGTTGGGTTGGTCAAAATCAAGGGTTTGAAAGACCATTGCAGCAATGGGGTTTCTTTTCAAACTGTTGGGGTGGGAGGATTTAACAAAATTGTTTGTGATTCAACTGGCAGTAAGGGTCTTATTTAATGGCCAGGTGTGTAGGGACAGGAGGTGTCCGGTGGTATTTGATACCTTGAGGCAGGTTTTGGGTTCGCTAAGAACGATGTGTTCGTCTGAGTTTGAGTTTCTTCTATATCGGGCCTCTTTTGTGTTGGCATTTTTTGGGGCATTCCGCATATCTGAATTGGTTGTGGCAAATAGAAGGGATGTGGGGGGCCTGCGGGCTCGGGATTTTTCTATTATGGAAAAGGTGTTGTGTGTGTGGTTGAGGAAGTCGAAAATGGATCAAGGGGGGTTGGGAAGGTGGATTCAGATTAAAGAAACAGGGGGGTGTTGTTGCCCGGTGGCGGTCATGGAGGCTTTTTTGGAGGTGCGTCCGGTGGGGTTTCGGCCATTGTTTGTGCATAGGGACGGGTCGAGTCTTTCTCGTTTTCAATTCTTGACAGTGTTCAGATGGGCGTTGGCGGGTTTAGGTTACGCTGCAGAGGAGTTTGGTACCATTCTTTCTAGATTGGGGCGGCGACGGAGGCAGCCAACTTAGGTTTGGGTGAGAATGTGATTAGGAGGATTGGTGGCAGGAAGTCTGGATGTTTTAAGTCGTATGTCAGACCAGAGTTGAGAGTTTAGGTTGTGCTTTTGTTTCGACAGGTCCAGTACACTGTTGGATTGTGGGGCATTCCTACATCTATTGGGCCCAAAAGGCAGCTGCAAGTACAGATCAGGGCATTCAGCTGAAGCTTAATGAGGAGACAGTAATGTTGAGGTGGTTTGGGACTCGGGGGTTGAGGTGGGACCAGTTTCTGAGGAAGGTGGTGGATTACGCTAGGTTGTTTCGGCCTCCGGCGATCTTAGTCATCCATGCGGATGGGAATGATTTAGGCTTCCTATCTCAGAAGGAATTGTTGGACAGAATTAAGGGACTTGTTTAGGTTACGGGAGTTGTTCCCTGATCTGGTAATAGTGTGGTCAGACATTGAACCCAGGTCAGTTTGGAGGGCAGCATGGGATTTCAAGAAGCTGGAGGCCTCTAGGAAAAAGGTGAATAGGTCAATTAGTAGCTTTGTGTCTAGGATTGGGGGGTTTGGCATTTGCCACATAGAATTTGAGGGGGAGACTGGGCGGTGTTTCTTTTTGAAGGATGGGGTGCACTTAAATGAAGTGGGTCTTCACCTCTTTAATTTTAACATCAAAGAAGGGGTGTTAAAGGCCTTAGCCCGGGTGGGGTAGGCACGCGGAGGCGTGCTGTGGTGGGGTGCTTTTAGATCTGGAGGTTAAGTAAGTTGGTACCTCCCTAAAGAGGGGGGAGAGTTTTGGGGGATGTACCTGGTGGTAAACCGAGGGAAAGTACATCTCTGTGGACTAGCACCTTATGTTAGCAAGTTAAGAGGTTTATGGTTAATACAATTGTTGAATTTAAGAATTTATTTAAAATGATTTAATAAATGCGGGCTGCGGCCTTTACACCCATCCTTGTGTCTGAGGTTTTATTTATTTAAGGCGTAATGTATTGCCTATATAGGGGTCAGTGCTCCCTGGAGGAGTGAATTGACGGAGCGGAATTTGACCCCTATTGCGGCAATGGAGCCATCTAGAGGAGGGGAGGTGGAACCTGGTTCCGGGGTATGTAAGGGCTGTACGGAAGCTGTCCATCCTCTTTTGCCTCTTCAATCGCAAGGGGAAAGTTCCCTCCCTATTTGTTTAGGTTGTCGCAGTGGGCATGGTGGTTTTTGATCTGGCGGGGTGCTTTTAGATCTGGAGGTTAAGTAAGTTGGTACCTCCCTAAAGAGGCGGGAAAGTTTTGGGGGATGTACCTGGTGGTAAACCGGGGGAAGGTACATCTCTGTGGACTAGCACCTTATGTTAGCAAGTTAAGAGGTTTATGGTTAATACAATTGTTGAATTTAAGAATTTATTTAAAATTATTTAATAAATGCGGGCTGCAGCCTTTACACCCATCCTTGTGCCTGAGGTTTTATTTATTTAAGGTGTAATGTATTGCCTATATAGGGGTTATAATGGGTACAAAAATACAGCTGGCTATGCTAACTACCCAGGTAAAGTTAAGCCAATATCAAGCTAAAATTAGCTAGTATTATTTATTTATTTTAATTTTTGTTGCACAAATTAGCATTAAATCAATTTATGTAAAATTATGACATCATTTTGTGCCTTGGATAACTTAATAAACAATTATAAATGACATCAAATGTTGCTGCTTCAAAATATCTCCTGGCTGTCAATTTTTCTTTTGTTTCTGTACCTATTAATGCAGTATTGAAACTTCCAGTATAGGTGACAGTTCAAATGACAAAATCAAGCTAAATTAGTTATTTGTAAACAATTTAAAATACTGATAATTGGAAACACATTAAAGGTGAGCAAATTCTACTGTCACTTTAATCCATTGAGATAAGGTTAATTACAACATTTACTTTCCCTTTAAATACTATTTTATTCTCAACATTTCCATACATGTGGAAATGACAAAACCGGGAGTGTTAGCGTAGAATAAAACTCTTCTAAACCATCTTAAAAGATGTCTCAGTACTGACTGGTCCTAAAAGTCTGCTTTTATGGGCTGAATTGTTCCTTCTTCACTCTTTAAAACAGATTGAGACTTTCTGGTCTTATATACAACACAATAATTAGCGGGTGGGGTGCTTAAAAAATGGAAGACTGGCAGTCTTATTTATTTTGTATTATTTTTATTATTATTATTTCAACAAATTAATTTACAACACTAAAACATATACAGGGAACATGACAATCAAAAATAATTGAAATAATTACTATTTGCTTTTATCACATCTGAAATGATTAAATAATCACTTAGCAGATCATACTACAACCCCTCATAACATTTACAGAATTCACACCAAACTACTCCAATAAAATACTTCCCCCTCCAATCATCTCTCTCCTCAGCTTTGCTAATCCAATACTAATTAGTTTTCCTCACTCCTGGCTCTCCCCCTCCAATTATTATAAATTTCTCTGCAAGATTTATCCATCCCACCCATTGCTCTGTAATGGCTGCTTTTCTCCAACAGTGATTTAATTGGTTCCTAATTCTGAACACAATAAAGTTCAAATCCTAACCGTAACCTAAGACATCCTAAGTAGCATAGATCTCCCTTAAATCTGGGCTTTACATTTTTTAAATAAAAACACTTAACACTTATTTTACAACGTATTATTCTTCCCTTTTTTTTCTATTTCCTCCTCCTATTTAAAGTTACAATACTTTTCTTGTACAGCAACATATTTTCCTACTCTCCCACAATCTGTATACATTTAAATGTGCCATTATAGGGATTGTCTAGGTTAATAAAAAAAAGCTCTAATTTATTAAAATAATTAGGGCTAAATTACAAGTAGAGTACAATCAATCCCACACTAAGAGTAACACACAATCTTGTATTACAAGAGGATGGTTAAACATTTTAGCCAAAAGCGTCTGAACGCTGCCAAAAGTTAAATGTTGTTTTCTAACACAATCCAAAATACCAGAGTAAAATGTAGTGCTTTTTGAGACCTGAATTAACCATTATTATTGATAGTCTAGCACAGAACTACATGAAAAACTCCACCGCATGCGTACCATTGGCTAAGCATACCCTCTGTGTAATGCACCTTCAGCTTAGCGCTTGAGTGATATCCATCATTTATTTTACTTGGGGCCCCAATATAAATCTATTATGTGGGGTATTTAGTGCAGCTGCGCTATCCGTAATGCAGATGTTAGCACGCCATATACTATTGCTTGAGCAATAATAAATAACTTTGGACTTATGAGTGATGCTAATGCAGGATATCGTTAATATTTTTGGGCTCCACTTGCAAACTAGGCCTTAAGTTTTAAACAAATTGCTTTCTTTTACTCATGCAGAGTAGTTAAAGTTCTGTTCTTGTGCCACTCCAGATGTTGATCTGCAGCTAGTGTACCAATCAGGAACAAGCGTACATTACAATTCTCCAATCACTAGTTGTATCCCTCACTCGAGCAGAAATAGACAAAAAACATCTTGAGATTTAAAAAAAGAAGAAGAAAGGATTAGTTATGCATAGAAAAAACAACTTTTTTAACACACTTGCATTAATTATTTTGCCCCTGTTTTCATGTAAATTAGCTCTGAAAATTGATTTTTTTTTCTAATTCTCAGAATACTGGACACATATTAAGGTTAACCCTGCTACGTACAACAGATAAGAACTGAAAAGCAATGTACTTTATGCTAACAATATGAGCGTGTCTAGACTTGTCAGCTGCAGGACTCAAGACCAAATTGGCTCCTCTTGATGAGGCAATTTGTGGGTGAAGTTTGGGTATTGAAAAACATTTGCAGCAAACAAGTTAATTTGCTTTATAAACATTTTTTAACTAGGCTATTTTATTCTATACCAAGACAACAGGAATGTTTTGTAATTACAAGATGTTTATTGTCCCTTTGAGCAAGTAGAGTTTTCATTACAGTGTTTTTCCTATTCTCCCCATAAACAGATCATCATCAGCCAAGTAATCCTACTCATCTCTTGTACTAATTGATTACCTACATTGTACATATCTAGGGGCAGAAGCAACAGTGTAAATATAATTATAAAACTACACTAACTTTACTTTCATTACCTTTTTCCCGGTAATTATCATCAGTGTTTGCTGTGAAAATATTTATTACTAGGGATGGGCAAATGCCACAATGAATATTCCAATTACGTGTTCCTTTTGTATTTAATATTGATTCCAACAGACTAAGCAAAGCAGAATGCAAATGTTAATATAAATGTTTAAGTAATCTTTTTGTAAACTGAATGTTGAATATTTGTTAAATAGTGCCCCTTCATTTACTATTAACAAATGTAGTCTAGAATCATCATAATAATGAATTGCTAAAACATTCACCCATCACTATTTGTTAATTCTTACTCTGTACATTATAACTCCAAGCATCTTTCTAAATATACTTTTACTTTTTCTATTTATGATCTTATTCCTGTCTTATTTTATGTCTCTCTGGTCTCTACCATTATGGAATACCTTTATTAGCCTTTACTAGGATGTAGACATTTCACTTTATGGACACACAGAAAAATTGTACCTCTGACGTCAGTACGACTAAGAAAGTGCATAAAAGCATAGATGAGCAGAGGTAATAGGACTAAATCAGTGCATGAAAAACATCTTGACTGGAATTACAGGTAGAGTACAAAAACATGAGTGCGACTGAGTGCTAACACTGCTCAAGTTAAATCATTAGCGCTCTTATTCTTGCACCCATATTTCAAGTTGAAAGTAACAAGGTAGCTCATCAACGAAAGCCACAGGCAATCTCAAACCTAGATGTCAGATAGCTCGGGCCAAGCTAAATCTCTCAACTCATAGACTTCTATTGGGAATGCTACAAAACTCTGTTCTGACTTTCATTTGCACACTAAGCCGCTAAGTAAAAGTGCATAAAGCTGAAATCTTATCTGGACCAGGGTACAGGAAGTGTTAATAAGCCACAGACAACTGTAATAGATTTACCAAGTGTAACTTTTACTGTAATGACGTTTTGGGATGCTCACTCTTTCCTCAGACAAACAAAAGCAAACAATGCAAGGTGTTAAATAAACCAATAAGCCCCTCCCCCAATTAGGAAAGCAAATAAAAATAAAATTCACCCCTTTTGTATTGATCTGATATATTGCACTTAAAAGCTCATATAGTAAATCATTTCACAGTGTAAAACTCGATCAATAACTCACAAATAAGTTAAGTGCCAAATGAATTCTTGTGAATAAACGGTATACTTGGTAAATCCAGCAAGTGCAGTTGTCTTTTATAAGTGTACACCCCTCACATTTTTGTAAATATTTAATTATATATTTTCATGTGACAACACTGAAGAAATTACACTTTGCTACAATGTAAAGTAGTGAGTGTACAGCCTGTATAACAGTGAATATTTGCTGTCCCCTCAAAATAACTCAACACACAGCCATTGATGTCTAAACTGTTGGCAACAAAAGTGGAAATGTCCAAATTGGGCCCAAAGTGTCAATATTTTGTGTGGCCACCATTATTTTCCAGCACTGCCTTAACGCTCTTGGGCATGGAGTTCACCAGAGCTTCACAGGTTGCCACTGGTTCATCTTCCACTCCTCCATGACAACATCATGGATCTGGTGAATGTTAGAGACCTTGTGCTCCCCCACCTTCCATTTAGGGATGCCCCACAGATGCTCAATAGGCTTTAGGTCATGAGACATGCTTGGCCAGTTCACTATCTTTATCCTCAGCTTCTTTAGAAAGGCAGTGGCCGTCTTGGAAGTGTGTTTGGGGTCGTTATGTTGAAATACTGCCCTGCGGCCCAGTCTCCGAAGGGAGAGGATCATGCTCTGTTTCAGTATGTCACAGTACATGTTGGCATTCATGGTTCCCTCAATGAACTGTAGCTACCCAGTGCCGTCAGCACTCATGCAGGCCCAGACCATGACACTCCCACCACCATGCTTGACTGTAGGCAAGACACACTTGTCTTTGTACTCCTCACCTGGTTGCCGCCACACGCTTGACACCATCTGAACCAAATAATTTTATCTTGGTCTCATCAGACCACAGGGCATGGTTCCAGTAATCCATGTCCTTAGTCTGCTTGTCTTCAGCAAACTTTTTGCAAGCTTTCTTGTGCATCATCTTTAGAAGAGGCTTCCTTCAGTGATGACAGCCATGCAGACTAATTTGATGCAGTGTGTGGCGTATGGTCTGAGCACTAACAAGCTGATCCCCCACCCCTTCAACCTCTGCAGCAATGCTGGCAGCACTCATACGTCTATTTCCCAAAGACAACCTCTGGATATGATGCTGAGCATGTGCACTCAACTTCTTTTGTCGACCATGGCAAGGTCTGTTCTGAGTGGAACCAGTCCTGTAAAACCACTGTATGGTTTTGCCCTCCATGCTCCAGCTCAGTTTCAGGGTCTTGGCAATCTTCTTATAGCCTAGGCCATCTTTATGTAGAGCAACAATTCTTTTTTTCAGAGTTCTTTGCCATGAGGTGCCATGTTGTACTTCCAGTGACCAGTATTAGAGAGTGTGAGAGCGATAACACAAAATTTAACACACCTGCTCCCCATTCACACCTGAGACCTTGTAACACTAACGAGTCACATGACACCGGGGAGGAAAAATGGCTAATTGGGCACAATTTGGACATGTCCAGTTAGGGGTGTACTCAATTTTGTTGCCAACGGTTTAGACATTAATGGCTGTGTACTGAGTTATTTTGAGGGACAGCAAATTTACACTGTTATACAGGCTGTACACTCACTACTTTACATTGTAACTAAGTGTAATTTATTCAGTGTTGTCACATGAAAAGATATAATGAAATATTTACAAAAATGTGAGGGATGTACTCACTTTTGTGAGATACTGTATATATATTGATAGATTATTATTTATTATTATTATTATTATCAGGTATTTATAAAGCGCCAGTAGATTACGCAGCGCTGCATAAGTAATAATAAAACATTACAGGGATGCATTACATACACAAACAAACAAATACAATATTGGGGTACATTACAGTTGTAGGTGCAATAATTGATTTATACAAAAGGGGAGGAGTGCCCTGCCCTTGAGCACAATCAGAAGTAGTTCACTTTAAGTACAAAGTGGCCTGCAGGTAGAAAGGCTCTCAAGCTTACAATCTAAAGGAGAGGGAATGGACACAAAAGGTAAGGGAAATAAGTCTGATATAAGGCAGGGTAAACTATGAGTAAGTGAAGTGTGTGGTGAGTGAGCAAATGAGGGATGGGTAAGTGTAACAGAATATGGTAAAGTGTCAGTACAGAGGCTGTGAGTATGAATTATTGTCTCTATCCTGGTTCATTAGTGACAGCTGCACCTAATTTCTGTTAGGAGGTGTTTATATATTAAGGTAAACACCAGGGTGGGAGGGGGGCTTGGAGGGCTAGATAGATATGTAGATATGGAGTGTGACACTTTATTTAAGAAGTTTTACATGTGTTTGTGTAACTTTTTTTTATCCTTTACACTTTACTTCAGGTCTCCAGTCATGCTAATATTTTAGAGTGTTATATGTTGAGTCGAGCACAACACATAATTCACAACCTGTAAGATGAGTGATGTTTAATACAGCCGTGCTATCTATTGAAAGTATAGGACTCACTAAAAAGAGATGTCGGCCACTCTAAACGTTCTCTGGTAATTCTGTTTGACCACTTACTTGTAATACCAGATTGTGCACTATTCATAGTGCGGGACTGCATTGGTAGTGCACCCTATACTATCTATAACACTCCACTTGTAATCTGGGCCACTATGTTACATAAAGTAATATTGCAACAGAACTTTGAAAAAAAGTGCGAGAAACAATCATGTATTTTGACACAAATAGATCACAAAAATGTAGTTTGCCTAGTTTTGCTTTTTTATATATTCCAAATGGTTGTTTTCCACAGATGTGTACAATGTTCTATTCAAATCTTTATGTTTTATTTGTATACAGTATGCTACTTTTGTTTTCCCGCCCAAGAAAATCTGAGGCATTTCTTGGAAAAAAATGTTATTTGAAATACAGGGCAATTGACTTATTCTGTGTCCAAAAATAGATTGCACAGCTTACCAAACTGTCTTGCATGATTTGAGACTAAGCTTCAATCTAAGAGGTGAAATGCCTTTACAGTGAGAGCACTGAGATAATCTGGTGTACCAGCCTGTTCTTTAACACACTGTGTATTGAAAAATTCTTTG
This sequence comes from Bombina bombina, assembly GCF_027579735.1. Lineage (NCBI taxonomy): Eukaryota > Metazoa > Chordata > Amphibia > Anura > Bombinatoridae > Bombina > Bombina bombina. Next base: position 183,830,049 of record NC_069502.1, read on the forward strand.
CCATTATAATGTGGTGTGACTGTAGTCTCACATGTTGTGATATATTTGAACTGTAAGAAAGCTATCCAAGAATTTTGTTTTCTGAAGTTAAAGCATTTAACTCATAAGGTTCCATTCCAATCAATAAAAAAAATGTATTTGTAAAAAAAAACACGCTATTGCTTCTTGGAGGGAGGGAGGGTTCAAATTGAACTCTATTTCAATTTTTTTTAGAAACTTCCGAAGAGCTAAATTATCTAAAGCTTTTCAAATGCATCTGAGGTTTGAAAACTTTCATGGGAACAATTCAACGACCCTATCTAATCAATAAGAAAACACTTTTTATTAGTGCTATTGAATGCTAGCGGCACTCAAGTTAAATCAAGTGACATTTCTTGCCAGCTTGCAATATGCTCAGTTCAAATGTTAATATATGATTTCTTTTAAATAAAAAGTTAAAAATAAGGTTCAAATCACTGTTTTAAATTAAGTAACGTGTACACAAAGCAAAAACAATAATTTAAATGACAATAAAAAGATGTTTCTAAAAAGTGTGACAAAATTTATAGAGGGTACACTACTACCTACTTATAAAAATAAAGGCCTACATTTAAAATGGAATGCTATGGAATGCTAGCTGCACTCAACTTAAATCAGTAGTGCTCCTATTCTTACACTCATAATACAAGTTGAAAGTAAAAAGATAGTGTGCAAGCGAAAGACTCAGGCGCTCTAATATCTGGAGGTTGGATAGCATGACTGAGCTAACTCCCTTTCCTCAAAGACTTTTATGGCGCATGCAATGGTATTTTTAAATAAATATATATATATATATATATACAGTTGTAGCCAAAAATATTGGCACCCCCGCATTTCCGTCAGATAATGCACCACTTCGCCCAGAAAATTGTTGCAATTAGAAATGTTTAGGCATTTTCATGTTTATTTATTTTGTTTGTATTGGTACGACACAAAAAAGTGGAGAGAAAAAAAGTCAAATCTGACACATTCTACGCAAAACTCCAAAAATGGACTAGACAAAATTATTGGCACCTTCTCAAAATTGTAAGAAATCATTGCATTACAAATTTGTGATTCTCCTTTAATTTTGAATTCAACACACCTGTATCACTTAACAGGAGCTGACAATATAGAAATCACACTGGCAACCAGTTAACCCCTTAAGGACAAGGCCAATTTTCAGTTTCTTTCCCTTAAGGACCAGGGCTATTTTTACATTGCTGCTGTGTTTGTGTTTAGCTGCAATTTTCCTCTTACACATTTACTGTACCCACACATATTATATACCGTTTTTCTTGCCATTAAATGGACTTTCAAAAGATACCATTATTTTCATCATATTTTATAATTTACCTTTAGAAAAAAAATGGAAAAAAACACACTTTTTCTAACTTTGACCCCCAAAATCTGTTACACATCTACAACCACCAAAAAACAACCATGCTAAATAGTTTCTAAATTTTGTCTTGAGTTTAGAAATACCCAATGTTTACATGTTCTTTGCTTTTTTTTACAAGTTATAGGGCAATAAATACAAGTAGCACTTTGCTATTTCCAAACCATTTTTTTTTTCAAAATTAGCGCTAGTTACATTGGGACACTGATATCTGTCAGGAATCCCTGAATATCCCTTGATATGTATATATTTTTTTTTAGTAGACAACCCAAAGTATTGATCTAGGCCCATTTTGGTATATTTCATGCCACCATTTCACCGCCAAATGCGATCAAATAAAAAAAATTGTTCACTTTTTCACAAACTGTTTCACAAACTTTAGGTTTCTCATTGAAATTATTTGCAAACAACTTGTGCAATTATGGTACAAATGATTGTAAATGCTTCTCTGGATCCCCTTTGTTCAGAAATAGCAGACATTTATGGCTTTGGCATTACTTTTTGGTAATTAGTAGGCCGCTAAATGCCGCTGTGCACCACACTTGTATTAGACCCAGCAGTGAAGGGGTTAATTAGGTAGCTTGTAGGGAGCTTGTAGGGTTAATTTTAGCTTTAGGGTAGTGTAGTAGACAACCCAAAGTATTGATCTAGGCCCATTTTGATATATTTCATGCCACCATTTCACCACCAAATTCGATGAAATAAAAAAAAATGTTCACTTTTTCACTAACTTTGGTTTTTTTACTGAAATATTTACAAACAGCTTGTGCAATTATGGCACAAATGGTTGTAAATGCTTCTCTGGGATCCCCTTTGTTCAGAAATAGCAGACATATATGGCTTTGGCGTTGCTTTTTGGTAATTAGAAGGCTGCTAAATGCCGCTGTGCACCACACTTGTATTATACCTAGCAGTGACGGGGTTAATTAGGTAGCTTGTAGGGAGCTTGAAGGGTTAATTTTAGCTTTAGTGTAGAGATCATCCTCCCACCTGATACATTCCACACCCTGATCCCTCCCAAACATCTCTCTTCCCTCCCCCACCCCACAATTGTCCCTGCCATCTTAAGTACTGGCAGAAAGTCTGCCAGTACTAAAACAAAAGGCTTTTTTTTTTTTATTAATTAAAAAAAAATAAAAAATATGTTTAGCTGTGATGGACCCCCCCTTAGCCCCCAACCTCTCTGACCCCCCCAAACAGCTCTATAACCCTCACCCACTACGTATTTGCTGCCATCTTGGGTACTGGCAGCTGCCTAATTTTTTTTTAATGTAATTTACATTTTTCTGTAGTGTAGCTGCCCCCCCCTAAATACCCTCCTCCCTCTCCCCCTCCCAGATCCCTTTGATCATTAATTCCCCCCCCCCTCCATCTCCCTCTCTCCCACTCTGCACTCATTGGTGGTAGTGGTTGTTGCGCAATCACGCGCACACATGCGCACGCACGTGCTCCCTGCAGCCCCCCCACATGTTCCCGGCACCCGGCGTGCACATTTCACATTCAGGAACCGGATGCCGGGTAGCGATGGGGCCGCCCACCCACCTCCCTGCAGCTGCTCCCACCCACCAACGATCGAGCCCATCGCTACCGGTACAGAGAGAGCCACAGAGTGGCTGTCTCTGCATTGGTCTTGGGAAAAAAGGTATTGCAGTGATGCCTCAATATCGAGGCATCACAGCAATACCTTGAAAGCAGCTGGAAGCAATCAGGATTGCTTCCAGCTGCTTTAAACCCTAATGTCGAACAGGGTACGTCTCTGGTCTTTAAAGACCAGTTTGTGTGTTACGAACTCTGTACGACATGTGTCGTTAAGGGGTTAAAATGGTGAAAAATGTACTCAACCTTTCTGTTGTGTGTCTCTATGTGCCACACTGAGCACGGAGAAGAGAAAGAGCAGCAAAGAATTGTCTGAGGTTTTGAGAACAAAAATTGTGGAAAAGCATGGACAATCTCAAGGTTACAAGTCCATCTCCAGAAATCTTAATGTTCCTGTGTTCACTGTGTGCAACATTGTCAAGAAGTTTACAGCCCATGGCAGTGTAGCTAATCTCCCTGGACGTAGAGGAAAGAGAAAAATTGATCAAAGATTGCAACAAAAGATTGTTCAAATGGTGGATAAAGAACCTTGATTAACTTCCAGACAAATTCAATCTGACCTTTGGGCACAGGGTACAAATGTGTCCGCTTGCATTATACATCGCCATCTGAATGAAAAAGGACATTATGGTAGGAGACCCAGGAGTACCCCACTGCTGATACAGAATGATAAAAAAGCCAGATTGGAGTTTGGCAAAACTTACCTGAGGAAGCCAAAATCCTTTTGGGAGAAATTAAAGCTTTTTGGCAAAGCCCATCAGTCTACTGTTTTAAGAAAAAGAAATGATGCTTTTAAAGTTCACTGATGTTTTGTGGTTGCTTTGCTGCTTCAGGGACTGGATGTCTTGACTGTGTGCATGGAATTATGAAATCTGAAGACTACCACAGACTTTTGTGGTGCATTGTAGGGCCCAGTGTCAGAAAGTTGGGTCTCCATCTCCATCAGAGGTCATGGGTCTTACAGCAGGACAATGACCCAAAGCACATGTCAAAAAGCACCCAGAAATGGTTTAACACAAAGAGCTGGAGAGTACTGAACTGGCCAGCAATGAGTCCAGATCTCAATCCCATAGAGCACCTGTGGATAGATCTCAAAACAGCAGTTGGCGAAAGAAGAGTGGTCCAAAATTCCAGTAGAGAGGTGTAAGAAACTCATTGATGGTTACAGGAAGCGAATAATTTCAAGGGGTGTGCTACCAAATATTAAATTGAGTGAGGGTGCAAATAATTTTGTCAAGTCCATTTTTTGATTTTTGCGTGTCATGTGTCAGATTTGGCATTTTTTTCTCCACTTTGTTGTGTCATACCAAACATGAGAATGCCTAAACATTTGTAATTGCAACAATTCTCTGAGCGAAGTGGTACATTATCTGACAGAAATGCAGGGGTACCAATATTTTTGACCATGACAGTATGTATATATATATATATATATATATATATATATATATATATATAAAAATATATATATATATATATATATATATATACAAGTAGCCCTCAGTTTACGCCGGGGTTAGGTTCCAGAAGGAATGGTTGTAAATCAAAACGGTTGTAAATTGAAATCCCGTTTATAATGTAAGTCAATGGGAATTGAGGGAGTTAGGTTCCAGGCCCCTCTCGAAATTGTCATAAGTAACACCTAAAACATTATTTTTAAAGCTTTGAAATGAAGACTTTAAATGCTAAAAAGCATTATAAACCTAATAAAATAATCACACAACACAGACTTTACTTGCATTTTTCTGCAAACAGTTCTTTCTATGCATTCCAATCTGGACTGATTTATAGACAGAAAGATCTTGTTCCTTTGCAAGCTGCTCGATAGCTCAGGTCTGGTTAAACTGATTAATTTCAGCTTGCTTGGCTTGCATATCTTTGCTGCAACGCAAGCGGACAGCTCCACCTACTGGCTATTTTAATCAATGCACTGCTTCTCAATGCTTTTCAATAGCAGTCACATGACTGAAAAAAGGTTGTTATTCTGAAACGGTGCAAATTGAACTGTTGTAAACCGAGGGCCACCTGTATATATTAGTTATATGTATTTGTTTCATTACAAATGTCAATTGGCAATGAAAATGCAGAAATACATTTTGTTTTAGCGTGTCCTCCCAGCCTGTGCTAAAGGAGAAGGGATATGCCATGCTAATGTACATGTAGCGCACTAGGGAGCTGCGCTAATAGAAGTCTATTAAGAAGAAGAGGATTAGCGCGGGCCCCCAGCACGCTACAGGTAAGTATGAAGGTGAAAGGTGTAGAGAACATTTGCATTCATTGTAAGGAAAACAAATGCGAATGTTAACAAATACTAAATAGTAAAAAACAATTTTTTTAGAATATTTATTCCGAATCATTAGTCTGAAACATATTATTCAGTAATACAAATGTCTAATATATATAATAAAGCCCATGTACACGGGTAATTTTTCTGCAGTGCAGCATTCCCGCCGACCATGCCCCACCACGCCCGCTGCCACCAGCCACGCCCTCTCCTGCCCGACCACGTCCGGCCACGCCCCGTCATGCTCATTGTCGACGGCGATGCCCCCGCAACGCCCATTCATGCCATTCCTTTCTGCTGACTGATCCTTTTTTTTACTGCCAGATATGTTTGTCCTCACACAGTCTCTACTGCGCATGACAGCTTCGGACAAACATACCTGGCCTTTTATTATATAGGATGTTTTACTTTGTGAATTTAATGTATTTTTTAAAATATACACTCATTTCAAATCTGATGACGGCAACACACTCGAAAAAAGTTGGGACAGTCGACTGTTTACCACTATGTAACATCACCATTTCTTTTAATAACACTTATTAACCGTATGGACACTGAACACACCAGTTGGTTAAGTTTAGCAAGCAGAATTTTTCCCCATTCATCCATTATGCATAGCTTCAGCTGCACAACTGTATGTGGCCTTCATTGCCTTATTTTGCGCTTTGTAATGCGCCACACATTCTCAATCAGAAACAGGTCAGGACTGCAGGCAGGCCATGCTAGCAACCGCACTCTCTGCTTATGCAACCATGCACTTGTATAGAGAAATTAGTTCATAGTCTCCCAGCCCAAATTATAAACTATCATTAAGGGTCTCAACTACCCTCCACTCTCCAGAAACTTATGGACATTCACATTCCATATAAATCCAGGGTGGTGTGTATGGCTACATTAGCAAGAGTGCCCCCATATACAGGATAACTAAGTATTCATTTTTTGGGGATTACCAAGATTACTGAAGTGTCTTGCCACTGGTTAATCCGATCTACCCTCCCTGTGGGCTGTCTGTATGATGCTTTTTTGATTCAGCTGTTGTATGTTTGCGACTTATAAGGATGATGGAATGTAGAACCTGTAATAAGTGTGTTATACGTAACACATTGCCACACCTAAAGCAACCTTTTTTGGGAATGGTAACCAAGATGATTTTTCCTCCATGCATTCAGTACTCACCAGCATAGTTCTAAAGCTACATACCCTTCTGTACACCATTGGTGTATCTCCAAATGACAGGGACGGATCCCATATTATTAAAGACCAATGTGATTACTTCCCTTAACTGTGTACTAATGGGCGTGTACATGGTCAAATAATTTAAAGTATCTTTTATTAAATTTATTTGGGTAAGATTAGATACATCCTTTACAATGTTATTAATTTCACATTACCTATATCCCATAGCAAGGAATTTGAGTTTAATTTGTTCCAGCTGTATCTTTAGTTTTTGTGTTTCTGATAGCACTAAAGTAGTTAGAATTTCATTATTCTTTCTTCTATTATTTTGATCAATAGGCACATAAAATTGAACTTTGTTTTTTATGATCCTATAGGCCAAATGTATTAAATGGTGTGCGTACAGCTTCTCAACTTGAGAAGCTGTCTGCATGCCTTCCCTGCATATGGGCAGTGGATCTGTTCCTCCGCTGGCCCGTATGCATGATTACACACTGCACTGAGTGAAGGAACTGTCAATCACCAAGAGTGTGTGAGCTCTCTGGGATTTCTCTTCGCCACCACAGAGGTCTGATGACCGCTGCTTCTTACATCGTGGGCAGCAGGCTCGCATGTGTGATCCTGGAGCAGCTTACGCTGCTTCGTACATGGAGCCCTTTGTCTCAAGGACAATTGCAGTAGTTTGGAATCTATTTGTAGTCTTGACAAAGCTTTAACCTCAAGTCGAAACATTGTCTTAATTTTTAATGGATAAACAATAAAATTGCACTACTTTTAAGTCCTGTCAGTGCTTTCCTGTCAGTAATATCTCTCACTCTTTCTCTCTATCTTTTTATAGATAGATATTTTTTTCTAAGTGAAGAACATATTTATTTAAAGTGTTTCTATTAAACACACACACACACACACACACACACATATATATATATATATATATATATATATATAAAAGTTTGTTTGTGGTATGTGCACTCTCACCAACAGACCGCAACTTGCCAGGGTGCTATAGCCAGGTATGTAGAAACTGAAAAATAAAAAGCACTCACTGGACTGTGGACAGCAATATCAATCAAAAATCCTTTATTGTGACGTTTCGGGACCAACAACGTCCCTTCTTCTGACAAGCAAAAAGTGAAAACAAACAAACATTTAAAGACCCCTAGACCACTCCCCTCGGTGAACTACCAATAAAAATGTGCCGTGTGCAAAGGAAAATAGGCCGTGTGCAAAACCGGCATTCATATAAGTGTTTGAATACAAATATAAACTAATATTTTGAAAAGTATACATCAATTTATACCCATGTGTATACACTAGTTTCTCTGTGTGTGTGTAGTGCTAATATGACAAAAAACTGTATCCGATCATACACATGCTCAAATTTATCCGTAGTGTGCTAAGCTTGTCCTTTTGTCCTTTTAAGCTTAGCACACTACGGATAAATTTGAGCATGTGTATGATCGGATACAGTTTTTTGTCATATTAGCACTACACACACACAGAGAAACTAGTGTATACACATGGGTATAAATTGATGTATACTTTTCAAAATATTAGTTTATATTTGTATTCAAACACTTATATGAATGCCGGTTTTGCACACGGCCTATTTTCCTTTGCACACGGCACATTTTTATTGGTAGTTCACCGAGGGGAGTGGTCTAGGGGTCTTTAAATGTTTGTTTGTTTTCACTTTTTGCTTGTCAGAAGAAGGGACGTTGTTGGTCCCGAAACGTCACAATAAAGGATTTTTGATTGATATTGCTGTCCACAGTCCATTGAGTGCTATATATATATATATATATATATATATATATAAACACACACACATGTATGTGAAATATTTAATATATCATATATGTGCTTTGTTATACATTTACTTCACTTTCGGTCTACAGGTGTGCTAAATGTTTCAGCGTTATTACGTGGTGTTCCTGTGCACAGCTCATAACTCGTCACTTGTAATATGAGCGATGTTAGCATGCTTTGCGCTATTCATTCAAAGTATTGAGTGAGCTAAAAAAATGTCTGCGATGCTTACATTCTCTGCTAAAACTATTTTACCATTAACTTGTATAACAAGATTATTCATATGCACTATCAATAACGCTCAATTTATAATCCAGACCCATGAAGGTAAAACTAAAAAGGCTATTGTGAAAACATTTTAAAACATATTGGAGCTATCAATAAACTAATATTCCTATTGTTGGACATGTTATATGGCATATTTATCATTCACCACTGTTCTAGTTATAGGGATTGTTCATGTTCTAGTCAATGAAAGAGGGAGAGAGAGTGGGTAGAGTAAATCTAAGAGAAGTGGATTGTATTTTCTAAATGTTCCCTTCAGAGTCTTAAAATTATATCTGATAAATACCCTTTGTTAAAAATAAATGACTTAATTAATATGTACATTGCTATGTGATTTATGATATAATATTTTATGCATTAGAATTGTATTATATTTTTAGTGTTCCTCTTTTACACTCCCTCATATATTACAATATTATAACATTTAGTAAATGTTCATTACCCCTAACAAACCTGAATAAATAGCACAGAATTTAACCATTTCAACCATGTAAGTACCTTGATATGTGCTACATATTAATATATCTTGTAGTATTTTTACAGCAGCTTATCAGTCCACTTTATTATAGAGTGTGATATTTTGTATTGTGTTCTACAGCATTTTTGGCAGGTATAATACATTGGTATCATAATAATAGACTTTGTAGAAATTGCACAATAGAGGATTGTGGGTCTTTTTTTATTTCTAGGATAGAGGTGTATTTTTCTGTATTGTGTTATGCATTGGATTATTTACATGGACGTAGGGGATTTTAGTTTAGTGCATATGACAGGAGATGCAATGAATCTCTCATTTCCCAGCAATGGGGTTGGTTGATCTATGGATCCACCACCTATAATTTTTATCCTCCATTTTTTTGCTGAATGCTAGGAAATTCCTATGCCATGTATATCAAGGGAGGAGGGGTTTAGGGCAGTCTTGTGAGATCATAGATAGAGGATCGGTTTTGTATTAGTCTGTGCTGATGGTCTTCACTGCATTTGAAAATATTGTTATGGCTAATGATTGTTTAATGGTGAATCTTTTTTTTTTGGTTAGTTTTGGTTTGGGCTACTACATTGATAGAGGATATATTTTATAATCTGATTGTTTCTTTTTCTAGGGATTTAAGATGTTTAGAGATCGTAATATTATTTACTATTGACAACATTTTTACCCTCCCCTATGGTGAAGGGCTGATTGGATTAGAATTTTACACCACGTATATGACCGAAGCAAATGGTATAATTGTGAGTGTTAGTGTTTAAACAGCAAGTGTTATTTATTTGCTATACAAGCCTGAGGAAACAGACTAGGTATGGCTCAAAATGTGTTGCTTTATTTTAATTGTTTTTATCATTGTTTTTATTTAACGTATCTTACTTTTTGCAACAACACTTGCTTTTTGTTAAATAATTGTATTCTTACAGTGAGATCAATAGGATTGTGGTTGGATCTGATTACTGCAGTCTGCTGGATGCCTGAGAAGTTCCAGTCTGCAATTATAGCACCTGGTTGTGCTTTATCTTTGTAAGCAGTGCTCTATTTAAGGCCAGATTTTGTGAGTGGCACAGCATTGAAACAGTTAATAAGGTAACCATACCTTGATGACTTAATTTTGTAGTGTTTACCAACTGCAGGGTGTGGTTCACTAAATAACTGGTTCACTGCTGGGCCAATCACAAAATCTGGCCTTAGAGGGAACACTAGTTGTGAGTGTACTTTTTTCCACATTATTTGGAATTTCTCTAAAAACTGTTCTTGGTCATGTGGAGCCCTTTTATTTTTTTATACCAACAGAATGGTGTTATCATTTTCTACAAGGAGCTGCCTAGACTCCATATAAGGAACTTATACCCTGGACACTGATTGGTGAACATGTTAATCGTTTAGTGATTTCCATCACATTGGACATTTATAATTGATTATTGGACTTTATTACTAGGGCTAGATTACGAGTGGTGCACTGTAGCGTGCAAGTCTACTCCGGAATTAACAGCAATCAAGGAGATCGTCAGGGCTGATAAAAGCCACCATGCAATTACCATACCTCATATACACCTAGATTATGAGTCTTGCGTTAGGGTCCGCTGGTATTACGAGTCTGGCAGGTACAGGTTTACCGCTCACTTTTTTTCCGCGACTCGAACATACCGCAAATCCACTTACTTCAATTGCGTATCCTATCTTTACAATGGGATTTTCCTAACGCCGGTATTACGAGTCTTGGAAAAAGTGTGTGGTACAGCCTCTCCTGTCAAGACTCCTACCGCATTTAAAAGTCAGTAGTTAAGACTTTTATGGGCTAACGCCGTAATATAAAACTCTTAACTAAAGTGCTAAAAAGTAGACTAACACCCATAAACTACCTATTAACCCTAAACCAAGCCCCCCCCCACATCGCAAACACTTAAATAAACATTTTAACCCCTAATCTGCCGACCGGACATCGCCGCCACTTTAATAAATATATTAACTCCTAAGCCGCCGCACTCCTGCCTCGCAAACATTAGTTACATTTTATTAACCCCTATTCTGCCGTCCCTAACATCGCCAACACCTACCTACATTTATTAACCCCTAATCTGCCGCCCCCAACATCACCACAACTATATTAAATGTATTAACCCCTAAACCTTAGTCTAACCCTAACCCTAACACCCCCCTAAGTTAAATATAATTTAAAATAATCTAAATAAAATAACTTTAATTAACTAAATTATTCCTATTTAAAACTAAATACTTACCTATAAAATAAACCCTAAGCTAGCTACACTATAACTAATAGTTACATTGTAGCTAGCTTAGGGTTTATTTTTATTTTACAGGCAACTTTGTATTTATTTTAACTAGGTACAATAGTTATTAAATAGTTATTAACTATTTAATAGCTACCTAGCTAAAATAAATACAAATTTACCTGTAAAATAAAAATAAACCTAATTTACAATTACACCTAACACTACACTATAATTAAATTAATTCCCTAAACTAACTACAATTAAATACAATTAAATACAATTATCTAAATTATGAAAGAAAAGCAAAAACAAAATTACATTTTTCTACCTTAATTCCGATTGGCTGATAGAATTCTATCAGCCAATCAGAATTGAAGGGACGTCATCTTGGATGACGTCACTTAAAGGTACCGTCATTTAGTGTTAGTCGTCGGAAGGAAGAGGATGCTCCGCAAAAGAATGAAGACAATTAGATATTAGATGTAAAATGGAAAGTTATTTAAAATTGCATGCTCTTTCTAAATCATGAAAGAAAACATATGGGTTACATGTCCCTTTAAATGGTGTCTTGGAAAACTGGTCAACTTAGTAAACATCTGATTTTAGTCTAAAGGTTTGTAACAGAAACACTTGCCAGATAACAAAATGCTTGCTCTGATTATGAGATCTAGAAATCCATGCCCATTAAAATATGTTTAAAACATACTTTTTACTTTAATGCTGCAAATTAGGATTATAGATTCTTTCATTATTCAGTAAATATAAAAATGTCTTGATCCAGTGGCGGCTGGTGAAATTTAAAGATGGTGGGGCGCTTGACCCCACCCCTTTAAATAAAGCCACACCATCAGAAGGCACTACCAATTCATTAATTAAATAAATAAAAGGTAGACAGAAACACATACACAGAGGGTTAGAGAGAAAGAGATAGAGACACAATCACACACAGAGGGTTAGAGAGAGAGAGAAAGGGAGAGAGACACAATCACACACAGAGGGTTAGAGAGAGAGAGAGAAAGAGAGGGAGACACAATCACACACAGAGGGTTAGAGAGAGAGAGAGAAAGAGAGGGAGACACAATCACACACAGAGGGTTAGAGAGAGAGAAATAGAGAGAGACACAATCACACACAGAGGGTTAGAGAGAGAGAAAGAGAGACACAATCATACACAGAGGGTTAGAGAGAGAGAGAGAGACACAATCACACACATAGGGTTAGAGAGAGAGAATGAGAGAGAGACACAATCACACACAGAGGGTTAGACAGAGAGAGAAAGAGAGAGAGAGACACAATCACACACAGAGGGTTAGAGAGAGACAAAGAGAGAGAGACACACACAATCATACACAGAGGGTTAGAGAGAGAGAGAGAAATAGAGAGACACACACAATCACACACAGAGGGTTAGAGAGAGAGAGAAAGAGAGAGAGACACAATCACACACAGCGGGTTAGAGAGAGAGAAAGAGAGAGAGAGACACAATCAAACACAGAGGGTTAGAGAGACACATAAGGGATGAGAGAGTCAGAGGGGGAAGAAGAGAGACAGAGAGAGAAAGAGACCATGGGGGAGAACAACACATAAGGAGAGTGATGGATATATATATATATATATATATATATATATATATATATATATATATATAGAGAGAGAGAGAGAGAGAGAGAGACACACACAAGGGGGGGGAGAGACACCACTGAATTTTTAAGTAATAAAACAGCAGAGCTACAGAGAGTTCAGAAAGTGAAGGCAAGCTGTTAAGTTAGTGGGTGTAAAGGTTGAGGAAACAAAATACTAAAACAATCCTTCAACTGCTGTTAAAGAGTAAATAACCAAAAAACACTAAACCACATTCATTAAATTATAATTTTCACTAACAGAATCCCTTTCAGTGAAATCTAAGGTTGTAGAACTTACTTCAAAGATGTGTCTTAAACCCTGCTCATTGACTGCATCGCTTCCTGCTCTGCCTCTGTCTGTATTAAGGAAGTGACAGTGGCACATTCCACTGCACTTAGAGGGGAAGTACAGAACTCTCTTTTTCACTTTATCAAAAGCTGGCAGCTTCACAACACAGCAACAAAATAAATGAAAGTTGTTTTTTTCTATTTTTGTTTTGTTTTATATGATTTAACATCCAGCCCCAACCCTAAGTTCCACTGACTAATGCCTCTCACTGGATTGGTTCAGCCCAAACAGGACTGCCTCAAATAAGCAATTATGGGACATGCAATGAGCTTAACCACTTTCATCCAGTAGGTGGCGCAGCATGTTGTGTAATGGTGGGCAGACCTGCTTGTGCCTCTCCATTGCACAACATGTATCTGTGAGAAAAAAAACATGCTGGGGAAAAAAAACTGCAATTTTTTTTTTTTTAAAAGCCAATAAAAAAAAATATATTTTTGCCCATATGAGAGGTGAAGCACTGCCTCATCTGCCTCTAGTGACTGCACATCACTGATATATATGTACATATGTATTTATGTATTTATATGTGTATATATGTATTTACAGACATGCATACACATAAAATGCATGCTGTATGTGTGTGTGTATATATATATATATATATATATATATATATATATATATATATATATATATATATATATATATATATATACTGTATATAAAAATGTATGGGAGCCCTTTGCAGTCAAGCTGAAAATATTTAAAAACATTTTGATGCAATATTTATATTTCAAAAAATTGTGTTTGTGCTGTAATTATTTCACATTCCAACGTTCTTAAATAGGGAAATATGTTCTAAGTGTGTTTAAATAGATATTCCTATATATATAGCTCTATAATTGAGTCCATGAGCTAGTGACGTATGGGATATACAATCCTACCAGGAGGGGCAAAGTTTCCCAAACCTCAAAATGGCTATAAATACACCCCTCACCACACCCACAATTCAGTTTTACAAACTTTGCCTCCTATGGAGGTGGTGAAGTAATTTTGTGCTCAGATTTCTATGTTGACGATATACTCTCATATACCATTACCTCTACTGTTAACTGTTTCAGTACTGGTTTGGCTATCTGCTATATGTGGATGGGTGTCTTTTTTGGTAAGTATGTTTTTTATTACTTAAGACACCCTAGCTATGGTCTGGCACTGTATATATAAATGTATGGGAGCCCTTTGCAGTCAAGCTGAAAATATTTAAAAACATTTTGATGCAATATTTATATTTCAAAAAATTGTGTTTGTGCTGTAATTATTTCACATTCCAACGTTCTTAAATAGGGAAATATGTTCTAAGTGTGTTTAAATAGATATTCCTATATATATAGCTCTATAATTGAGTCCATGAGCTAGTGACGTATGGGATATACAATCCTACCAGGAGGGGCAAAGTTTCCCAAACCTCAAAATGGCTATAAATACACCCCTCACCACACCCACAATTCAGTTTTACAAACTTTGCCTCCTATGGAGGTGGTGAAGTAATTTTGTGCTCAGATTTCTATGTTGACGATATACTCTCATATACCATTACCTCTACTGTTAACTGTTTCAGTACTGGTTTGGCTATCTGCTATATGTGGATGGGTGTCTTTTTTGGTAAGTATGTTTTTTATTACTTAAGACACCCTAGCTATGGTCTGGCACTGTATGCATTTATATATAGTGCTAAATATATGTATTGTACTTATATTTTCCATGAGTCAGGTTCATGTATTTCCTTGTGCAGACTATCAGTTTCATATTTTGGAAATAAAACATATTAAGAAATATTTTTTTCTTGGAGTTTAGTCTTTTTTAAAAATTGACTACTTTTTACTTACAAATTGCTGGCAGCATTAGGCCCGTGGGTGCGCAAAATGCTAGACTTTATTGCGTCATTCTTGGAGCGAGAATTTTTTTTGCGTGAAAAAAAAACGTCCGTTGATGCAAGTTCGTCACTTCCAGCGTTGTAGTTGACCCGGAAGTCTTACACACGGTTGCGTCGTTAGTAATGCAAGTGTGTCATTTCCAGATATTGTTGGCGCCAAAAGATTTTCTCTTACGTTGTACGTCATACTTGGCACCAAATTTTTCATTAGTTTTATACCCCATTGCTGTTTGCCTCTTGCCTTTCTCTATATCAGAGGGCTGTGCTGTTTGCATTTTTTCCCATTTCTGAAACTGTCATATAAGGAAATTGAAATTTTGCTTTATATGTTGTTTTTCTTTTACATTTTGCAAGATGTCTCAATCTGATCCTGCCTCAGAAGTATCTGTTGGAACTTTGCTGCCTGACATCGGTTCTACCAAAGCTAAGTGCATTTGTTGTAAGATTGTGGAAATTATATCTCCGAATGTCATTTGTAATAGTTGTCATGATAAAATTTTACATGCAGAGAATGTATCCATCAGTAATAGTGCATTGCCAGTTGCAGTTCCTTCAACTTCTTATGTACATGATATACCTATGAATTTTAAAGAATTTGTTAATGATGCTATTCAGAAGGCTTTGTCTGCATTTCCGCCTTCTAATAAACGTAAAATGTCTTTTAAGGGCTGTGCAGGATAATGGCCGCAGCTGAATAGAGCTCCTGAGCCAAAGGCTAGTCTACTATACTTAAATGCCTACAACTGAGCTGCAAATAACATAAATACCCTTACTGAACCGAGGGGGACACATTTATGTGAAGAAGTTCTCTTATCAGGGGCACACTGAAGTCCGGTGAGCCTCCCACGTCATTGCTCCTATAGGCCGCGGGCCTGTACGGTGACCAGCAACAAAAGACTCACAGACAAGAATCTTACCCTGCACAACATTCAAGCCTCACAGGGACTTTTGTGAAAATTCAACACCCCTCTGAACCGGATACACTCACACATACCGCCTTGGCGCTGGGTGTCTGCAGGGGCCTGCATGCGGGGTACCGCTACTCGGCGGTGATACTACTAGCTTACCCGTCTTTCATACAGCGCGCAGATCCGACCGCAGGAGCGGTCGCCCACGTGGAGTGCCTGAGATGCCGAGAGTAGAAGAAGACACGGAGCCCTCTGGCGAAGTGGGTTTAAGCGGTGCCGCTGCCCCCCCTGCCCGGAGCGCTGACAGCTAGGACATTTGCGTTCCGGTGAGTGAATATCCCTACACTGCTTGCTCTCTAGCCTGGCCTGGTCGGGAG
Organism: Bombina bombina; assembly: GCF_027579735.1. NCBI lineage: Eukaryota > Metazoa > Chordata > Amphibia > Anura > Bombinatoridae > Bombina > Bombina bombina. Next base: position 183,846,445 of record NC_069502.1, read on the forward strand.
ATACACAGGAAGGTGGACATAATATACTTACTGTGTTGGGTGCACGGCCCTAGGGGAATAAGATCACTGCTCCTTTGTTATAAATAGACTTTGAAACCCAGACATATATATAAAGAAATAGGGAAAGTAACAAAAGCAAGAAGCCTAGCTGGCCATAGGTGTAGAAAAGCCTGTATTAGAGTAACACCATATTTTTATTTATTGCATCTCCTTTTCTTGATTTCATCTTCTGACTGTATTAGCATTATAAGCAGCTTATACCAGTTACATAAGTATAAATTAAGCTCACAATGGCGCATAAAAAATCAGGCCTGGGGGAAAAGAGCTCCAAAACAAGAAACATGAATCATTATTTAAAAGGCATAGAACCCCAAACCCCTGAGGATAACATGCTTCAGCCAGGGCCTAGTACAGCAGACCGTGACCACGCTCTCCCAGATCCTGCACCTCCAACACCATATGTCACAAAGGAAGATTTGAAAAACCTGTCATCCAAACAAGACATTAAAGAAATAGTGAGCGAGATCAAAAATCTGTTTGGGGAACTACGCAAAGATGTATCAGTTTTAACTCAAAGGGTCACAGATATTGAACACTCTCAGACAACTATGCAGGCCCAAATAAAAGAAACTATACCCCAAGTACAGCATAACACTAATACTATACAGAATTTACTAGAAAGAATTGAGGACCTGGATAACCGCGGGAGGCGGAAAACTTGCGCATCAGGGGCATCCCTGAGAGTGTTAACTCCACTGCTTTGCAGGGTTACTTGCAGGACTTATTTAGGGTAATCAAGGGCACCCCCACGTCACCTGAGGTCATCATAGAAAGAACACATAGAGCCTTACGCCCAAAACTCTCAGCCAAAGCACCCCCAAGGGATGTCATCCTCAAGCTTTTAAATTTCAAGGATAAGGATGAGATTTTACGCCACTGCAGGAACAAGCAACCAATCCAACATGTTGGTATCACTCTTCAATTGTTCTCGGATCACTGCCCTGAAACTCTTCAAAAACGCAGGGAGTTGAAGTTTCTTACCACCTCCTTACAAATCAACAAAATACAATACAGGTGGGGATTTCCAACATGCATTGTGGCTACCAACAATGGAGCTACGGCCATCTTCAGGTCCGTAGAGGACTTGGACGCCTTTTGCTCTACCCTGGGTATTCCAGTTCCTGTCTTGGATAGCCAACAACGTTTGGACAGGCCTCAGGATGACTTGCAGCAGCGAGTGTGAAGGCACACTATCATTTAGTTGTCCTAACCTTTCTTTTGTTTCACAGAGTTTGCTGAAATGGACTGCTTCCTGGCCCACATGGGCGTGAAAGAAGTGTTCAAGACTATGGTAATGGGCACTAGCCATAAATATTTTCTGTATATTATCAGTACCCCTTGTAAATGTTTAAGTTACTCTCATGTTTGGTAACCCTTAGATATCTGCCCATATCTCTAATCTATTATGCCCTGTAGCAAGCTAAATGTTCATGGATGGGGCCTTATTAAACCCTGTGAACGTACTTATATGTGAAATACATCTGTTACAAATTGCATTTATTAGCCCTAGTTAGGTTTATGATTATGGGAACCTTTACGGTTCTCCCCTTCCCCTTATATTCCTCCCCCTCGGTTCACCTGATATCTTTCAGTACCCCATGTTATTGCTTGGTATTATTATCAAATGTTACCTTTATGTTCACTTTTCCAATGTAGCTCATCTTTTTTCTTTTACATAATATGACTAGCCAAAGGCACATACCCTCCAGAGTTTTTTCTTTTCTCTCTTTGTTAACGTTATTCTATTTCACTGTTGGTACCGCAAGTAGACGTGAGATTGTACCGAAATTTATATTTGCCACACACAAAATATATACCATATTGTCTAATTGCTGTGTATCTTGACTCACTTCTATTCTAGACCCTTCCCTCTTCTGTTCTACTACTTTCCACTCCTCTGATTTCCCTCCTATAATCACCCTTTCTCCCTTTTTTTCTTTCCTCTCCCCTTTCCCTTCCCCCCTTTTTTTTTTTTTTCTCTCTCCACCTCTCTTCCTTCCCCACATGGCGCCCGTGGGAGGGGACCCGAGGGTCCACCCGACTAAATTTATTACTGTTAACGTAAAAGGACTTAACAGCCCTGGAAAGCATTCCATAGTCTCACGTGAATTACATAGAATGCGGGGTGACCTGTTCTTTCTTCAGGAAACCCACTTCGCCAAACATAAAGAATCGAAGTGGCATAACCACAGATAACCCGGTTGCAATTTTTGCTTCAGGTCCACACAAACACAATGGTGTAGGAATACTCATACATCATACAGTTCCCTTTCAGGCACAAACAGTAGAGCGAGACAAAGAGGGCAGGTTCCTTATTGTGATAGGACTCCTGTATGGTAGACCAGTTACCCTAGTTAATGTCTACGTGCCAAATACAGCACAACATGTTTTTTTTCAGAGCACTTTCCTCAAGACTCTTAGAGCTCTCTAGGGGAGTAGTGATTCTGGGAGGCGACTTTAATGCACCACTAATTCCTAAACTGGACACATCTAATGGGGTGTCCAGTGTCCCGCATCATATCCTAAAACATGTTAATAACACTATGAAGACACATTTACTACACGATGTGTGGCGTACATTGCACCCGACAGAGACTGACTTTACATACTACTCTAGCCCACATTTGAAATACTCACGAATTGACTATTTTTTCACTGACTCTCAGGGCATCGCATATGTCACAAAGAGCGACATCACCTCTATCACTTGGACAGACCACGCCCCGGTTTCTTACCTAATGCACTGGCCAGACACTCCAGCTACGCCATTCTTGTGGCGCCTAGATGACTCTTTACTGGACTGCCGCTTATAAGAGAGGATATATCCACCAAATTTACAGAGTATTTTGCCTTAAATGTGTCTGCGGGTCTCTCGCTGACAACAATTTGGGAAGTGCACAAATGTGTTATGAGGGGTCTCCTGATAGACCACAAAAGTCGGATGGTGAAACAGACCAGGGAAAAGTACAATCACACACTCTCACAGATAGGAAGACTTGAGGAACGACATAAAAAGGCCCCGACAGATGCCACTTTGTTGGCAGAACTAACACAATCTAGGACAGACTTTAAACAGTTACTACAGGAAGAAAATCAGAGGAAGGCGTTGCTGCTAAAAAAAACATACTACAAAGGGGGAGACAAGGCGGGTAAACTACTGGCCAGGGCCCTCAAACGTTCACAACATATGTTCACACAATTAAAGACAAAAATGGTAACGCCTACAAGGACAGCCCAAATATTGCGGAGACATTTCGTAATTACTATAGCCAATTATATAACCTGAGAGCCACTGCGTTAGCCCCTGCACCTAGCAAACAGCAGGAATCACTAGCTATAGCAGAATACCTGGAGGGCATACACATGAACACTATGACGAAAGAAATTGCTTGTTCCCTTGACTCTCCCCTTACGCAAGAGGAAATACAGGCCACATTGTTAGATCTACCATCAGGGAAGAGCCCAGGCCCAGATGGCTTTGGAGCCCGATACTATAAAGTTTTTTTGCCAATCTTACTTCCACATGTACAACATTTATTTAACAGTACATCTGACCTAGAAACACTACCTACATCAATGTTGACTGCATATATAACTGTGTTGCCAAAACCGGGTAAACCTACAGACGTCCCTCAAAGCTACAGACCTATCTCATTACTTAATACTGACGTCAAACTGTTAGCTAAAACTCTGGCAAACAGAGTAAACACTATCCTACCCACATTGATTTCACAAGATCAGGTGGGGTTTGTCCCGGGGAGGGAGGCAAGGGACAACACCCTGAAAGTGTTACAACTAATTGAATATTCTAAAAATAGGGCCAAGCCTATAGCCTTACTGTCAACTGATGCCAAAAAGGCGTTTGACAGGGTGAATTGGCTATTCCTCAGAAGTGTAATGGAGAAGTTGGGTTTTGGGAAGAAATTCCTGAATATGACGTTTGCATTATACTCAGCACCTAATGCCAGAGTCAAGGTAAATAACATCCTTTCCTCCCCCTTTAAGATCACAAATGGCACCAGGCAGGGGTGTCCGTTATCCCCCTTACTGTTTGCCATCTCGGTAGAGGCGCTTGCGTGCAGCATAAGAGCTAACGAGTTAGTGCAAGGGGTTCACGTAAATAACAGGGAATACAAAATTGCTATGTATGCAGATGATCTTTTGTTTACTCTCTCCGAAATTGAATCCTCTGTCCCGGCACTTTTGAATGAGTTCCATAAATATGGGGTGGTATCGAATTTCCTCCTTAATAACACCAAATCAGAGTTACTAAGCATTAACCTGACCCCTGCCACCCTGACTTGGCTTAAGACCTATAGCCCATTTGTCCTGAACACTATCTCGCTGAAGTACCTCGGAGTTGAGCTCTCCGCTGAGACCTCGGTTATGTACGAGACCAATTATGCAGCTCTTAGGAAAAATATCTCAAATGATCTCTCGGTGTGGAAACACAAAATGATCTCCTGGCTGGGGAGGATAAGCGTTATTAAGATGAATGTCCTCCCTAGGGTGCTGTATATCCTCCAAACTATTCCAATCCCTCTTCCACGCTCCTTTCTCCCCTCCCTGCAAAAACTAATAGAAAACTACATATGGAAAGATATTAAGCCCAGAATAAATAGGAGGACTATGTATCTCCCTAGAGAGGAGGGTGGACTGGGGCTCCCAAATATACTTTTTTATAGAAAAGCTGTCCTTCTCCAGAGACTGGTTGAATGGTGCCACAGCAACCCTCAAAAAGATTGGATTGCGCTAGAGGCTGGTGTTCTCCAGCTGAGGGGTCTTGCCTCCCTTCCCTGGTTAGATAGAAAATTCAGGCCCGCAGAGGTGGGAAAATACCCCCTGATCAAGGTGGTTTTGGAGGAGTGGGACAGGACTGTACGCACAGAAACACACGTATCCACAGTTTTTTCCCCACTGACACCGGTTTATGGAGATCCTGAGATACCTTTACAGACCCAGGTGACAACTGCCCGGTCACAGTTTGCCAACAATCGCGTGGGCGAATTTGTGGCTAATGGAAGCATGAAAATGAGGGATATGCTCATGTCGGGCGAACCCGCCATGGAGATCCCCTGGTTCGTGTACCTGCAGATAGGCCATTACATCACAACTCATAAACATAAACGACTGTTCTTAAGAGACCAAACACTCTTTGAGGGACTGTGCACACAGAAAACAGTCCCCAGGCATTTAATTTCAAAAATCTATGGGATTCTCTGTAGAGGAGTTGACAGTTTACCAGCATACACTAGACAGTGGCAAATGGAGTTGGGGGTAGAGCTGGAGTCAGTGACCGCGCGTATACAGGAGTCACAATACAAGGTTTTGAGCCGTTGGTACCTTACGCCATCTTGTCTCAAAAAAATCTACCCTAATACATCAGACAAGTGCTGGAGGGGGTGCGGGGAAGTGGGATCCTTGACACATATCTGGTGGGATTGCCCCATGCTGGAGATGTTCTGGAGGGAGGTGTGGGAGCACATCCATCTGACACTGAATCTAGAAATACCAAAAACCATGGAGACATTATTGTTTCACTTTCCCATCAAGATTCCTGATTTGACCAAGAAAACATTGCTGATGCTGATGTAGACAAGTGCTAAAAACTTGATACCTGCCAAATGGAAAACGACCCAGATCCCCCTGACTTCGGAGTGGAGACAGGGGGTGAATATCCTGTTAAACTTGGAAAAATATCACTATGCCCGTATGGGTAAGCTGGACACTCATGAACTGTTGCTCCAACTCTGGAGCGATGGTGAAAACCGAGTGGCTTGAACCATGATGGAATTGGTCCCCATTCACTGACGCCCAGCCTCCTTCCCTTGTTCCCTCCCTCCTCCTCCCCTCAGCTGATGGAACCTTGCCTCCCTCCTTCTCCCCCCCCCTTCCCCCCCTTTTTTTTTTTTCTTCTCTCCTCCTCCTCCCCCTTTCTTTTTCTTTTCTTTCCTTTCCTCTTCTTATAGGATGTATCAGCCGCCTGTGGTAAATCATCTTTATCTGATACTGCTGTGCGGTTCTACACAGTTATTTCTAAGTTGTATCTGCTCTACGGAGCACCATATTGTTTGTGTTATTTCAAAAGTTTGGATTGTTTAAATAGTCCACATGCTGCAAGAAAATCTAATAAAATGTGGAAAACAGGAGCTTTGTGCCTTGGATAATTTCTCGAACATTGTTTATTTGAATTAGATCACTTTGGACTTATATTGCCTGTCGAGAATTACAGATTTCATTGTTGAGATTGTATGTTGTAACCAGATGAGGCATTGTTGTGATGCTTTTATGTTTATATCCTTATTTTTCAATAAAGCTCCTTTAAAAAAAAAAAAAAAGGTCTTTTAAAACTTCTCATAAAGTTGATGAAATTTCAAATGACGACAACATAATGATTTATCCTCCTCTGATGAGGATCTATCTGATTCAGAAGATCCCTCCTCAGATATTGACACTGACAAATCTACTTATTTGTTTAAAATAGAGTATATTCGTTCTTTGTTAAAAGAAGTGTTAATTACTTTGGATATTGAGGAAGCTAGTCCTCTTGACATTAAGACTAGTAAACGTTTAAATGCTGTTTTTAAACCTCCTGTGGTTACTCCAGAGGTTTTTCCTATTCCTGATGCTATTTCTGATATGATTTCTAAGGAATGGAATAAGCCAAGTACTCCTTTTATTCCTTCTTCAAGGTTTAAAACATTGTATCCTTTACCAGCAATTTCTATAGAGTTTTGGGAAAAGATCCCCAAAGTTGATGGGGCTATTTCTACTCTTGCTAAACGTACCACTATTCCTATGGAAGATAGTACTTCTTTTAAAGATCCTTTAGATAGGAAACTTGGATCTTATCTAAGGAAAGCCTATTTATATTCAGGTTATCTTCTTAGGCCTGCAATTTCTTTGGCTGATGTTGCAACTGCATCAACTTTTTGGTTGGAGAATTTAACGCAACATGAATTGGATTCTGACATATCTAGCATTGTTCGCTTACTGCAACATGTTAATCATTTTATTTGTGATGCCATTTTTTATATTATCAAAATTGATGTTAGATCCTTGTCTTTAGCTATTTTAGCTAGAAGAGCTTTGTGGCTTAAATCTTGGAATGCTGATATGACATCTAAGTCTAGATTATTATCTCTTTCTTTCCAAGGTAATAATTTATTTGGTTCTCAGTTGGATTCTATTATTTCAACTGTTACTGGAGGAAAGGGTTTTTTTCTGCCCCAGGATAAAAAAACCTAAGGGTAAATCTAAGGCTTCTAACTGTTTTCATTCCTTTTGTCAAAATAAGCAAAATAAGGAACAAAAATCAAATCCTTCCCCCAAGGAATCTGTTTCCAATTGGAAACCTTCCTCAAATTGGAATAAATCCAAGCCTTTTAAAAAAACCAAAGTCAGCCCCTAAGTCCGCATGAAGGTGCAGCCCTCATTCCAGCTCAGCTGGTAGGGGGCAGATTAAAGTTTTTCAAGGATTTTTGGATAAATTCTGTCCAAAATCAATGGATTCAGAGCATTGTCTCTCAAGGGTATCGAATAGGATTCAGAGTAAGACCTCCTGTGAGAAGATTTTTTCTCTCACATATACCAGCAAATCCAGTAAAAGCTCAGGCTTTCCTGAAGTGTGTTTCAGACCTGGAGTCTTCAGGGGTAATCATGCCAGTTCCTTTTCAGGAACAAGGTCTGGGGTTTTATTCAAATCTATTCATTGTCCCAAAGAAGGAAAATTCATTCAGACCAGTTCTGGATCTGAAAATTTTGAATCGTTATGTAAGAGTACCAACTTTCAAGATGGTGACTATAAGGACTATTCTGCCTTTTGTTCAGCAAGGATATTATATGTCTTCAATAGACTTGCAGGATGCATACCTTCATATTCCGATTCATCCAGAACATTATCAGTTCCTGAGATTCTCTTTTCTAGACAGGCATTACCAATTTGTTGCTCTTCCATTTGGCCTAGCAACAGCTCCAAGAATCTTTTCAAAGGTTCTAGGTGCCCAACTCTCTGTAATCAGAGAGCAGGGTATTGCAATGTTTCCTTATTTGGACAATATCTTGGTACTAGCTCAGTCTTTACGTTCTGCAGAATCTCACACGAATCAACTAGTGTTGTTTCTTCAAAAACATGGTTGGAGGATCAATTTACCAAAAAGTTTCTTGATTCCTCAGACAAGGCTCACCTTTTTAGGTTTCCAGATAGATTCAGTGTCCATGACTCTCTAACAGACAAGAGACGTTTGAAATTTGTTGCAGCTTGTCGGCACCTTCAGTCTCAGTCATTCCCTTCAGTGGCTATGTGCATGGAAGTTTTAGGCCTCATGACTGCAGCATTGGACGCGATTCCTTTTGCTCATTTTCACATGAGACCTCTCCAGCTTTGTATGCTAAATCAATGGCGCAGGGATTATACAAAGATATCACAGTTAATATCCTTAAATCCCAATGTTCGTCACTCTCTGACGTGGTGGTTAAATAACTAATGTTTAGTTCAAGGGGCTTCCTTTGTTCGGCCAACCTGGACTGTGATCACTACAGACGCAAGTCTTTCAGGTTGGGGAGCTGTTTGGGGATCTCTGACAGCACAAGGGGTTTGGAAATCTCAAGAGGCGAGATTACCAATCAATATTGTAGAACTCCGTGCAATTCTCAGAGCTCTTCAGTTTTGGCCTCTGTTGAAGAGAGAACCGTTCATTTGCTTCCAGACTGACAATGTCACAACTGTGGCATATATCAATCATCAGGTTGGGACTCACAGTCCCCAAGCAATGAAAGAAGTATCTCGGATACTTGCTTTGGCGGAATCCAGCTCCTGTCTAATCTCTGCAGTGCATATCCCAGGTGTAGACAATTGGGAGGCGGATTATCTCAGCCGTCAGACTTTACATCCAGATGTGTTTTCTCAGATTGTTCAGATATGGGGTCTTCCAGAGATAGATCTCATGGCCTCTCATCTAAACAAGAAACTTCCCAGATACCTGTCCAGGTCCAGGGATGTTCAGGCAGAAGCAGTGGATGGGCTGACACTTCCGTGGTGTTATCATTATGCTTACATTTTCCCGCCTCTAGTTCTTCTTCCAAGAGTGATATCCAAAATCATTATGGAACAATCATTTGTGTTGCTGGTGGCTCCAGCATGGCCACACAGGTTTTGGTATGTGGATCTTGTTCGGATGTCCAGTTGCCAACCTTGGTCACTTCCGTTAAGGCCGGACCTTCTGTGTCAAGGTCCATTTTTCCATCAGGATCTCAAATCATTAAATTTGAAAGTATGGAAATTGAACACTTAGTATTAATCACTGAGTCAGAGAAACCTCTATGACTTAGTACTATGTTACAAGCTCATAAATCTGTCTCTAGAAAGATTTATTCATTATATTCCTAGAATTCTACAGTTTCTTCAGGATGGTTTGGATAAGGGTTTGTCTGCAAGTTCCTTGAAGAGACAGATCTCTGCCCTTTCCGTTTAATTTCACAGAAAGATTGCTAAACTTCCTGATATTCACTGTTTTGTACAGGCTTTGGTTCATATTAAGCCCGTTATTAAATCAATTTCTCCTCTTTGGAGTCTTAATTTGGTTTTAAAGGCGTTACAGGTTCCTCCATTTGAGCCTATGCATTCTTTGGACATTAAACTACTTTCTTGGAAAGTGTTGTTCCTTTTGGCCATCTCTTCTGCTAGAAGAGTTTCTGAGCTATCTGCTCTTTCTTGTGAATCTCCTTTTCTGATTTTTCATCAGGATAAGGCGGTTTTGCGGACTTCATTTAAATTTTTGCCTAAAGTTGTGAATTCTAACAACATTAGTAAAGAAATTGTTGTCCCTTCCTTGTGTCCTAATCCTAAGAATTCTTTGGAATGATTTTTACATTCTTTTGATGTGGTAAGAGCTTTGAAATATTATGTTGAAGCTTCTAAAAATTTCAGGAAGACTTCTAGTCTATTTGTTATATTTTCTGGTCCTAGGAAAGGTCAGAAGACCACTGCTATTTCTTTGGCTTCTTGGTAAAGCTTTTGATTCTTCAAGATTATTTGGAGTCGGGTAAGGCCCCGCCTCAGAGAATTACAGCTCATTCTACTAGATCAGTCTCCACTTCTTGGGCTTTTAAGAATGAAGCTTCAGTTGATCAGAATTGCAAAGCAGTAACTTGGTCTTCTTTGCATACATTTACTAAATTCTACCATTTTGATGTATTTGCTTTTTCAGAAGCAGTTTTTGGTAGAAAAGTTCTTCAGGCAGCTCTTTCAATTGGACTCTTTTGCTGATGTTTTAAGTTTTTCTTTTCTTTATGAGAATAACTTATATTTTGGGTTGTGTATTATTTTTTCAGCGAGAAATGGCTGTTGTTTATTTTTATCCCTCCCTCTCTAGTGTCTCTTGAGTGGAGTTCCACATCTTGGGTATTGATATCCCATACGTTAATAGCTCATGGACTCTTGCCAATTACATGAAAGAAAACATAATTTATGTAAGAATTTACCTGATAAATTCATTTCTTTCATATTGGCAAGAGTCCATGAGGCCCACCCTTTTTATGGTGGTTATGATTTTTTTTTATAAAGCACAATTATTTCCAAATTCCTTTTTGCCTCAAATTTGCTTTTTACTCCTTTCTTTATCACCCCACTTCTTGGCTATTCGTTAAACTGAATTGTGGGTGTGGTTAGGGGTGTATTTATAGGCATTTTGAGGTTTGGGAAACTTTGCCCCTCCTGGTAGGATTGTATATCCCATACGTCACTAGCTCATGGACTCTTGCCAATATGAAAGAAATGAATTTATCAGGTAAATTCTTAAATAAATTATGTTATTACCAAAAAACACCAGCTATATATAGAAATATGTTTTTATGAATAAATAGAACATATTTTTCAATGTAAAAAAACATTGGAATGTAAAATATTAATATTTCATGTCAGGTTAGCGTACTTGAGAAAGAGAAATCATGAAGGTGTAACTTGTTTCAGTTTTTTTCTCACTGTTCACACTCTATTGAAGTCTTTGGGAGAATGCCTTAAAGCGGTTGCAATATTGTAATTTCTGCTTTTTGTGCACGCCGGGTTAGCATACAAGTAAAAACTTTTTACTTTCAACTTGTAATATGCGCGGCATGAGTAAAAAGCTGAAGTCGAGGGCACAAGTCTGACCGATAAATAGCGCTACACTCATAATCTAGCCTTCACTTTATATTGTCTTGTGCAAAAGTACATCCAGGCAACAGAAGTAGTGTCTGATGCCCATATGCTGCAAAGGCGTGCTGATAGGTTCCCAAGTCAGGAACCTTATCCATGTGATGGATAGTACACAGGGGCCTATGAGTTAATTGCATTTGTATGAAAGTGTTTAATGTGCTATTTAGATTCTTTGCTATATCATTACATGTTAGTTCCAGTATAAGTATTACTTTATTTAAAATAATTTGCACTGTGCTGTTAGCAAGAGGCTAGAAGGCAAACCTGAAACAAAATGAACAGAGCTAGATTTCTATACCATGAGAAATGCTACACAATGATAGCTTTATTCGTGATGAGGTCATTTACAGCTTCATTACTTGAACACGTACGTCCTTTTAAATTATCACTTACAGTATAATCTTGCATGCCACAATTTGAAAACATCCTTTAATGTGAATAGTAAATACATTTATTATATTAGAATTTACATTATCATCATTATTATTATTATAAAAATAATAGATTTCAACAATAATAGATATTAATTATTTGTATAATAAGAAGAAACAAAGAAAGTGAATGTATCAAATAAGATCCATTCAAAAGATTAGGATACAGCACTATATATACTGTATAGACATATATATATTTATATATATATATATTTATATATATATATATATATATATATATATATATATATATATATATATATAAATAAAGTGCATTAGAGCCCTTTGACATTAAGTAGATGAAAATATGTAAAAATAAATATATGCAATATTCATGTTTAAAAAATAATTAAACTATGTATTTACTGTATATATTCCACATTTGCTAATGCAAATATGCTATGTTGTTTACTTGATGGGTGTTAAGTTTTTTTCAACATTTTTTTTTTCTTCCATTGACTTCTATGAGGCACACACAAATTTAAGTTAGGATTTTTGCAATATTTGGGTTACCGCTTGTGCAAAATACATTTTTTTGGAACTTGTAATACTAACACAGCCCGACTAGCACAAAAAACTTAACTTAAAAAAATACAGTGCCTCTTGTAATTTAGCCCTTAGTGTGTAATTCTATGGATTATATATATATATATATATATATATATATATATATATATACACACAGTATATATATATATATATATATATATATATATATATATATTGTATGCATAACAAGTATTCATTTGTAGATATATTTGTACTTTTATTTGTCAATAAAATATTCAACACTCAGAATTCTTAATCCAAAGATTTAAATTCAGGAGAAAGTATTCACAGAAGGATTTAAAACATTAATAGATTGCAATGCTTTGTGTTTATCTTGGATTTAACCCTGTGTGGTCTTAAAACCCCAGCCTAAATGACTCAACTATCATTTAGAGAATGCGCCCATCCCAAACATTTAAAAGAGGGAAAAATCATGCAGGAAATTGAGAAATTTAATGAAATTATGTAAACATTTTTCTATTATTCTTATTATTATATACAGTTATGCTCATAAGTTTGCATATCCTGGAAGAATTTATGATTTGTTGTCCATTTTTCAGAGAATATGAATGATAACAGAAAAACGTTTCTTTCATTTATGGTTAGTGTTTGGCTGAAGCCATTTATTATCAATCAACTGTGTTTACTCTTTTTTAAATCATAATGACAACAGAAACTACCCAAATGACCTTGATCAAAAGTTTACATACCCTGGTGATTTTGACCTGATAACATGCACACAAGTTGACACAAAGGGGTTTGAATGGCTATTAAAGGTAACCATCCCCACCTGTGATCTGTTTTCTTGTAATTAGTGTGTGTGTGTATAAAAGGTCAATGAGTTTCTGGACTCCTGACAGACCCTTGCATCTTTCATCCATTGCAGCACTGACGTTTCTGGATTCTGAGTCATGGGGAAAGCAAACGAACTGTCAAAGGATCTGTGGGAAAAGGTAGTTGAACTGTATAAAACAGGAAAGGGATATAAAAAGATATCCAAGGAATTGAGAATGCAAATCGGCAGTGTTCAAACTCTAATAAAGAAGTGGAAAATGAGGGGTTTTGTTGAAACCAAACCACGGTCAGGTAGACCAACTAAAATTTCAGCCACAACTGCCAGGAAAATTGTTCAGGATGCAAAGACAAACCCACAAATAACTTCAGGTGAAATACAGGACATGTGGTGTGGCTGTTTCAAGATGCACAATAAGGAGGCACTAGAAGAAAGATGGGCTGCATGGTTGAGTCGCCAGAAGGAAGCCATTACCACGCAAATGCCACAAAGTATCCCGTTTACAATACGCCATACAGCACAGAGACAAGCCTTAAACCTTCTGGCACAAAGTCATTTGGAGTGATCAGACCAAAATTGAGCTTTTTGGCCACAACCATAAATGCTACATTTGGAGAGGAGTCAACAAGGCCTATGATGAAAGGTACACAATTCCTACTGTGAAACATGGAGGTGGATCGCTGATGTTTTGGGGATGTGTGAGCTACAAAGGCACAGGAAATTTGGTCAGAATTGATGGCAAGATGAATGCAGTATGTTATCAAACAGAACTCCTCATTTTCCACTTCTTGATTAGAGTTTGAACACTGCTGATTTGCATTCTCAATTTCTTGGATATCTTTTTATATCCCTTTCCTGTTTTATACAGTACAACTACCTTTTTCCCACAGATCCTTTGACAATTCTTATTCTTTCCCCATGACTCAGTATCTGATGGATGAAAGATGCACTGGATGAAAGATGCAAGGGTCTGTCAGGAGTCCAGAAACTCATTGACCTGTTATACACACACACTAATTACAAGCAAACAGATCACAGGTGAGGATGGTTACCTTTAATAGCCATTCAAAAACCTTTGTGTCAACTTGCGTGCATTTTATCAGGCCAAAATCATCAGGGTATGTAAACTTTTGATCAGGGTCATTTGGGTAGTTTCTGTTGTCATTATGATTTCAAAAGAGTAAACACAGTTGATTTATAATAAATGGCTTCAGCTAAACACTAACCATTAGTGAAAGAAAAGTTTTTGAGTTATCATTCATATTCTCTGAAATATGGCCAAGAAATCATAAATTCTGCCAGGGTATGTAAACTTATGAGCACAACTGTATATACAAAAAATTGTTTCTTCTTGTACTGTTCCTTAAAGGTGTAGTGCATCCTGAGAGGTGTCAGGAAGTCATCCAGAGCTTTTAAGAAAGCTGACATTCCACTTACAAACTTATTGGAAGGCTGAAAACTGCCAAAGGTCAGAAGGTGCATACACACAAGTATCTTTGCCCGGCAGTAGCACTGTTAACTGATGAAAATGATTCCAAGCTTATACAGTGCAAATAGTGCTTATAAACATTGTATTATTTTCCTATCCCTCAATCAATGAAGTAAAACTCTTTGAAGCCATATTTAAGTATTTAAGTATTATGGGCCATCTGCCTTTTACACTAGACTGGGTTATCCGTTTATGAACATATGGCTCTCATAGAGCTCTGACCCAAAACTTCTCATTAGACAAACCCTCTTACTTCTCTCTGTTTCTCTGTCAAACAAGTGTTCTCAAAGACTGTTCCTTATCAACAATAACACCAAGCTGTTGGATATATGTTGAAACATATTGCATACCTAGTGACTCCTTTTAATTTAATATACAATTTAAAATTCCATAATTAGCAGAATCAATAACAGTTAGGTAAATGACCCATTGAAACTCATGTGGCATGAATGTATGAAAATATTTTCTATGTCAAAACGTATATTTGCAAAATGTATTTGATTCATTTTTTTTTCTCATGGAAGTAATGTACAGCCATGCTTCAATAATAACCTATTCTTCTCCATTTTTCTCTCTCTCTCTCTCTCTCTCTCTCTCTCTCTCTCTCTCTCTCTCTCTCTCTCTCTCTCTCTCTCTCTCTATATATATATATATATATATATAAATATATACTGTATATAGAAATATAAATATACATATATTTACACTGTATATATTTAAAACTTAATAAAATTAGAATATACATTTTTGTGATTAAAAAGGATAAGATTATGAAACCCTGTGTCAGTGATATCAATGGTGATACCAACAAATCAAGAGTTTATATATAATTTTTCCATGCATTTGTGCAATAGCCATTTGTTAACCCTTCTGTGGGCTAGATTATTAGTGAAGTGCAAAACTGCGTGTTCGCTAGCATGATATTTGCTCTCCACTCGTAATACCAGTGCACACAATTTTGCACTCGTATTAGAAGAGTTTGATTCAATAGGTTCCAATGGGAGTCTCGTTTTGATGCCGTCATACAAGGCACAGAACCTAAGCGCAGCAAAGGGTTACGTCACTCAGTGATGGGCAGCAAATTGAAAATATATATGAATATATACGTATATATTTACGTGTTTTATATGTGTATATACACATATTAACACATAAATATATATGTATATAAGCATATACATATATATTAACAGTTTTAACAAATTTCCCATAGACCGCAATGTAAAGGCACTTTTCAGTGCCTTCTTTTTCACCCCACATCACCCCACATCCACTCAGTTTAACCCCTTATAATTGCTTTCTGCAGTTATTTTATTAAAAAATAAAGATGCTACTATTTTTATTTTTTAATAAAGAATACTACACTTAATTTTGGTAGCAATTGGGGCACATTTTTAAAATTAACCAGAGTTCTGATCTCTGGTTAATTGTCGGAGAGCTAATTGCTAGGGATGGGCGAATGTTCTGCAACATTCGAAAAAATGAAACGAATTTTAACACATTCGTTTGTTAAAATCGAATTTCGAATGTTTACATAACATTCTAACATTCAATGTTCGAATGTTTTGTTTCGAATTTTACGATTACATTCGAAAATATTCATTTCTAAAAAAATGTATTTATATTTGTAATAGTATTTCTAATGCTTTCTTTAAATGTAATATTCGAATTATGCAATATTCGAATTCGAAAAATTTGAATGTATATGCTTGTAATAGTATTTCTAATGCTTTCTTTAAATGTAATATTCGAATTATGCAATATTCTATATAGAAACATTCAAAATTATATATTTGTATCTATTATATATCAATTTACTAGATTCCCTCCCTACCACATGAACTATTGAACTTCTGAATAGTATTTGTTAAATAGAATGTTAAATTCGAAATTTTGAATGTGGACGTTCAATATAATTATAAACATTCGAATTCGAAAGTGATATTCAAAAACTGTAAATAGCATTCGATTATAGAATTTTTAAGAATATTCGTTCTTACCAACATTCGGATTTATAATTCGAATTTCAGTAATAACATTTGTTCTAACATTCGAATTCGGAAATTTACAAATTCGCCCATCCCTACTAATTGCTACTGCAAGCTACCACTTGTAATGGCTGTTTATTTATTGCACACCTGGGTGCTCCACTTGTAATCTAGCCCTGTATATTTAATCAGAACTTAAGCTTTGTATTAATATAAAAAATATGTTAAGCAACAGATGAAAATTTGTTTAATGAGCAAGTCAAAACATGATTCTTACATTTTATTTCTTGCACATTTCTAAAAGTTCTCTCTCATTATAATACATTAAATTTTTATTTATATATATTTACTTCTGATTTTAAGAAACTTCTCAATTTTTGTCTACCATCAAATATTCTTTATTCTCTTGGTTGAAAGCATACCTAGATAGGTCCAGGACCAGCAACACACTACTGTAAGCTAACTGGTAATTGGGTGATTGGTGGTTAGTGGCTACTCATACCTGCCTCCTGTCACTTTTTCACCATGAGCATTCAGCTAGGCCCCATGCTAATCTGGAGCTGATTTTAACTATGTATTTACCCAATTTGCAGGGGTTAAGCACATAGAGCCTGATTATCTAACATTTGCTGGATCAGATGTAAATAACCTTGCTGAGACTCACAGGAACAGTTCTCTGAGAAAACTCTAAAAAAGGGACTGTGCCTGTTTTGTTGTGAGATGCTTCCCTTGAAAAGTAATGAGGTTTGAAGGAAAGGGAAACGTCAAAGGTGAGAGTAAAGTCTGCAGGTAGCAGACTTTAAAGTTAAATACTGCAGCCATAAAAGAAAAGAACCCAGGAGGGGATCTTAGGAGGTGTGCTCAGTTACTAATTGAAAGTAATGTTAATCTTACCAAAGTTCTTTTTTCATAGAAAGCATTTGTATAAAAGCTCTTTTATTTGCCTGAAGAAATGACCAGTTGCGGTTGAGAAACGCGTTGCATGAAAATAAAGCGTTCTTTTATCTTTTACAAGTTTGGAAGTTGTCCTATTGCTTTTATCATTTAATTGACTCCAGAGGAAGCAGAGAGAGTGCCCACAGCCTTTCCGAGATTTGGTGCAGTGCCGAGACCCAGTTGCCTGACAGTTTGGGGATCTCCTGACCAGTGTACTTTCAAATACTGCAGCCAGTACAAATAAGATTATATTATTTTCAGGGTATAGTATCATACAATTACCTGTATGTTCTATGTGTTTTTCTGTTAGGCTAATAAGTGTTTTGTGTATTTTGACACAATTTCGCCCCTTTTCAGTTTGTAAAATCAAGCAGCAAGAACTACAGGGTTAAAATGTTTGAAAATAAACTAGACTTGAAAGAGAACTTTCAGCTGCCCAGAACACTCTTGTTCAAGAGGTGGGGAAACTCATTCTACAATAAGAAAAACAATACACTTATAATTTTAACTTCAATTTTTGTGTGTGTGTGCAGTGTAGTTGTATTACAATGTTTAGTTTGATTTAAAGGGACAGTAAAGTCCAAGTTAAATTTTACAATTCGAACAGAGCATGTAGTTTTAAGCAACTTTACAATTTACATTTTATTATCAAATGTGCTTCATTCTCTTGTTATCCTTTGTTGAAAAGTAAATCTAGCTAGGATCATAGGGGCTCAAGAGCATGTATGTGCCTTTAATACTCAATTACACTGCAGCCATAGACTGCTAAAGTCATGTGCTCCCATCATCCTCCCTAACTTTAGTCTTCAACAAATGATACCAAGAGAACAAATCAAATTTGGCAATATAAACAATTTGAAAAGATGTTTTAAATTACATGTTCTATCTAAACCATGAAAGTTTCATGTTTGCTATACTGTCCCTTTAACAACACTTTTTTTCTCTGTATTTTTAATTCCATATTTCATATTATTTTAAAATTACAATCACCTAGATTACGAGTTTTGCATTAGAGGCTATGCATTGCTAACAAGCAGTTTTCTCTCAGCGCTCACTTACCTACAGCGCTGGTATTACAGGTTTTCAGAAACCCGTCGTTAAAAGACAAGAAGTGAGCGTTGAGCAAAATTTTGCTCATTACCGCACTCCAATACCAGTCAGCGATGAGCTGGTGTAACATGCTCGTGCACGATTTCCCCATAGGAATCAACATGGAGAGGCGGCTGAAAAAAAGTCTAACACCTGCAAAAAAGCAGCGTAAAACTTAATGCAGCCCCATTGATTCCTATGGGGAAATACATTTTATGTCTACATAACACCCTAACATGAACCCCGAGTCTAAACACCCCTAATCTTACACTTATTAACCCCTAATCTGCTGCCCCCGACATCGCTGACACCTACATTATACTTATTAACCCCTAATCTGCTGCTCCGGACACCGCCGCCACCTACATTATACTTATGAACCCCTATCGGAATTAAATTAGAAAAAATCCTATTGGCAAGTTCAATAGGATTGAGCTCGTATTCTATTGGCTGATTGGAACAGCCAATAGAATGCGAGCTCAATCCTATTGGCTGATTGGATCAGCCAATAGGATTGAACTTCAATCCTATTGGCTGATTGCATCAGCCAATAAGATTTTTTCTACATTAATTCCGATTGGCTGATAGAATTCTATCAGCCAATCGGAATCTAAGGGACGCCATCTAGGATGACGTCACTTAAAGGTACCTTCATTCTGTTTTAGTCGTCACCAGAAGAGGATGCTCCGTGTCGGATGTCTTGAAGATGGACCCGCTCTGCGCCGGATGGATGAAGATAGAAGATGCCGTCTGGATGAAGACTTCTGCCCATCTGGAGGAACACTTCTGCCCGGCTTGGATGAAGACTTCTGCCCGTCTGGAGGACCACTTCGCACGGCTTGGATGAAGATGTCTCCCGGTAAGTCGATCTGCAAGGGGTTAGTGTTAGGTTTTTTTAAGGGTGTATTGGGTGGGTTTTATTTTTTAGATTAGGGTTTGTGTGGCAAAAGAGCTAACTGCCCCTTTAAGGGCAATGCCCATCCAAATGCCCTTTTCAGGGCAATGGGGAGCTTAGTTTTTTTTAGATAGTATTTTATTTGGGGGCTTGGTTGTGTGGGTGGTGGGTTTTACTGTTGGGGGGGGTATTTGTAATTTTTTTACAGGTAAAAGAGCTGATTACTTTGGGGCAATGCCCCGCAAAATTCCCTTTTAGGGCTATTGGTAGTTTAGTTTAGGCTAGGGTTTTTTTTTATTTTGGGGGAGCTTTTTATTTTAATAGGGCTATTAGATTAGGTATAATTAGTTTAAATTTCTGTAATTTGTTTATTATTTTCTGTAATTTAGTGTTTGTTTTTTTGTACTTTAGCTAATTTAATTTAATTTAGGTAATTGTATTTAATTTAGTTAATTTATTTAATTATAGTGTAGTGTTAGGTGTTAGTGTAACTTAGGTTAGGTTTTATTTTACAGGGAAATTTTTATTTATTTTAGCTAGGTAGTTATTAAATAGTTAATAACTATTTAATAACTATTCTTCCTAGTTAAAATAAATACAAACTTGCCTGTAAAATAAATATAAATCCTAAGATAGCTACAATGTAACTATTAATTATATTGTAGCTAGCTTAGGGTTTATTTTACAGGTAAGTATTTAGTTTTAAATAGGAATAATTTAGTTAATGATATGAATTTTATTTAGATTTATTTAAATTATATTTAAGTTAGTGGGTGTTAGGTTTTGGGTTAGACTGTAGGTTTAGGGGTAATAACTTTAATATAGTGGCGGCGATGTTGGGGCTGGCAGATTAGGGGTTAATAAATGTAGGTAGGTGGCAGCGATGTTAGGGACGGCAGATTAGGGGTTAATAATATTTAACTAATGTTTGCGAGGCGGGAGTGCGGGGGTTTAGGGGTAGATATGTTTATTATAGTGTTGGCGACGTTGGGGACGGCAGATTAGGGGTCAATAAGTGTAGGTAGGTGGCAGCGACATTGGGGGCGGCAGATTAGGGGTTAATAAATATAATGTAGGTGGCGACGGTGTCCGGAGCGGCAGATTAGGGGTTCAAATTTTTATTTTAGTATTTGCGATGTGGGAGGGCCTCGGTTTAGGGGTTAATAGGTAGTTTATGGGTGTTAGTGTACTTTTTAGCACATTAGTTATGAGTTTTATGTTACAGCGTTGTACCATAAAACTCATAACTACTGACTTTAAATGCGTTAGGACTCTTTTTGGCCTCCCAGGACAGACTCGTAATACCGGCGCTATGGATGTCCCATAGAAAAAAGACTTCACAAAGTTTACGTAAGTCGTTTTGCGGTAAGGCCAAAAAAGTGTGCGGTGCCCCTAAACCTTCAAGACTCGTTATACCAACGGGTGTAAAAAAGCAGCGTTAGGACCTGTTAACGCTGCTTCTTTACCCTAACGCACAACTCGTAATCTAGCTGAATATTTGTGAGCCCTATTGCAATGTTTGTATCTCTGCATACATAAATGCATGGAACACCCCTTTGCGATACACACTTTTCTCAAGGTAAATAGCGCTGGCAATTCTTAGATAATATCAGAATTGCAAAGACTTTTAGATTGGATCCATAGTTCTATGCAAGCAATAATGCATTTGCTGATTTTCTGAAGTGTTTTTCTGTTAAGTTTCTTTGAAAGATTACTGCACGATTATTTCATCATAAGATCAAAAATGTAATTTAAGAGCGCATAACACATTAGTGCTTTGTGATTTCTTACTTTCAATTAACACAGTCATTAAGTATTATTCCTAACAAATTAAAAACTGTTGCATTTACACTAATAACAGTATGACAGCCCATTTAAAGATCTGACATTTGAGAAGCCAAAACACCCTCTCACTAATGGAGGAGTAAAATCAAGTGAGAGAAAAAGAAAAAGTCAATCTATGATAAGTCCCTAAGGAGTTTATCTTAGAGCAAAAGGTAAATCCATTAAAATATATTGCTACATGAATTTTGCTTAATCAAGTGAATTATTAATGTTTGTAGCTTAGGGTTATACTTGGGTAATGTGCTGTGGACCTGGAGGTGCCAAATTAATACACAAGGGATACTGACTTTTAAACTTTTATTGGATCTAGTGTAACTAGGAGAAAATATCCTAATATTGTAAATGTGTACTGTAATTTAAAATATATATAACACACCAATATATACAGTAACTGTTACTTTAAGAATAAATAACATACAAACATAAAAATGTTATTCTAATAATAATAGATGGCATACCAATATGGAAATAGAGATGTTGCTTAAAGAAAAAAGGTCTCCAATTTTCTGTTTTATGTTATGAAGCTTCTTTTTCATTCTTGTCCAGTTTAGGCTAGATAAAAAATTGGCGCAGCATTTTTTTCCGCAATCACAAAAACTCCGCTAGAGTTAAGCTTTTTGCGATAGTCGGGTTGCGTTCTAATTACAAGTTTCAAAAAACATATTTTGTGCTAGCGTTAACCCGAATAGCGTGAAAAAAACTAAATAAATTTTCTGCGTTTGCGTGCATCCCCCATACAAATCAATGGAGACAAAAAAGTGAGAGAAAAAACGAACTCCTGAAATCGTGCAAACTCCATTGCATTTTCAGATTCCCCATAGAAGTCAATGAGGCCTACTTATCAAGCAGTCAACTGTGCTGCATTCGACGGCACCAATACGCTCGCCTAACATCGCGGCCGTGGACCTGAATACGCTCTCCATAATTATCAAAAAAGCTGTCAAAAAGCTATGCACCAAGTACGGGGCAATGAGCAGCAGACTGTTGTTAACTAACAGTCATCGATCTCGCTGCTATTCGGCTTTTTCCCAGCTTTATTTATACCCTGTAAGTAAACACCGCCACTACACTAAAATGTTTAACCCCTATCCCGCTGCTCCCGGACCTCACCGCAACTCTAATAAAGTTATTAACCCCTATCCCACCTCTCCCGGAGCCCACCGCAACTAAATAAAGTTATTAACCCCTATCCCTCTGCTCCCGGAGCCCACCGCAACTATAATAAAGTTATTAAGCCCTATTTCTCCGCTCTCGGAGCCCACCGCAACTCTAATAAAGTTATTAACCCCTATCCCGCCACTCCCGGAGTCCTCCACAACTAAATAAATGTATTAACCCCTAAACCCCTGGCCTCCCACATTGCTACCACTTACTAAACCTATTAACCCCTAAACCGCCAGCCCCCCACATCCCCATAAACTAAATTAAGCTATTAACCCCTAAACCTAACAACCCGCTAACTTTACATTAAATATTAACTCATCCCTATCTTATAATAAATTTAAACTTACCTTTAGAATTAAATTAAACTATATTAAACTACTAATTAACCTACCCTAACTATTTTACTACAATTACATTAAACTATATTAAACTACTAATTAATTTACCCTAACTATTATACTAAAATTACATTAAACTACAAATTAAATTAACTATATTACATATTTAAAAACCTAACCCCACTCAAATCATTTAAATCTACTATAAAGAATTACTAAGTTACAAAAAACTAACAACTTACACAAAATAAAAGACCCTAAGTTACAAAAAAATAAACACTAAATTACACAAAATAAAAAATAAATTATCAAATATTTAAACTAATTACACCTAATCTAATAGCCCTATGAAAATAAAAAAGCCCCCCAAAATAAAAAAAAACCATAGCCTACACTAAACTACCAATGGCCCTTAAAAGGGACTTTTGCGGGGCATTGCCCCAAAGAAATAATCTCTTTTACCTGTAAAAAAAAATACAAACAACCCCCCCAACATTAAAACCCACCACCCACACAACCAACCCCCCAAATAAAATTCTATCTAAAAAACCTAAGCTCCCCATTGCCCTGAAAATGGCATTTGGATGGGCATTGCCCTTAAAAGGGCATTTAGCTCTTTTTCCTACCAAAGTCCCTAATCTAAAAATAAACCCACCCAATAAACCCTTAAAACAACCTAACACTAACCCCCAAAGATTCACTTACAGTTTTTGAAGACCCAACATCCATCCTCATCCAAGCGACAGAAGTCCTCAGCGAAGCCGGCAGAAGTCTTCATCCAAGCGGGGCGAAGTCATCTTCATGTCACGTCACAAATTTCAACTTTTGCCGGTCTGTAGGGTTTGATAAATAAGGCAAATCAGGCTCACCACAATTACGCTGCGGAATTCTGGCATATTTGCGGTTGAGGACTTGATAAATAGGCCTCAATGTCTTAATACACTTTCATCCTTTTTAATATATTTGTGAATATTTACTGTCTCATGGCTTGACATTTGGATAAAGACATTTTTCAGGGTAAAGAAAGATCCACTAACACTATGGGCAAGATTACAAGTGGTGCATTATTGAATGCTCACCGATCAAGCTTTAACTGTGCTAGAAGTAACATTTTTGCATGTGTTTCACTAGTATTAAAAGTTGAAAGTAAACTATTTTCGCTCAGGTGCTAACCCAACATGTGTAAAAAGCCAAAATTACAATATCGCACATGCAATATTCCAATGTTCTTCAAATAGAAGAATTTGGTTTATTTATTCATGAATACATATTTCTACATATATCTGATGATATTGTCGTACAATATACCACTCACAATTTTTTTCAATTTGAGGGGGATTGCTATCTCCAGAGGTGCGGCACAGCTATGGGAGCAAAATTTGCCCCATCCTACGCCAATTTATATCTAGGCTGGTGGGAGCTGTGCCGCATCTATGGAGATAGCAACCCTCACAAACACAACATACAACTTTATTACAGGTATATAGATGACCTGTTGTTGGTCTGGATGGGGTCAGAGGAAAGCATTGAATTGTTTATGACTTACATAAACAATAATGATATGGGTTTGAGATTCACTCATGAAATCAATCCTGTGGAAACACATTTTTTGGATTTATCGCTCAGAGGTACTTTGGGACAAAAAGTGTCCACATGTGTGTATCAAAAACCCATAACAGGCAATACTATACTCCACGGCCAGAGCTGCCATCCAAAGCAGATAATATTTGCAATAGCAAAAGGCCAACTAATTAGGCTGAAGCGCAATTGCTCTGACCCCTCAGATTTCAGAAACAAGGCCAAGGATCTTAAACAAAATTTGAGAAAAAGGAAATACCCACAAAGGGATTTGGAGAAAGCAGAGGCAGTAGTAGAAGGTATTTTGTGACAAAGTCAATTTTGTAACTAAATATAGTTCTCAATATTACGATATATGTAAAATAGTGAGAAAGAATTTTTCAATCCTTGCGGCAGACGACCAACTACAACAAGTAGTTAAAACAGGAATCAGATGCTCATACAAAAAGAGCAAGACTTTAGGGTCCATACTGGCACCCACTCAATTAAGGAAATCATCCAATACGAACAGTTCATGGCTAACACATGTAGGCATGTATAGATGTGGGAGCCACCACTGTCGTCCCTGCGAGTTTGTACAGGTCACCAAGGAGTTTGAGTCTGTGGCACATGATATCAAATATGACATACGCGCCTGTTTGAATTGCAGAACCACTCATGTCATATATCTGATAACTTGTACAGCTTGCAGGAAACAGTACGTGGGTCTCACGTCAAGGGATGTCAATACTCGAATTAGGTTACATCTATCTACAATAAGTCAAGGTAAGGCAACCACTCCGCTTGTGCAACACTTTGCCAAAAAACATAAAAGCTCATTAGGCACCTTCAGGTGGTGTGCCATTGAAAAGGTGGTGTTGCCCAAGCGGGGTGGTGACCTCGAGCGACTTTTAGCCAAAAGAGAAATCTTTTGGATTTTCAAATTAGACACTAGAGTTCCCAAAGGATTAAATTCCAGATTTGATTTAATAAACTATTGGGAATAAATCCAATGTGTGGATTTATGTCTGCACATATACCACAATCCCACCCTGTTCAATTCTGTTTGTATGCCCAGCTGTAACAGTAAGGATAATATTTCAAGAGGTATATAATAGGACAACAGCATGATTTATCCATATTTAAAGTTAGGGTAACTAAAAACCAGGTCACTCAAGGTATATGGGTATATCCACACATGGGTTCAAAATACACAAACGTGGGTTTTAAATTGTTGACATTGATTTAAGGTACAACATGTCTTTTTGTCCTTCAGGATATAGTCAATTCACCCTTAGGGGAAGAAAACCGGAGATCAACATACAGCAAATGCATTGACATGATAGAGAGTAAGGTCAGATAACTTTATACATAAATAAATAAAAAAGACATACAAAAATAGAAATCTATAGATTTTTCTACACAGCAAACATTAAGAGGAGGGGTTTGAACCCCATTCCACTTGCTGCTGAGTGCAACTGTAATCTGCATTTTTTCATTACACCATAAATGGGGTACTTGACACATAACATAAATTAAAACAACAATTTTCTTATAATAACATTGCTAATAGAAAAGAAATAACCTTTTCTTTATTACAAGTTCGTTTCTATGATCAATATATTGCTTTAAGTAACTATGCAATTACAAACTGTGTTCCTATACATTCATTCTTACTGGCATTTAGCTAGAGTAGCTCATTTGTGTGTTTTTAATTATCAATTAACTTAAAGCCAATAGGATTACTATGTCTTTATTTAAAATAGAAGTTGCAAACACAGCACTATAGGCTATGACTACGGCTTAACAGCCTAAACGCGTAAGCCAAGTGCTGAGTCTACTCTGCAAAGCTGCCGATTCCTCCATCGTTGTAATTGTTTTAAACATATGAATAAAAGTCAAGTTTTATTTTACCCTGGCGTGGATCGCATACTTCTTCCTTTGATGAACTATAAATATATAAAGTTTAGGAGTGGACAGCACATCCAGACCGGACCGGATACACATCCCATGACCCACAAACAGGCTAAGCTTTGGTTGCTATCGCACTCACATAAAGCTGCACTACTTGCAGAGTCACAGGCAGTTACACACAAGCATGCATTTGTATGTATGGCTGCAGTTGTGTGGCTGTATTAGGGACTCAGGCACTAGGAAGAGACCTTGACGTGGTGCCTGAGCTTGTCCCATTTGGCCAAATGCGGTAACTAACTCTTCCAATTTTGCTTTTATTCTTAGCTGAGAGCTTGTGAATGAGTGCTGGACTTTTTTATGTGTTTGTTTCTGTAATTTACCCTGTGGAACTGCACCCAGGCAGGCCCGGGATTAACTGCCTGTGACTCTACAAGTAGTGCAGCTTTATTTGAGTGCTATAGCAACCAAAGCTTAGCCTGTTTGTGGGTCATGGGATGTGTACCCGGTCCGGTCTGGATGTGCTGTCTACTCCTAAACTTTGCTTAGGCACGGAGTGATTACATAAGTCTGTGAACCCTGACTTGTTCCCAGTTTGTTTATTAGCATGCATTTGTGTGTATGGCTGCAGTTGTGTGGCTGTATTAGGGACTCAGGCACTAGGAAGAGACCTTGACATGGTGCCTGAGCTTGTCCCATTTGGCCAAATGTGGTAACTAACTCTTCCAGTTTTGCTTTTATTCTTAGCTGAGAGATTGTGAGCAAGTGCTGGACTTTTTTTTATGTGTGTGACTGTGTGTGTGTATATATATATATATATATACAATGAACAGAGAAAACCCAGCACTCACTTCAAGCTCTCAGATAAGATTTAAAAGCAAAAATGGAAAGGTTAGTTACCGCATCTGGCCAAATGGGACAAGCTCAGGTACCTTGTCAAGGTCCTTTCCAATACCTGGGACCCTAAAACAGCCACACAATGCAAGCTTTCAAATCCAAACAAACTGGGAACAAGGGAAGGGTGACCATATTGACCATATTGCCACTTTAAACTGGGAACAAGAGAAGGGTGACCATATTGCCATATTGACCATATTGCCACTTTAAAAAGAGACACATTTGAAAAATACATATGTCAGGGTTCTTATAAAAATCATTTATTTAAACAGCCCTGACATATGTATTTTTCATATGTGTCCCTTTTGAAAGCGGCAATATGGTCACCCTAATATATATATATATATATATATATATATATATATATATATATATGTGTGTGTGTGTATATATATATATATATATATATATATATATATGTGTGTGTATATATATATATATATATATATATATATATATATAAAAATATATATATATATATATATATATACCAAAGACAATGTGCACTCCCAGATCCTCACTCCATAGCCTTGGATGCAGCAAAAAGTAATTATAAATCCAGTACCACTGTCTGTTTGTCTGAGGATGAGTCAGTTTGACTCGAAAACGTTCACATTAAAAGTGTTGGAGTGCGCTTCTTGGATTTATATATACAGTATATGTATATATATAGCCTCTCTCTCTCTCTCTCTCACTCACTCACTCACTCTCTATCTATCTATCTATCTATCTATCTATCTATCTATCTATCTATCAATCTATCTATATACAAACACAAACAGGCACACTCTCCTCACCCCTTCATCAGACAGTGAAAATAATGTGTAACAGCAAACAATTTAACAGGTGATAGTGCCCTCCACCTAATCAAAGAAGAACTGCCTAAATTCAAATTATGCAATCAGGGTATACAATGATAGTGATGTCAGTAAAATTAAACCAATCAATCATACATGAGTTAATATGTGCAAACAAATTAATAATATCTGTAACAGGGCAGTATAAGTGTACAATGTTGTGTACAAACACAACATGGAGCCAAATATATACAATGAGGAAATGGCAGAACAATATGAATATGGCACTAATCCTCAGTATAATCTCAGGGAGCGCTATTTTAACTGATATTTCTAAGAAATCAATCTCTTATGTACAGTGGGGCAAAAAATTATTTAGTCAGCCACTAATTGTGCAAGTTCTCCCACTTAAGAAGATGAGAGGCCTGTATTTTCATCATAGGTATATCTCAACTATGAGAGACAAAATGTGGAAAAAAAATCCAGACAATCACATTGTCTGATTTGGAAAGAATTTATTTGCATATTATGGTGGAAAATAAGTATTTGGTCACCTACAAACAAGCAAGATTTCTGGCTCTCACAGACCTGTATCTTCTTCTTTAAGAGGCTCCTCTGTCCTCCACTCATTACCTGTATTAATGGCACTTGTTTGAACTTGTTATCAGTATAAAAGACACCTGTCCACAACCTCAAACAGTCGCACTTCAAACTCCACTATGCTGAAGACCAAAGAGCTGTCGAAGGACACCAGAAACAAAATTGTAGACCTGCACCAGGCTGGGAAGACTGAATCTGCAATAAGCAACCAGCTTGGTGTGAAGAAATCAACTGTGGGAGCAATAATTAGAAAATGGAAGACATACAAGACCACTGATAATTTCCCTTGATCTGGGACTCCACGCAAGATCTCACACCGTGGGGCCAAAATGATCACAAGAACTGTGAGCAAACATCTCAGAACTACACAGGAGACCTAGTGAATGACCTGCAGAGAGCTGGGACCAACGTAAAAAAGGCTACCATCAGTAACACACTACGCTGCCAGGGACTCAGATCCTGCAGTGCCAGACGTGTCCCCCTGCTTAAGCCAGTACATGTCCGGGCCCATCTGAAGTATGCTAGAGACCATTTGGATGATCCAGAAGCAGATTGGGAGAATATCATATCGTCAGATGAAACCAAAGTAGAACTGTTTGGTAGAAACACAACTCGTCGTGTTTGGAGGAGAGAGAATTCTGAGTTGCAACCATGAACACCATACCTACTGTGAAGCATGGGGGTGGCAACATCATGCTTTGGGGCTGTTTCTCTGCAAAGGGAACAGAACGACTGATCCATATACATGAAAGAATGAATGGGGCCATGTATCGTGAGAGTTTGAGTGCAAACCTCCTCCCATCAGCAAGGGCATTGTAGATGAAACGTGGCTGGGTCTTTAAGCATGACAATGATCCCAAACACACCGCCCGGGCAACGAAGGAGTGGCTTCGTAAGAAGCATTTCAAGGTCCTGGAGTGGCCTAGCCAGTCTCCAGATCTAAACCCCATAGAAAACCTTTGGAGGGAGTTGAAAGTCCGTGTTTCCCAGCGACAGCCCCAAAACATCACTGCTCTAGAGGATATCTGCATGCAGGAATGGGTCAACATACCAGCAACAGTGTGTGACAACCTTGTGAAGACTTACAGAAAACGTTTGACCTCTGTCATTGCCAACAAAGTATATATAACGAAGTATTGAAATGAACTTTTGATATTGACCAAATTATTATTTTCCACCATAATTTGCAAATAAATTCTTTCCAAATCAGACAATGTGATTGTCTGGATTTGTTTCAACATTTTGTCTCTCATAGTTGAGGTATACCTATGATGAAAATTACAGGCCTCTCTCATCTTCTTAAGTGAGAGAACTTGCACAATTGGTGGCTGACTAAATACTTTTTTGCCCCACTGTATGTTATGTAATTTTCTATTTACCAAACATTTATCCTGACAACAATCATGATGTTGCTGTTTAAAGTATGAGTAAGTATACACATCGATCATGTATACAAACAAACATATCTCCTATGGGAGTTCAGTTTATAAAGAAATTAGTCACATAATCCTAATTTTTAATGTTAACTCAGATTATCGCAAGTATATCGTCATCATGTGAACCAAGCTTACTTACTACACTTACTTCTGATAGCTGTATAATAACAATTTTGTACACAGTGTGCATGTCAAGGAACAGACACTATGGAGGAGCTGCTTGGTGCCAATCACATAGGCCAATCAATGCTCATTGAGTTATCATGGGTGCAGTTAGCACATACCGGTATTTTGAGGGACAATATAGTGAGCCAATTAGGGCTCAATAATTGTGATCTGATCTCATATTGCAGTTTACAAATGCACAAAAATATATATAGTTTGGTTATATATCAAAGTATTCATTGTTACCTTAACCCATAGAGCAAATGTAACCACTAATCCAATATAGCAGTTCATGTCCGCTGCACATCGATAAATGCCGACAGCATACGCTGTCAGCATTTATCATTGCACCAGCAGTTCTTGTGAACAGCTGGTGCAATACTGCCCCCTGCAGATTTGCGGCCAATCGGCCGCTAGCAGGGGTATCAATCAACCCAATCGTATTCGATCAGGTTGATTTCTATCCGCCGCCTCAGAGCAGGCGGATAGGTTATGGAGCAGCGGTCTTTTAGACCACTGCTTCATAGCTTCTGTTTCGGTAAGCCTTCTGAGCTTGATATATTGACCCCTGTATATCAGCACAAAAACTCAGATAAGGTGATCTCAGTCAGTCTTAATAAAAGTAAAGCGAGATACAGACCATGTCAAACCAGAGTTCCCGTACTTCAATAAAAAGCAAGCACATATATGTACATCTCGCTATTTAACCAGTCTTCATCGCAATGTAAATAGCTTGTGTGTGTGAGAGCTATGCTCCTACATCTTACAGTGGATATTCCAATGATCCTTATATGAACAGTCATATAATGAAATATAGAAAAAGGTATATAATTAATGGTATATATAATCATTAAACAAAATTCAATTATATGGTATAAGTAACTTATGATTGTGAACTTTATATCTATATCTTGCTGTAATATAGAAAAATAGGAAAAAAGAACTAGGTAATATATTTCCATCATATAGTGTAAATGACTCATAATATTAAGCTATGTATCTACATCTTCCTATGAATGTTCCACTGTTCCTGATATTGTATAGTTAAATCTGACTAATGCTTAATGATATATACTGCATAATATACATCTAAAAAGGTTAAAAGTTATATTAGATCCAAAAAAACCTGCATATATCCTCATAGGGGAGTGGCATCCACAATTTACTTACATCCTAGCAATCATACTCATAGTGTTACTACTTCACATAACTTAGTGATATATCCTGGGAGAGAATCAAATTCTTGAAAGAAAGTGAATTCTCAACATACTAGTATCCTAGCAATTATATTCAAAATATTGCTGCTTCACATACCTTCTGTCATGAGATGCAGGACACACCATAGAAGGTATAACACTATTTTATTGCAGAGCATAGAAGTATACAGCTTGCACAACACATCTAACTTAGTAACCCGTCCCCTTCGCTCTGCTCATGACCTCCTACTCTCCTCCTCTCTTGTCACCTCATCACACTCCCATTTACAGGACTTCTCCAGACCGGCTCTCATCTTGTGGAACTCTCTGCCTCGCTCCACAAGACTCTCTTCTAGTTTTAAAAGCTTCAAGTGCTCCCTAAAGACTCTACTGTTCAGGGACGCATACAACCTATGCTGACCTTTCCTATTACCAGTTCCTCTCCTCCACTGCAATCCCCTGAACCCTCTTACCATGTAAGCCTAAAAGTCCAGCTGTTTGTAGATCACCTTCTTAAGAGCTGACTACAACAGTGCAACTCTTGGCAGGGCCCTCTACCCTATAATTGTTTTGTTATACTCCCCCTTTGTTTATAGCGCTGCGGAATCTGTTGGCGCTCTACAAATAACCGATAATAATAATAATAAAGTAACCGCGACTTAGGCAATAATGGCTATAAGCCATGCCCCCATCTGGTGACATCACCTCCCACTCTCATCACATCTTCCCCTTTTTCAAAGGACAAAGCATACATTTTTTTAAGAGTACATCAAATAACAAGGTTTACAAGAAGCATACAAAAATTGTTTTGTTTAGTGTATAACAAATAACAAGTTAAAGAGAATATATATGAACAACAAGAAATACAATCCTGACTTAAACATTGGGTTAGACTACCATAGTTTACAGTGACCATGGGATTATTCTGCACATTCTTCCGGTCACTAGTGATGTCGCGAATAGTTGGCCGGCGAATAGTTCCCGGCGAACATATGCGATGTTCGATCCGCCCCCTATTCGTCATCATTGAGTAAACTTTGACCCTGTACCTCACAGTCAGAATGCACATTACAGCCAATCAGCAGCAGACCCACCCTCCCAGACCCTCCCACATCCTGGACAGCATCCATTTTAGATTCATTTGGAAGCTGCATTCTTAGTGAGAGGAGGGACAGTGTAGCTGCTGCTGATTTAATAGGGAAATCGATAGCTAGGCTAGTGTATTCAGTGTCCACTACAGTCCTGAAAAACTCATCTGATCTCTGCTGTAAGGACAGCACCCCAAAAAGCCCTTTTTAGGGCTAGAACATCAGTCTGCTTTTTTTTTTTTTCCCTGTGTAATCTAATTGCAGTTGCCTGTCTGCCAGCGTGTGTGTCAGGCTCACAGCGTATACTGTGCCCACTTGCCCAGTGCCACCACTCATATCTGGTATAACAGTAGTGTACATTTAAAAAAAAAAAACACCTTTTTGACTGTGAAATAATAGCAGACAGCTGCCAGTACCCAAGATAGACGCCAATAAGGCAGATGGGGAGGGTTAGAGAGCTGTTTTGGGGGGGATCAGGGAGGTTGGGGGATAAGGGGGGATGCTACACCACAGCATATGTAAATATGCTAAAAAAATATATTTTTTTAAAAAACCTTTTATTTTAGTACTGGCAGACTTTCTGCCAGTACTTAAGATGGCGGGGACAATTGTGGGGTGGGGGAAGGAAGGGAGCTGTTTGGGAGGGATCAGGGGGTCTGATGTGTCAGGTGGGAGGCTTATCTACACTAAAGCTAAAATTAACCCTGCAAGCTCCCTACAAACTACCTAATTAACCCCTTCACTGCTAGCCATAATACACGTGTGATGCACAGCAGCATTTAGCGGCCTTCTAATTACCAGAAAGCAACGCCAAAGTCATATATGTCTGCTATTTCTGAACAAAGGGGATCCCAGAGAAGCATTTACAACCATTTGTGCCATAATTGCACAAGCTGTTTGTAAATAATTTCAGTGAGAAACCTAAAATTGCGAAAAAATTAAAGTTTTTTTTAAATTTGAACGCATTTAGCGGTGAAATGGCGGCATGAAATATACCAAAATTGGCCTAGATCAATACTTTTGGTTGTCTACTACACTACACTTAAGCTAAAATTAACTCTACAAGCTACCTACATGCTCCCCTTTACTGCTGGGCATAAAACACGTGTGGTGCGCAGTGGCATTTAGCAGCCTTCTAATTACCAAAAAGCAACGCCAAAGCCATATAAGTCTGCTATTTCTGAACAAAGGGGATCCCAGAGAAGCATTTACAACCATTTATGCCATAATTGCATAAGTTGTTTGTAAATAATTTCTGTGAGAAACCTAAAGTTTGTGAAAAAGTGAACATTTTTTTTTATTTGATTGCATTTGGCGGTGAAATGGTGGCATGAAATATACCAAAATGGGCCTAGATCAATACTTTGGGTTGTCTACTACACTATACTTAAGCTAAAATTAACTCTACAAGCTGCCTACATGCTCCCTAATTAACCCCTTCACTGCTGGCCATAAAACATGTGTGGTGCGCAGTGGCATTTAGCAGCCTTCTAATTACCAAAAAGCAACACCAAAGCCATATAAGTCTGCTATAATGGCATGTCTGGCACACAGTGTTGGGGCAAGGGTCCATCTGACCACTGATACCTGGTCTGCAAAGCATGGTCAGGGCAGGTATATCACCTACACTGCGCACTGTGAAGCGGGCGTAACCCTTACACTACCTGATCGATACATCATACCTGATGTTTTAAAGCACGTTATTCCAAACATTTTAGGAATGTTAGGTGATTTATGCCCTTTATGGATTAAAACCAGACTCTGCATCAACTATGTAATTTTCCATGGGAGTTTTGCCATGGATCCCCCTCCGGCATGCCACAGTCCAGATGTTAGATCCCTTGAAACAACTTTTCCATCACTATTGTGGCCAGAAAGAGTCCCTGTGGGTTTTAAAATTCACCTGCCTATTGAAGTCTATGTAGGTTCGCCCGGTACGCCCGTTCGCAAACTTTTGTGGAAGTTCGCGTTCACCATTCACAAACCCAATTTTCTAGGTTCGCGACATCACTACCGATCACTGCTCTATCTAGTGCTAATCCTGATATCGGGCTGGAAGTTTTACCACTCCTATTTGACATCATTTTACATGAACTGTCCACTGAAGAAGGAGATTGAGAGTCTGCTGGAAGCAAAGAAGTATCCCTGCTGTGATCTTGCTGAGGGGAAGGCACCCCTCTTTAAACAGGGGATCCCTTTGAGGCATCCAGTCCAAAACTCTCAGATACTGGCTGAAGATGTCTTCTATTTTGATGTGTGACTGTCCCTCCATCAGTAAGGAATACATAAGACCTTGGTTCTGGAGAGCATCCAATTACCATAGCAGGCATCTTCCATTTCTTCTCATCATCCAGTTTAACTCTGTCACTTTGCCCCACATTCAGCTCCTGCAAGGGCCTCACAGAGTGTTTTCTGTCGCAGAAGAATCGATAACCCCTTTTAGCCTCTTCATCCCTCCTAAGGTCCTTGTCCCGAGGAACAGAGCTGGTTGGCTGGAAGACACCCACAGAAGGTAAAGTGGTGCGAATCTGAAGTCCTAGCATCAGCTGAGCCGGGCTAAAACTCGTGACTTGGATGGGAGTCGGCCTATAGGCCAAGAGAGCTAGGTATGGCTCAGAATGCTTCAAAATGATCTTTGTTATTTAAACTGCTCTTTCAGCCATTCCATTGGCCTGCGGGTAATGTGGACTTGACGTAGAATTGACAAAATCATATTCACTGCTGAAAGAACTGAACTCACTTGAAGCAAACTGCATTCCATTATCATTCACTAACTCCGTTGGTATGCCACCGGGCGAACAAACTCTTGAGACGAGTGATAACGGCTTGACTGGTGATTTCATTCAAGGGTGCAATCTCCAAATACCTGGAATAGTAGTCAATCATGACTAGGTACTTTTTCCCGTGCAGTTCACACAAATCAGCAGCTATTTTCTGTCATGGGCCTGCAGGCAGCGGAGTAGAAATAAAGGGCTCCCTTCTCTGAGTAGGCTGGTGTTCCCGGAAAAAGTCACATTTTGACACAAGGCTTGCAATGTCAGAACTGATCCCAGGCCACCATACTGCGAATGCTGCCCTTACTCTGCAAATTATAATGCCCAAGTGGCCATCATGAATCCTGCTTAATATCTCCTGCTGCATGCTAACAGGAATAGCAGTCCTGGAACAGCACCAACCCATCCAGCTCTGTGAATTCTGACCACTCTGACTGGTAAGAACATAAAGATATCTAGACTGCCCGGCTCTCGGGTCAACCTTCTTTTATGCATTTAATAACTTCTTGAAGGTCTGTATCTAAACATGTCTCCTTTTTGATTTGCTCTAGCTTCCCTGACCAAATGGATTTGTATGCCAGAACTGAATCCACATATACTTTCAGATCTGATGCCGTTGAAGATTCTGTCATAACTCCCTCACTTCCCATTGACTTACATTTATAAACTGGGTTTCAATTTACAATGGTTTTGATTTACAACCATTCCTTCTGGAACCTAACCCCGGAGTAAACTGAGGGCTACCTGTAGACGATGAGATGATTCAAAAAGGTTAGACTGTAAGCAGGGAACTAGTCACAATACCTGTGCATATTTAATTACCTAAAGTAGTGCCAGTCTATATGTTGGTTCAAGTCAGAAGGATATAGTGCATTTAATCTATAGATTCATTTTGATTCCATGCAACAACAATTGATCTATATTACCACCCCTCTGTAATGGAGGAGCGTTGTCAATCAATTTGAATATAGGATCACTGGCACTATGGCCCTCATCAAAAAAGTGTCTGGCTACTGATAGTCTGCTTTTGAATGGCTGTGCCCTGTTACAGATATTATTAATTTGTTTGCACATATTAACTCATGTATGATTGATTGTCTTGATTTTTACTGACATCATTCTCACTGTTTACTCTGATTGGCTAATTTGAATTTAGTCAGTTCTTCTTTCATTATGGGATGGGCACTTATCACCTGACATTCACCTAGATAACGAGTTGTGCGTTCGTGTTTTAACGCTGAAAAAATGGCAATTTCAACGTTAAAAGAGCACCGCAGCCATTACGAGTCTTGTCGGTATAGCTCTACCGCAAACCTTTTTGTCTGTAACGCAACGTCAGTCCCGCACTAAAAAAATTACGTTTGTTTATGGGACTTCCATAGCGCTGCTATTATGAGTTTTGCGGAAAAGCTAAAAAGCTTGCATTGCAGCCTATACCAACAAGATCCGTTTTCCAATCTGAGAGCAGTAGTTATGAGTTTTACACTACAAAACTGTTACATAAAACTCATATATAATTATACATATAACTAAACTGTCACAAAGTACACTAACACCCTTAAATTACCTATTAACCCCTAAACTGAGGCCTTCTAGCCTTGCAAATACTATCTTAAAGTTATTAACCCCTAATCTGCTGCTCCGACATCACCACAACTGATACAATTTATTAACCCCTATTCTGCCACTCCCCTACATCATCACCACTATAATAAAGTTATTAACCCCTAAACCGCTGCCCTCCCGCATCACAAACACTAATTAAACATTATTAACCCCTAATCTGCCATCCGCCCATATTGCCCCCACTATAACAAACATTATCCGCTGCCGCTATAATAAAACCTATTAACCCCTAAACCGCAAGCCCCCACAACGAAATATACTAAATTAAACTATTAACTCCTAAACCGCAAGCCCCCCACAACAAAATATACTAAATTAAACTATTAACCCCTAAACCTAACGCCCCCTAACTTTAGATTAAAATTACAATTTCTCTATCTTAAATTAAATTAAAATTTACCTGTCAAATTAATAAAACTATGGCCCAGATTATGAGTTTTGTGTTAGAGGCTGTGCGGTGCTAACAAGCAGTTTTCCCTCACCGCTCACTTACCTGCAGCGCTGGTATTACGAGTTTTCAGAAACCCGTTGTTAAAAGACTAGAAGTGAGCGTTGAGCAAAATTTTGCTCATTACCGCACTCCAATACCAGCGCTGCTTAAGTCAGCGGTGAGCTGGTGTAACGTGCTCGTACACGATTTCCCCATAGGAATCAACAGGGAGAGCCGGCTGAAAAAAAGTCTAACACCTGCAAAAAAGCAGAATAAAACTCCTTAACTCAGCCCCATTGATTCCTACGGGGAAATAAATGTTATGTCTACACCTAACACCCTAACATGAACCCCGAGTCTAAACACCCCTAATCTTACACTTATTAACCCCTAATCCCCCGACATCGCCGACACCTAAATTATAATTATTAACCCCTAATCTGCCGCTCCAGACACTGCCGCCACCTACATTATACTTACGAACCCCCAATTTGCTGCCCCTAACAATGCCGACACCTACATTATATTTATTAACCCCTAATCTGCCACCCCCAATGTCGCTGCCACTTACCTACACTTATTAAACCCTAATCTGCCGTCCCCAATATAATAAACATATTAACTCCTAAACCGTCGCACTCCCGTCTCGCAAACATTAGTTAAATATTATTAACCCCTAATCTGCCTGCCCTAACATCGCCGCCACCTACCTACATTTATTAACCCCCAATGACGACGCCACTATATTAAAGTTATTAACCCCTAAACCTAAGTCTAACCCTAAACCTAACACCCACTAACTTAAATATAATTTAAATAAATCTAAATAAATATTCCTATCATTAACTAAATTATTCCTATTTAAAACTAAACCTTACTTACCTGTAAAATAAACCCTAAGATAGCTACAATATAACTAATAGTTACATTGTAGCTAGCTTAGGGTTTATTTTTATTTTACAGACAAGTTTGTATTTATTTTAACTAGGTAGAATAGTTATTAAATAGTTATTAACTATTTAATAACTAACTAGCTAAAATAAATACAAAAGTACTTGTAAAATTAAACTTAACCTAAGTTACACTAACACCTAACACTACACTATAATTAAATAAATTAACTAAATGAAATACAATTAAATAAATTAAATTAAATTAGCTAAAGTGCAAAAAAACTCTAAATTACAGAAAATAATAAACAAATTACAGAAATTTAAACAAATTACACCTAATCTAATAGCCCTATTAAAATAAAAAAGCCCCCCCAAAATAAAAAAAAAAACCCTAGCCTAAACTAAATTACGAATAGCCCTTAAAAGGGCCTTTTTCTGGGGCATTGCCCCAAAGTAATCAGCTCTTTTACCTGTAAAAATAAATACAAACAACCCCCCCCAACAGTAAAACCCACCACCCACACAACCAACCCCCCAAATAAAATACTAGCTAAAAAAACCTAAGCTCCCCATTGCCCTGAAAAGGGCATTTGGATGGGCATTGCCCTTAAAAGGGCAGTTACTTCTTTTGCAAGCCCAAACCCCTAATCTAAAAAATAAACCCACCCAATACACCCTTAAAAAAACCTAACACTAACCCCCTGAAGATCGACTTACCGGGAGACGTCTTCATCCAAGCCGGGTGAAGTGGTCCTCCAGACGGGCAGAAGTCTTCATCCAAGCCGGGCAGAAGTGGTCCTCCAGACGGACAGAAGTCTTCATCCAGACGGCATCTTCTATCTCTCTATCAATAGGATTGAGCTTGCATTCTATTGGCTGATGTGAACAGCCAATAGAATGCGAGCTCAATCCTATTGGCTGATAGGATCAGCCAATAGGATTGAACTTCAATCCTATTAGCTGATTGCATCAGCCAATAGGATTTTTTCTACCTTAATTCTAATTGGCTGATAGAATTCTATCAGCCAATCGGAATCTAAGGGACGCCATCTTGGATGACGTCACTTAAAGGTACCTTCATTCTGTTTTAGTCGTCGGAAGAAGAGGATGCTCCGCGTCGGATGTCTTGAAGATGGAGCCGCTCCGCGCTGGATGGATGAAGATTTTTGCCCGTCTAGAGGACCACTTTGCCCGGCTTGGATGAAGACGTCTTCCGGTAAGTCGATCTTTAGAGGGTTAGTGTTAGGTTTTTTGAAGGGTGTATTGGGTGGGTTTATTTCTCTTGTTAGGTGTATCCAGTCCACGGATCATCCATTACTTGTGGGATATTCTCCTTCCCAACAGGAAGTTTCAAGAGGATCACCCACAGCAGAGCTGCTATATAGCTCCTCCCCTAACTGCCATACCCAGTCATTCTCTTGCAAGCTCTCAACATAGCTGGAGGTAGTAAGAGGAAAGTGGTAAAATATAGTTAGTTTTAAAAAGTTAGTTTAAAAGTTTATTGTTTTTAAATGGTACCGGAGTGTACTATTTTATCTCAGGCAGCATTTAGAAGAAGAATCTGCCTGCGTTTTTCTATGATCTTAGCAGAAGTAACTAAGATCCACTGCTATTCTCACATATGTCTGAGGAGTGAGGTAACTTCAGAGGGAGAATGGCGTGCAGGGTATCCTGCAATA
This sequence comes from Bombina bombina, assembly GCF_027579735.1. NCBI lineage: Eukaryota > Metazoa > Chordata > Amphibia > Anura > Bombinatoridae > Bombina > Bombina bombina. The sequence goes on from NC_069502.1 coordinate 183,886,268, forward strand.
AGGTATGTGCAGTTAAGTTTTTCTAGGGATGGAATTTGCTCGAAAATGCTGCTGATACCGGATGAATGTAAGTTAAAGCCTAAATACACTGATTTAATAGCGACTAGTATCAGGCTTGCTATCAGAGGTATATACTCTGATTAATGTGCAATATAAAATGTTTGCTGGCATGTTTAATCGTTTTTATATATGCTTTGGTGATAAAACTTATTGGGGCCTAGTTTTTTCCACATGGCTGGCTTTATTTTTGCCTAGAAACAGTTTCCTGAGGCTTTTCTACTGTTATAGTCTAAAAGTTACAGTTGGTGCAGTTAAAATTACAAACTGTGACATTCAGCTTCCCTCAGCAGTCCCCTGCATGCTATAGGACATCTCTGAAGGGTTCAAAAGGCTTCAAAAGTAGGAGCTATGGCAGTTGTTATGACTGTTTAAAAAACATATTTTTCGTTTTGTTAATCTGTTTTTTGTATTAAGGGGTTAATCATCCATTTGCAAGTGGGTGCAATGCTCTGCTAACTTGTTACATACACTGTAAAAATTTTGTTAGTTTAACTGCCTTTTTTTTCACTGTTATTTCAAATTTTGGCAAAATTTGTTTCTCTTAAAGGCACAGTAACGTTTTTTTTATATTGCTTGTTAACTTGATTTAAAGTGTTTTCCAAGCTTGCTAGTCTCATTGCTAGTCTGTATAAACATGTCTGACATAGAGGAAACTCCTTGTTCATTATGTTTAAAAGCCATGGTGGAACCCCATAGGAGAATGTGTACTAAATGTATTGATTTCACTTTAAACAATAAAGATCAGCTGTTATCTTTAAAAGAATTATCACCAGAGGATTCTGACGAGGGGGAAGTTATGCCGACTAACTCTCCTCACGTGTCGGACCCTTTGACTCCCGCTCAAGGGACTCACGCTAAAATGGCGCCAAGTACATCAAAGACGCCCATAGCAATTACTTTGCAGCACATGGCGGCAATCATGGATAATGCCCTGTCAGCGGTATTAGCCAGACTGCCTGAATTCAGAGGAAAGCGCGATAGCTCTGTGGTTAGACGTAATACAGAGTGCGCAGATGTTTTAAGGCCCATGTCTGATACTGCGTCACAATATGCAGAAGCTGAGGAAGAGCTTCAGTCTGTGGGTGATGTCTCTGACTCGGGGAAACCTGATTCAGATATGTCTACTTTTAAATTTAAGCTTGAGAACCTCCGGGTGTTGCTTGGAGAGGTTTTAGCTGCTCTGAATGACTGTGACACAATTGCAGTGCCAGAGAAATTGTGTAGACTGGATAAATACTACGCAGTGCCGGTGTGTACTGACGTTTTTCCAATACCTAAAAGGTTTACAGAAATTATTACTAAGGAGTGGGACAGACCTGGTGTGCCATTTCCCCCCCCCTCCTATTTTTAGAAAAATGTTTCCAATAGACGCCACCACACGGGACTTATGGCAGACGGTCCCTAAGGTGGAGGGAGCAGTTTCTACTTTAGCAAAGCGTACCACTATCCCTGTTGAGGACAGTTGTTCTTTTTTCAGATCCAATGGATAAAAATTTAGAAGGTTACCTTAAGAAAATGTTTATTCAACAAGGTTTTATCCTGCAGCCCCTTGCATGCATTGCTCCTGTCACTGCTGCTGTGGCGTTCTGGTTTGAGTCTCTGGAAGAGGCCTTTCAGACAGCTACTCCATTGACTGAAATACTTGACAAGCTTAGAACACTTAAGCTAGCTAATTCGTTTCTGATGCCATTGTTCATTTGACTAAACTAACGGCTAAGAATTCTGGATTCGCCATCCAGGCAAGTAGGGCACTATGGCTTAAATCTTGGTCAGCTGACGTGACTTCAAAGTCTAAATTACTTAACATTCCCTTCAAGGGGTAGACCCTATTCGGGCCTGGTTTGAAGGAAATTATTGCTGACATTACTGGAGGTAAGGGTCATACCCTTCCTCAGGGCAGGGCCAAATCAAGGGCCAAACAGTCTAATTTTCGTGCCTTTCAAAACTTCAAGGCAGGTGCAGCCTCAACTTCCTCTGCTACAAAACAAGAGGGAACTTTTGCGCAATCCAAGCCGGCCTGGAAATCTAACCAGGCCTGGAGCAAAGGCAAGCAGGCCAGAAAGCCTGCTGCTGCCTCTAAGACAGCATGAAGGAACGGCCCCCTATCCGGCAACGGATCTAGTAGGGGGCAGACTTTCTCTCTTCGCCCAGGCGTGGGCAAGAGATGTTCAGGGTCCCTGGGCGTTGGAGATCATATCTCAGGGACTTCAAAGCTTCCCCTCCACAAGGGAGATTTCACCTTTCGAGATTATCTGTAAACCAGATAAAGAAAGAGGCATTCTTACGCTGTGTGCAAAACCTCCTAATAATTGGAGTGATTCATCCAGTTCTACAGATGGAACAAGGACAGGGATTTTATTCAAATCTGTTTGTGGTTCCCAAAAAAGAGGGAACCTTCAGACCAATTTTGGATCTTAAACAAATTCCTCAGAGTTCCATCGTTCAAAATGGAAACTATTCGGACAATCCTACCCATGATCCAGGAGGGTCAGTACATGACCACAGTGGATTTGAAGGATGCTTACCTTCACATACCGATTCACAAAGATCATCATCGGTTCCTAAGGTTTGCCTTTCTAGACAGGCATTAACAGTTTGTGGCTCTTCCCTTCGGGTTAGCTACAGCCCCAATAATTTTTACAAAGGTTCTGGGGTCTCTTCTGGAGGTCCTAAGACCATGGGGCATAGCAGTGGCCCCTTATCTAGACGACATCCTGATACAGGCGTCAAACTTCCAAATTGCCAAATCTCATACAGACATAGTGTTGGCATTTCTGAGGTCGCATGGGTGGAATGTGAACGAGGGAAAGAGTTCTCTATCACCCCTCACAAGGGTTTCCTTCCTAGGAACTCTGATAGATTCTGTAGAAATGAAAATTTACCTGACGGATTCCAGGTTATCAAAGCTTCTAAATTCCTGCCGTGTTCTTCACTACATTCCGCGCCCTTCGGTGGCTCAGTGCATGGAAGTGATCGGCTTAATGGTAGCGGTGATGGATATAGTGCCATTTGTGCGCCTACATCTCAGACCGCAATTATGCATGCTCAGTCAGTGGAATGGGGATTACACAGATTTGTCCCCTCTGCTAAATCTGGATCAAGAGACCAGAGATTCTCTTCTCTGGTGGCTATCTCGGGTCCATCTGTCCAAAGGTATGACCTTTCGCAGGCCAGATTGGACAATTGTTTTTTTTTGTTTTTTTTTAATATTTTTTTTATTGAGGTAAAGTAAGGCATACAATGTTTTAAGGCATTCCACAATAACTATTAAGGGAAACATGTTACAAAGCAATCAATGCGAAAAGAACAAAAAACAAATATAAATATATATAGTATAGATACATGGAATGTAAACAAGTCCAGTTAGTAACACAATTAAGTGACCAATACACATAATGCCATATAGAGAAATAATATAAACATGCCTTTAAGAGTCAAAGTCTCCCCTCTGATCAAAGGGCCACTCTTGGGTCCCTGGATAGGAAATTTGTTGCAATGGGAGGCTGCCTGCCAGATATAAGATCACTTATGGATCTAATTATAACCTCAAATTTTAGAGTTTATTTGAGATGATGCAATATTGATAACAAGAATGTATTATATGGTAGGGTGTTGAAATAGATAGTTGTAGGAATGGGTGTTGAGAAACCACACACCAGTAGGATGAACTCATGTTAGGGAGACCTAAGTTATATAGAATTACACTGCTAAAGCTCCTGGGTAATCTGGCATATACTGCTTAAGAGAGGCAATTGTATAGATCGTACTGTATTTCAATTTTATCTCAAAACACGGTGTAAAAGCTTATACTCTAAAGTACAGTGGTGAGGCTAGCTATATCAGTATTTAGGTCAGCAACTTTCATCTTGTATATTATGGGAACGGGATCTGGTAAAATCTAGCGAGAACAGATATAGGCTCTCACATAAAAAGCTGGAAACCTGTATAAGAAATAAACTTGATTAACACACAGTGTGGTCAAAACTCTCTTTTCCCAGTAGGATCATAGCCAATAGGACTGTTATTAACTATATATGTATTTATAGCTCAAAGATAGAACATTAGATAGCTGCTGCAAGGGTCAGACATGGGTTTCAATACCAAAATAAAACTCGATTAAATTTGACGTTCTGAGCCTATAAAGAATAGCATATAAAACTAGTAACTGATGGAAACACATTCAAGCATTGATATGTATGCAAAGTAAAATACAGTATATGAAAGAGTCGCAATGAGATAGAGATGAACAATGAAAAAACTTAACAATATAATGCTGGCTAATTATAATAGGCACCAATATTTCTACCCCGGCCGCAGGCAGAACACCGATACCCATCTGCAAAAAAATAATATTGTGTATTATGACTCATCTCAATATAAAAACTTTTAACTGCATTGGAGCAACAGTAGTAAGAGTTACAGCGCCTTAACCCAAATACAATACATCTGTGCCACCTATATTACTTATTGGCATTCCAGTAAGATAGAAAAACATTGCGGGAAACATATGCAACTCCATAGATCCACTGTATGAAAAACTGTAAGTCCCATCATAAAGATTTAACAAATAGAGAATATAACATTAAAGTTAATAAAAGGCAGGGAAACACAACTCAAACAGGACATCAGCGTGTGGGCTAGTATGCTTCAGTGTCTCTAATAGTCCCAGTACACTCCATTATAGTCACTGAAAACTGACCTTAAAGTTGCCTTGGGGAGAGCACCTTAAAAGATGTATTGAGGCTATAACGTAGATGGATGAATTTGCTTAAGTACTGGAAGTCCCACATAGCGATATCAGCAAACAAAGGATCTGATATCAGCCAGCAAGCAATATACATGTCATCCAATACCGGATCTCTTCCTTCGGTTGCGGTAGCCAGCGAGAGTATAGCGGACCAAACTGTTCCAAGAAGAACCAAATGAACTTCATTTCATTAGTCTTTTCGCCGTCCGCGGCCGGACATAAGATGGAGCTGTAATGGAGAAACCGCCATACTGTATAGATTCGGGTCTTGGAGCGATTGATTGCTGCAGTGATACTATTCCGGTGACTCCAGCCAAGTTGTTCTTAGCTCCGTGTGTCCCCGCTTCTGTTGATGTATGGTGGTAACTACTTATAGATATGCGCTCTTTTCCATCCACTAGGCTCGCTTGACTCCCGGCAATATATTCTCCTCTAACAGCTGTCACCCCTCTGTATCTTGTCTCTGTCTTTTTCAGGCTGGCTTTAGGGTCTGTGGATAGTTTAACATCGGAGGGCTGCAGGCTCCAAATCTCCAGGGTATCATCTCCCTCTTTGCAGTGCGGGTATAGAACTGTTAGTGTAGGCTGTATGAAAGCCATCGTGTTACCGCTCGTGGGCTCCTTGTAACATGTTGCCTCATATGTCAGTAAATAGCTCTCGAGCAAACTGTAAATATCTTCAATAATAGCCGTAGCATTCTCCATAATGAGCTCTTCTCCTTAGAGTAAAATGATAATAAGAGTGTAGAATCTCAAGTAAGCTGCTGTGGATTACAACGTTCTGTATTATAAGCACAAGATGTGCTTCATAACGACAGGGCCCTAAGGCTTCCCGCCGGGGGGTATTGTGCAGGCCAAGTTCTTAAAGTGGCTCCGAGCCCTGATGCCAGCAGCGATTTCTTTCTAGAATAGGTGCATAAGATGTGTCCTCTAGTGAAGATTTCAAAGCTGTGGTTTATGCTATAAGCAGCCCAATCATAATGCGTTGATTAAGGCAAAATTGTGAAAAAGCTAGAGCAGCATGCAGTAGTGCGTCTAAACATGGACGCTGCCCGGAAGTTCCCCCCAGATTGGACAATTGTAACAACAGATGCCAGCCTTCTAGGTTGGGGTGCAGTCTGGAATTCCCTGAAGGCTCAGGGATCATGGACTCAGGAGGAGAAACTCCTCCCAATAAATATTCTGGAGTTAAGAGCAATATTCAATGCTCTTCTAGCTTGGCCTCAGTTAGCAACCCTGAGGTTCATCAGATTTCAGTCAGACAACATCACGACTGTGGCTTACATCAACCATCAAGGGGGGACCAGGAGCTCCCTAGCGATGTTAGAAGTCTCCAAGATAATTCACTGGGCAGAGACTCACTCTTGCCATCTATCAGCAATCCATATCCCAGGTGTAGAGAACTGGGAGGCGGATTTTCTAAGTCGTCAGACTTTTCATCCGGGGGAGTGGGAACTCCATCCGGAGGTGTTTGCTCAATTGGTTTATTGTTGGGGCACACCAGAATTGGATCTCATGGCGTCTCGCCAGAACGCCAAGCTTCCTTGTTACGGATCCAGGTCCAGGGACCCAGAAGCGACGCTGATAGATGCTCTAGCAGCACCGTGGTTCTTCAACCTGGCTTATGTGTTTCCACGTTTCCTCTGCTCCCTCGACTGATTGCCAAAATCAAACAGGAGAGAGCATCGGTGATCTTGATCGCGTCTGCGTGGCCACGCAGGACCTGGTATGCAGACCTGGTGGACATGTCATCCTTTCCACCTTGGCATCTGCCTCTGAGACAAAACCTTCTATTACAAGTTCTTTCAATCATCCAAATATAATTTCTCTGAGTCTGACTGCCTGGAGATTGAACGCTTGATTTTATCAAGGCGTGGCTTCTCCGAGTCAGTCATTGATACCTTAATACAGGCACGAAAGCCTGTAACCAGGAAAATCTACCATAAGATATAGCGCAAATATCTTCATTGGTGTGAATCCAAGAATTACTCATGGAGTAAGGTTAGGATTCCTAGGATATTGTCCTTTCTCCAAGAGGGTTTGGATAAAGGATTATCAGCTAGTTCTTTAAAGGGACAAATTTCTGCTCTGTCTATCCTTTTGCACAAGCGTCTGGCAGAGGTTCCAGACGTCCAGGCATTTTGTCAGGCTTTGGTTAGAATTAAGCCTGTGTTTAAACCTGTTGCTCCTCAATGGTGCTTAAACTTGGTTCTTAAGGTTCTTCAAGGAGTTCAGTTTGAACCCCTTCATTCCATTGATATCAAACTTTTATCTTGGAAAGTTCTGTTTTTAATGGCTATTTCCTCGGCTCGTAGAGTCTCTGAGTTATCAGCTTTACAATGTGATTCTTCTTATCTGATTTTCCATACAGATAAAGTAGTTCTGCGTACAAAACCTGGGTTTTTACCTAAGGTAGTTTCCAACAAGAATATCAATCAAGAGATTGTTGTTCCATCATTGTGTCCTAATCCTTCTTCAAAGAAGGAACGTCTTTTACATAATTTGGACGTACTCCGTTCTTTAAAGTTTTACTTACAAGCGACTAAAGATTTTCGTCAAACATCTTCCCTGTTTGTTGTTTACTCTGGACAGAGGAGAGATCAAAAGGCTTCGGCAACCTCTCTTTCTTTTTGGCCTCGGAGCGTAATACGCTTAGCCTATGAGACTGCTGGACAGCAGCCCCCTGAAAGGATTACAGCTCATTCTACTAGAGCTGTGGCTTCCACCTGGGCCTTTAAATATGAGGCTTCTGTTGAACAGATTTGCAAATCGGTGACTTGGTCTTCGCTTAATACCTTTTCAAAATTTTACAAATTTGATACTTTTGCTTCTTCGGAGGCTATTTTTGGGAGAAAGGTTCTACAGGCAGTGGTCCCTTCCGTTTAAGTACCTGCCTTGTCCCTCCCTTCATCCGTGTACTTTAGCTTTGGTATTGGTATCCCATAAGTAATGGATGATCCGTGGACTGGATACACCTAACAAGAGAAAACATAATTTATGCTTACCTGATAAATTTATTTCTCTTGTGGTGTATCCAGTCCACGGCCCGTCCTGTCCTTTTAAGGCAGGTCTAAATTTTAAACTACAGTCACCACTGCACCCTATGGTTTCTCCTTTCTCGGCTAGTTTCGGTCGAATGACTGGATATGGCAGTTAGGGGAGGAGCTATATAGCAGCTCTGCTGTGGGTGATCCTCTTGCAACTTTCTTTTGGGAAGGAGAATATCCCACAAGTAATGGATGATCCGTGGACTGGATACACCACAAGAGAAATAAATTTATCAGGTAAGCATAAATTATGTTTTTTTAGATTAGGGGTTTGGGCTTGCAAAAGAGCTAACTGCCCTTTTAAGGGCAATGCCCATCCAAATGCCGTTATCAGGGCAATGGGAAGCTTAATTTTTTAAGCTAGTATTTTATTTGGGGGGTTGGTTGAGTGGGTGGTGGATTTTACTGTTGGGGGGGTTGTTTGTATTTTTCTTTACAGATAAAAGAGCTGATTACTTTGGGGCAATGCCCTGCAAAAGGCCCTTTTAAGGGCTATTGGTAGTTTAGTTTAGGCTAGGGTTTTTTTTTATTTTGGGGGGGCTTTTTTATTTTAATAGGGCTATTAGATTACGTGTAATTAGTTTAAATTTCTGTAATTTGTTTATTATTTTCTGTAATTTAGTGGGGTTTATTTTTTTACTTTATCTAATTTAATTTAATTTATTTAATTGTATTTCATTTAGTTAATTTATTTAATTATAGTGTAGTGTTAGGTGTTAGTGTAACTTAGGTTAAGTTTTATTTTACCAGTACTTTTGTATTTATTTTAGCTAGGTAGTTATTAAATAGTTAATAACTATTTAATAACTATTCTCCCTAGTTAAAATAAATACAAACTTGCCTGTAAAATAAAAATAAACCCTAAGGCCTAGATTTAGAGTTTGGCGTTAGCCGTGAAAACCAGCGTTAGAGGCTCCTACTGCTGGTTTTAGGCTACCGCCGGTATTTGGAGTCACTCAAAATAGGGTCTAACGCTCACTTTTCAGCCGCGACTTTTCCATACCGCAGATCCCCTTACGTCAATTGCGTATCCTATCTTTTCAATGGGATCTTTCTAACTCCGGTATTTAGAGTCGTGTCTGAAGTGAGCGTTAGACATCTAACGACAAAACTCCAGCCGCAGGAAAATAGTCAGTAGTTAAGAGCTTTCTGGACTAACGCCGGTTTATAAAGCTCTTAACTACTGTACTCTAAAGTACACTAACACCCATAAACTACCTATGTACCCCTAAACCGAGGTCCCCCCACATCGCCGACACTCGAATAAATTTTTTTAACCCCTAATCTGCCGACCGCCACCTACGTTATCCTTATGTACCCCTAATCTGCTGCCCCTAACACCGCCGACCCCTATATTATATTTATTAACCCCTAATCTGCCCCCCACATCGTCGCCTCCACCTGCCTACACTTATTAACCCCTAATCTGCCGACCGCAAAGCGCCGCCACCTACGTTATCCTTATGTACCCCTAATCTGCTGCCCCTAACACTGCCGACCCCTATATTATATTTATTAACCCCTAATCTGCCCCCCACAACGTCGCCTCCACCTGCCTACACTTATTAACCCCTAATCTGCCGAGCGGACCTGAGCGCTACTATAATAAAGTTATTAACCCATAATCCGCCTCACTAACCCTATAATAAATAGTATTAACCCCTAATCTGCCCTCCCTAACATCGCCGACACCTAACTTCAATTATTAACCCCTAATCTGCCGACCGGAGCTCACCGCTATTCTAATAAATGGATTAACCCCTAAAGCTAAGTCTAACCCTAACACTAACACCCCTCTAAGTTAAATATAATTTAAATCTAACAAAATAAATTACTCTTATTAAATAAATTATTCCTATTTAAAGCTAAATACTTACCTGTAAAATAAATCCTAATATAGCTACAATATAAATTATAATTATATTGTAGCTATTTTAGGATTAATATTTATTTTACAGGTAACTTTGTATTTATTTTAACCAGGTACAATAGCTATTAAATAGTTAAGAACTATTTTATAGCTAAAATAGTTAAAATAATTACAAATTTACCTGTAAAATAAATCCTAACCTAAGTTACAATTAAAACTAACACTATACTATCAATAAATTAATTAAATAAAATACCTACAATTACCTACAATTAACCTAACACTACACTATCAATAAATTAATTAAATAAACTACCTACAATTAACCTATCACTACACTATCAATAAATTAATTAAATACAATTCCTACAAATAAATACAAATAAATAAACTTGCTAAAGTACAAAAAATAAAAAAGAACTAAGTTACAAAAAATAAAAAAATATCTACAAACTTAAGAAAAATATTACAACAATTTTAAACTAATTACACCTACTCTAAGCCCCCTAATAAAACAACAAAGCCCCCCAAAATAAAAAATGTCCTACCCTATTCTAAATTACTAAAGTTAAAAGCTCTTTTACCTTACCAGCCCTGAACAGGGCCCTTTGCGGGGCATGCCCCAAGAAGTTCAGCTCTTTTGCCTGTAAAAAAAAAACATACAATACCCCCCCCAACATTACAACCCACCACCCACATACCCCTAATCTAACCCAAACCCCCCTTAAATAAACCTAACACTAAGCCCCTGAAGATCATCCTACCTTGTCTTCACCTCACCAGGTATCACCGATCTGTCCTGGCTCCAAAATCTTCATCCAACCCAAGCGGGGGTTGGCGATCCATCATCCGGTGCCTGAAGAGGTCCAGAAGAGGCTCCAAAGTCTTCATCCTATCCGGGAAGAAGAGGCGATCCGGACCGGCAACCATCTTGATCCAAGCGGCATCTTCTATCTTCATCCGATGACGACCGGCTCCATCCTGAAGACCTCCACCGCGGACCCATCTTCTTCCGGCGACGTCCAACTGCAGAATGACGGTTCCTTTAAGGGACGTCATCCAAGATGGCGTCCCTCGAATTCCGATTGGCTGATAGGATTCTATCAGCCAATCGGAATTAAGGTAGGAATATTCTGATTGGCTGATGGAATCAGCCAATCAGAATCAAGTTTAATCCGATTGGCTGATCCAATCAGCCAATCAGATTGAGCTCGCATTCTATTGGCTGTTTCGATCAGCCAATCAGAACTTGATTCTGATTGGCTGATTCCATCAGCCAATCAGAATATTCCTACCTTAATTCCGATTGGCTGATAGAATCCTATCAGCCAATCGGAATTCGAGGGACGCCATCTAGGATGACGTCCCTTAAAGGAACCGTCATTCTGCAGTTGGACGTCGCCGGAAGAAGATGGGTCCGCGGTGGAGGTCTTCAGGATGGAGCCGGTCGTCATCGGATGAAGATAGAAGATGCCGCTTGGATCAAGATGGTTGCTGGTCCGGATCGCCTCTTCTTCCCGGATAGGATGAAGACTTTGGAGCCTCTTCTGGACCTCTTCAGGCACCGGATGATGGATCGCCAACCCCCGCTTGGGTTGGATGAAGATTTTGGAGCCAGGACGGATCGGTGATACCTGGTGAGGTGAAGACAAGGTAGGATGATCTTCAGGGGCTTAGTGTTAGGTTTATTTAAGGGGGGTTTGGGTTAGATTAGGGGTATGTGGGTGGTGGGTTGTAATGTTGGGGGGGGTATTGTATGTTTTTTTTTTACAGGCAAAAGAGCTGAACTTCTTGGGGCATACCCCGCAAAGGGCCCTGTTCAGGGCTGGTAAGGTAAAAGAGTTTTTAACTTTAGTAATTTAGACTAGGGTAGGGCATTTTTTATTTTGGGGGGCTTTGTTGTTTTATTAGGGGGCTTAGAGTAGGTGTAATTAGTTTAAAATTGTTGTAATATTTTTCTTATGTTTGTAGATATTTTTTTATATTTTGTAACTTAGTTCTTTTTTATTTTTTGTACTTTAGCAAGTTTATTTATTTGTATTTATTTGTAGGAATTGTATTTAATTAATTTATTGATAGTGTAGTGTTAGGTTAATTGTAGGTAGTTTTTTTGATTGTGTAGTATTAGGTTAATTGTAGGTAATTGTAGGTATTTTATTTAATTAATTTATTGATAGTATAGTGTTAGTTTTAATTGTAACTTAGGTTAGGATTTATTTTACAGGTAAATTTGTAATTATTTTAACTATTTTAGCTATTAAATAGTTCTTAACTATTTAATAGCTATTGTACCTGGTTAAAATAAATACAAAGTTACCTGTAAAATAAATATTAATCCTAAAATAGCTACAATATAATTATAATTTATATTGTAGCTATATTAGGATTTATTTTACAGGTAAGTATTTAGCTTTAAATAGGAATAATTTATTTAATAAGAGTTAATTTATTTAGTTAGATTTAAATTATATTTAACTTAGGGGGGTGTTAGTGTTAGGGTTAGACTTAGCTTTAGGGGTTAATCCATTTATTAGAATAGCAGTGAGCTCCGGTCGGCAGATTAGGGGTTAATAATTGAAGTTAGGTGTCGGCGATGTTAGGGAGGGCAGATTAGGGGTTAATACTATTTATTATAGGGTTAGTGAGGCGGATTAGGGGTTAATAACTTTATTATAGTAGCGCTCAGGTCCGGTCGGCAGATTAGGGGTTAATAAGTGTAGGCAGGTGGAGGCGACGTTGTGGGGGGCAGATTAGGGGTTAATAAATATAATATAGGGGTCGGCGGTGTTAGGGGCAGCAGATTAGGGGTACATAAGGATAACGTAGGTGGCGGCGCTTTGCGGTCGGCAGATTAGGGGTTAATAAGTGTAGGCAGGTGGAGGCGACGTTGTGGGGGGCAGATTAGGGGTTAATAAATATAATATAGGGGTCGGCGATGTTAGGGAAGCAGATTAGGATAATGTAAGTAGCGGCGGTTTACGGAGCGGCAGATTAGGGGTTAATAATAATAATATGCAGGGGTCAGCGATAGCGGGGGCGGCAGATTAGGGGTTAATAAGTGTAAGGTTAGGGGTGTTTAGACTCGGGGTACATGTTAGAGTGTTAAGTGCAGACGTAGGAAGGGTTACCGCATAGCAAACAATGGGGTTGCGTTAGGAGCTGAACGCTGCTTTTTTGCAGGTGTTAGGTTTTTTTTCAGCTCAAACAGCCCCATTGTTTCCTATGGGAGAATCGTGCACGAGCACGTTTTTGAGGCTGGCCGCGTCCGTAAGCAACTCTGGTTTCGAGAGTTGAAGCTGCGTTAAAAATGCTCTACGCTCCTTTTTTGGAGCCTAACGCAGCCTTTATGTGGACTCTCGATACCAGAGTTATTTTTATGGTGCGGCCAGAAAAAAGCCGGCGTTAGTTTTTCGGGTCGTTACCGATAAAACTCCAAATCTAGGCCTAAGCTAGCTAAAATGTAACTATTAGTTATATTGTAGCTATATTAGGGTTTATTTTACAGGTATTTAGTTTTAAATAGGAATAATTTAGTTAACGATAGGAATATTTAGTTAGATTTATTTAAATTATATTTAAGTTAGTGGGTATTAGGTTTAGGGTTAGACTTAGGTTTAGGGGTTAATAACTTTAATATAGTGGCGGCGACATTGGGGGCGGCAGATTAGGGGTTAATAAGTATAGGTAGGTGGCGGCGACATTGGAGCGGCAGATTAGGGGTTAATAAATATAATGTAGGTGTCGGCGGTGTCCGGAGCAGCTGATTAGGGGTTAAAAATTTTATTATAGTGTTTGTGATGCGGGAGGGCTTCGGTTTAGGGGTTAATATGTAGTTTATGGGTGTTAGTGTACTTTTTAGCACTTTAGTTATGAGTTTTATGCTAAGGTGTTGTACCATAAAACTCATAACTACTGACTTTTAAATGCGTTAGGACTCTTGACAAGGTAGGGTGTACCGCTCACTTTTTGGCCTCCCAGGACAGACTCGTAATACCGGCGCTATGGAAGTCCCATAGAAAAAAGACTTTACAAAGTTTACGTAAGTTGTTTTGCGGTAAGTTTAAACTAACAATTAAAATAATATATATGTATTAAACTAAAATTAAACTAACTACCAAAAAATTAAACTAAAATACACATTAAAAAATCCTAACACTACTATAAAAATTACAAACTATCTAATTAAAAAAATAAAAAATACTTAATTACAAAAAAAACAAACACTAAATTACCAAAAATAACAAACAAAATTATCCAAAAAAAAACAAGAATTACACCTAATCTAATAGCCCTATCAAAATAAAAAAGCCCACCCAAAATAAAAAAAAACTTGTCTACAATAAACTACCAATAGCCCTTAAAAGCGGCTTTTGTAGGGCATTGCCCTAAGTTAAACAGCTCTTTTACCTGTAAAAAAATTACAAAGACCCACCAACAGTAAAACTCACTACGCAAACAACCCCCCAAAATAAAAAAAACTAACTCTAACAAAAACTTAAGCTACCCATTGCCCTGAAAAGGGCATTTGTATGGGCATTGTCCTTAAAAGGGCATTTTGCTCTTTTGCTTTGCCCTGAAAAGGGCATTTAGCTCTTTTATGAAAAGCCCAAACCCTAAACTAAAAATAAAAACACCCAAAAAAAACCTTTAAAAAAACCTATCACTAACCCCCTGAAGATCCACTTACAGTTTTTGAAGTCCCACTTGAATGATCTTCATCCAGGCGGCAAAGTACTCATCCAGGTGGCGAGAAGTCTTCATCCAAGCGGCCTCTTCTATCTTCATCCAGGCGTCAAAGTCCTCATCCAGGTGACAAGAAGTCTTCATCCAGACGGCCTCTTCTATCTTCATCCAGGCGTCATCTTTCATCCTCATCCTGGCGGTGCGGAGCAGGTCCATCCTGAAGACATCCGGCGCTGAGCATCCTCTTCATATGGTCACCGCCGTACACTGAATCTTCAATGCAAGGTACGCGATTCAAGATGGTGTCCCTTGCATTCCTATTGCTGATTTGATTTTGGATATTCAAATCAGCCAATAGGATGAGAGCTACTGAAAACATATTGGGTGTTCAAATCAACCAATAGGATGAGAGCTAATGAAATTCGATTTTTAGGTAAAAGAGCTGTTTAACTTAGGGCAATGCCCTACAAAAGGCCCTTTTAAGGGCTATTGATAGTTTATTCTAGATTAGGTTTTTTTATTTTGTGGTGGTTTTTTTTCTAAAATGGGTATTAGAATAGGAATAATTTTTATTATTTTTAAAAATGTGTTTGTTATTTTGTGCAATGTATTTTTTTCGTTTTGGGGTGGGTTTTTATTTTTAGATTAGGGTTTGGACATTTTATAAAAGAGCTGAATGCCCTTTTTAAAGGCAGGAAAAAAAGAACTAAATGCCCTTTAAAGGGCAATGCCCATACAAATGCCCTTTTCAGGGCAATAGGTAGATTAGGTTTTACTTTCTTTTTATTTTGTGGGTTTGGGGGGTGGGGGTTTGTATACTGTTAGGGGGTGTTTGTTTTGTTTCATAGCAAAAGAACTGTTAACTTTAGGTTATAAAAAAAAACTGAGCTAGATACAATGTAACTATTAGTTATATAGTAGCTAGCTTAGGTTTTATTTCACAGGTAAGTATTTAGTTTTAAATCGGAATTATTTAGTTAATAATTGTAAGTTTAATTTAGCTCTAGTTTAATTATGTTAAAGTTAGGGGGTGTAAGGGTTAGGGTTAGGTTTAGGATTAGGGTTACGTTAGGGTTAGGGTTAGGTTTAGTGGTTAATATATAGTTTAATTTCGGTTGCTGCGATGTGGGGGGCTAGCGGTTTAGGGGTTAATAGGTTTTTTTAGTGGCAGTGATGTGGGAGGCCAGAGGTTTAGGGGGTAATAACTTTATTTAGTGGCAGCGATGTTGGGGAGCAGCAGAATAGGGGTTAATAGATTTGTTATAGTGTGGGCGATGTTGGGTGCAAGGGAATAGGGGTTAATATTTTAGTATAGTGGCGGCGATGTTGGGGGCGGCAGATTAGGGGTTAATAGCTTTATTTAGGTGGTGGCGATATCGGGAGAGGAAGATTAGGGGTTAATAACATTATGTAGGTGGCGTCGATGTTGGGGACAGAAGATTAGGGGTGTTTAGACTCGGGTTTTATGGTATGGTGTTAGGTTTAAACATACATTTATTTTTCCCCATAGACATTAATGGGGCTGCGTTATGGAGCTTTTCATTCCGTGATCGCGGGTGTTAGACCTTTTTCTGACCCACTCTCCCCATTGATGTCTATGGGGGAAGTGTGCATGAGCACGTCAAAACAGCGCTTGGATTATGTTCGGTATAAAGCTCAACGCAGCCATATCGCATGCACAAGCCGGCTGTATCAAAACTTGTAATGGCTACGCTATAGGGGGTTAAATAACGCAACTTTTGTTGTGTTCATTAATTTCCCTATAGCGAGCATAACTTGTAATCTAGCTGATTGTTTGCTGTTACACATTATTTTCACTTTGTCTGATGAAGGGGTGAGGTCCCCGAAACGACACATATTTTTTTTGTGCATATTAAAGGCATTTTAAAAAACTTAAAGGGACATGAAGCCCAAAAATTTCTTTCATGATTCAGATAGAGAATACAATTTTAAACAACTTTCTATTATCTTATCTGTTTTATTCTCTTGGTATCATTTGCTGAAGGAGCAGCAATGCACTACTGGTTTCCAAATGAACACATGGGTGAGCCAATGACAATCAGTTTATATATGCAGCCACCAATCAACAGCTAAGACCTAGGTTCTCTGCTGCACATGAACTTGCCTAGATAAACATTTCAGCAAAGGATAACAAGAGAAAGAAGCAAATTAAATAATAGAAGTAAATTGGAAAGTAGTTTGAAATTGTATTCTCTATCTGAATCATGAAAGAAAATGTTTGGGTTTCATGTCCCTTTAAGAGAGTGTGTGTCTGTTTTGATATAATTATTACTTCGCCTTGTATCTGGTTAATGCTACAGGAGGTGAGAGCAAGCTTTTTATGATGACTTATATATATATAAAAACACGGAAATGGACAACAAATTGGAAACCACCCAATGGTGTAAAAACCTTATAGTAATCTCCGAAACAGTTATAAAACACAGAAATGGACTGCACTATCAAACTGGACCGAGTACACATCCTATGACTCTGCAAAATGCACAGCCCTGGGTGTTCAATAGCACTCACTGGCTACTGCACATTACCCAGAGGCCCAGTCAGTTAACCCCAGACAAGTCTGGGTGCAAAGCCCATAGGGAAAATTACAAAAGAAAATAACACAACATACAGAGGAAGTCTGGCACTCACTTGCAAGTACACAGCTAAGATTTAAAGAAAAAATGGATGAGTTATTTACTGCATCTAGCATTTTATTTTAACTTGTAATATGAGTGAAAACCCAATGAACACAAACCCCTTATTGCTCGTGCGTAACTGTTAGCGCTTCACTCGTAATCTAGCCCAATGAATTTTTTTCTACAATGTGGTTGATTTGTCCCAAATCAACGATGGAGACATTGGGCTAGATTATGAGAGAAGAGCTATTTATCGCTCATGCTCGTGTATTAACTCAGCTAGAAGTTGGGTGCATTGGGTAACCAATCTGTTACAAGTTGAAAGTAAAAAGTTTTTGGACAAGTGCTAACTGAACACAAGCAAAAGACGAACTTGAAACATCACGACTGCATTAACATATTCCCCTGCAGACTTCAATGGATCGTGAAAAGTAAGAAAAAAAATGAACATCCAACAATTCACGTAAATTCAATCACATTTTTGCAAGTCCACTAACCCGACATGAAATATTAATATTCACATTTTAATGTTCTTCACATAGCAAAATATGTTCTATTTATTCTTAAATGCATATTTATATATATATATATATATATATATATATATATATATGTCAGCCGTATTTGAATCAGCCTAGGATTTAACCCAACTGCTAGCGTGAAAAATAAAACAAACGCTAGCACACTGAGAAATAACCAGGACGTGACCCACTCAGGAAACAAATAATGCAGATTCAAATAATAAATATACTCTCAAGCAGGTTTGCAACAAACAAATGATAAGCATCCCTTTAAGCAGGTTTGCAGTAAACAAAAGATAAGTGTTCTTTTTAGTAGATTTGTAACAAATGATGTGTCCCTTTAAGCAGTTTTGCAGCAAACAAAAGATAAATGTTCTCTTTAGTAGATTTGTAATAAATGATAAGCGTCCCTTTAAGCAGGTTTGCAGCAAACAAAAGATAAATGTTCTCTTTAGTAGATTTGTAATTAAACAAAAGTAAATGTCCCTTTAAGCAGGTTTAGCAACAAACAAATGATAAAGTTCTTTTTTGCAGATTTATAACAAATAAAAGATTATGTCCCTTTAAGCAGGTTTGTAAAGATTGAGGGTCTAGGCAAAAGCAAGGTCAGGCAGCAATGGTCGGTTTCCAGGTGATAGTTTGAGGGTCTTAGACAATAGCAAGGTCAGGCAGGCAATGATCGTTATCCAGGAGTCAGATAGAGGGTACAGGTATAAGCAAAATCAGATTCAGGTTTAGACAAAAGTACTCACAGCACCGGAGTCAAACGAACAAACAGGCCCCGAGTGAGATCTCCCGCCGAGATTTGAAGGCAGAGAGGAGCCGTGACATCAGAGGGAGTGTCAGAGGATGCGTCACATTGCTAGGCAACGTGACGTAATTGCACATAGAGGAGATCCGGGAGCCACGGTGACACGGCGATGAACGGTAAGAATCATGACAATATATATATATATATATATATATATATATATATATATATATATATATATATATATATATATGGAAATTAAGAGCAGATAAAGCCAATCCTATCCAGCACACACTAATCCCTGATAATAATTGGATATAGCCCCCTGTAGATAGGGACCCTTCTGTATGCTGAAAAATTTGAATCAGCCAACAGGAATTAGAGCTGCTAAAATCCTATTGTCTGTTCAAATCAACCAATAGGATTTAAGCAGCTCTCATTCTATTGGCTGATTTGAATGAGAGCTGCTTAAATCCTACTGGCTGATTAGAACAACCAATAGAATTTTAGAAGCTCTAATTCCTATTGGCTGATTCAAATTTTTTAGCCAATAGGAATGCAAGGGATGCCATCTTGAATCGCATTCCTTGCATTTAAGATTCAGTGTACGGAGGCGACTGTATGAAGAAGATGTTCTTCAGGATGGGCCCGCTCCGCACCGCCGGGATCAAGACAGAAGATGCCGTTTGGATAAAGATTGAAAAAACACCTGGATGAATACTTTTCGCCACTTGGATGAGGACTTCACCACCGGGATGAAGATTGAAGAGGCCGCCTGGATGAAGATCGTTCAAGCGGGACTTCAAAAGCTGTAAGTGGATCTTCGCGGGTTAGTGATAGGTTTTTTTAAGGGTTTTTTGGATGAGTTTTTATTTTAGATTAGGGTTTTGGCATGTAAAAATGGGTAATAGAATAGGAATAGTTTTTATTATTTTTGATAATTTGTTATTTTGTGTAATGTATTTTTTTCTTTTGGGTGGGTTTTTATTTTTAGATTAGGGCTTGGGCAGCAAAAGAGCTAACTGCCCTTTAAAGGGCAATGCCCATACAAATGCCCTTTTCTGGGCATTGGGTAGATTAGGTTTTACTTTATTTTTATTTTTTGGGTTTAGGGATGGGGGGTTGTATACTGTTAGGGGGTGTTTGGTTGTTTTTGTAGCAAAAGAGCTGTTAACTTTAGGGAAATGCCCTACAAAAGGCCTTTTTAAGGGCCCACAAAAGGCCCTTTTAAGGGCCCTTGGTAGTTTATTATAAAATAGGGTTTTTTTTATTTTGGGGTGGGTTTTTTATTTTTAAAAGGGTATTGGAATAGGAATAATTTTTATTGTTTTGGATAATGTTTGTTATTTTTTGCAATGGTAGTTTTTTTATTTTTTGTAATTTTAGTGTTTGTTATTTTTTGCAATGGTAGGTTTTTTTATTTTTTGTAATGTTAGGTTTTAGTGTAATAATAGGTTCTAGTGTAAGGCAAGTTAGTGTTTTATTTCACAGGTAAGTTTGTATTTATTTTAACTAGGTAGTTAGTAAATAGTTAATAACTATTTACTAACTGGTCTACCTAGTTAAAATAAATACAAACTTACCTGTTAAATACAAATAAAACCTAAGCTAGCTACAATATAACTATTAGTTATATTGTATCTAGCTTAGGTTTTATTTAGTTAATAATTGTAATTTAGCTCTATTTAAATTATGTTAAAGTTAGGGGGTGTTAGGGTTAGGGTTAGGTTAGGGTTAGAGATACATTAAATTTAGGGTTTAATATAGTTTAATTTAGGTTGTTGCGATGTGGGGGGCTGGCGGTTTAGGGGTTAATAGGTTTATTTATTGGCAGTGATGTGGGAGGCCAGAGGTTTAGGGTTTAATAACTTTATTTAGTTGAGGCGATGTTCGGGAGCAGCGGAATAGGGTTTAATAACTTTAATTTAGTGGCAGCGATGTTGGGGTGCAACGGAATAGAGGTTAATAACTTTAGTATAGTGGCAGCGATATCGGGAGCAGCAGATTAGGGGTTAATAACATTATGTAGGTGTCGGCAATGTCGGGGGCAGAAGATTAGGGGTGTTTATACTTAGGCTTTATGTTAAGGTGTTAGGTTTAATCGTAACTTTTCTTTTCCCCATAGACTTTAATGGTGCTGCGTTACAGAGCTTTTCTTTCCGCGATCGCAGGTGTAAGACTTTTTTCTGACCCGTTCTCCCCATTGATGTCTATGGGGAAAGCGTGCATGAGCATGTCAAAACACTGCTTGTTTAGCTTAAAAAACCCATATCGCACGCACAAGCTACGCTATAGGGGGTTTTATATATATATATATATATATATATATATAAATATAAATAGATATATATGTGTGTGTATATGTATATATATATATATATATATATATATATATATATAGTGCAGATACAAATGGCCAAAAATCCTTCTGAGATTCAAATAAAGGATTAACTTCCTAAAAATAGGATTGGGTAGGCATTTATTTCATTTTACAAGGATAATCATTCAGATAGAGAAAGAGTGCACAAGGATTTCCCTGTGCTTAGTGTAAGGTAGAGATAATGGCCTCTAGCAGACAGAACCATCAAGCACAAGGTTAGAGGATTAATGGGTAGTAATGAGCTGACCCATTAATCCCTAAAGTTTGAGCCCTGAATGGTAAAGCGACCGTGATAGCAATAAAAGTAAATGTACTAAAAAGGTCATGAGCAAGAATAAGGACAAACAATTAAGGTCAGTTCAGGCAGCACAATACTATACACCAAGGTTAAAGGGAAATTAAAGAGACATTAACACTAAATATTTATATCATACATATGAGCACGACTTCAATATGTTATATATAATCTAGAGTCGATGTCTATGTACAATTGGATCTTAAAGGGACATCAAACTCATAGGGCTCCATTTATCAAGCTGCATATGCAGCTTTGGAGTGCCTTCTGTGCAACCTGCTGTCCATAGTTAGGAGGTAGCGGTCATCAGACTGCTGCTTCCTAACCTGTATGCAAGCTCTTAGCTGACAGATTAAAATAACCATGGACAAGTCCGACCGGGTAGATCACCAGCACCTGCTCACGCACAATTTTCCTTTCATGATCAGGGGGCGGCATTGCCCAATTACTGGCCGAGATGCCAGATGGACAGGTTTGCGGTAGCAATCCTCATCCATCTAGCCATTGTTAAATGGGACTCATAGTATACATCAATAATAAACACTGCATTATATGATTTTTTTAGATCACTTTACAACATTTTGCAAATCAAAAGTAGTTCAGTATGCCTTTAGGCTCACTGGAAACAGCTGTTAAGAAGCAGTGGTCTTAAGACTGCCTCTGAGGCTGCAGACATCAATCCTCCTGATCGCATACGATCGGGTTGAATCTGCAGGGGGCAGCATTGCACAAGCTGTTCACTATAACTGCTTGTGCAATGTTAAATGCCGACAGCATATGCTTTAGCGAAGATGTAGCATATCATGTCCGCCAGACATTGCTAAATCGGGCCCATAATCTTGAGCTACAATGTTTATTTATAAATGTACATTGCGTGCAAGTTAAGTCGGGAGAGATGAGAAATAATAAGTATTCACTAGAAATGTGCGATTCGTTTCGGATTGATTCGGAAATTCGGCCGAATTTGGTAAATTCGGGATTCGGATAGATTCGAATTTCTGAATTAAAATAGTGCCGAATCTACCAAATAAATCCGAATTAGTTCGGATTTATTCGGTAGATTCGGATGGCCATGGATTACACTAGTATTGTACAGTATATTAGGTTATATAAATCTGCTATGGGTTAAACCTAATATACAGTACATAATACTAGTCTAATACACAGCACATCCCACCTAACACTTACCGAAATTCTGAATTTCCGAACTGAATCGAACCGAATCAAGCCGAATTTATTCGAATCCGAATAAATCCGAAACGAATTGATTCAAATTTTTCCGAATTCGAATCGATCCGATCCAAAATTCGAAAAAATCTGAATCGATCCGAACCAAATTTTTTTGCCCTGCACATGTCTATTCACAGAATATCTCTGTAGTGTTCATGAGAAAACATATTTTCTTCTAGACAGTTTAACACAAGAAGGAATAAGAGAACTAAATTGTCTTTAAGTATTATCAGGTTGCTCATGTTAAATGAAAAATTCTTCCCTTGTTTAAATTCATTATTCAAGATTTCAGTAAAAAAATGATTAAAAAATCTGTGTCTAAAAAAAAGTTGATCTATTTTTCAGATTGTCTGTTAGGTGATTTACTTTTGCCTTGTAGGTGATGGTGAATTGAAGCTCAGGGCCCAATAATATTCTTGATAGAATTTTTCATGAGACTTCTGGGGTGAATGAATTTACTGTAACATAGATTTTGTTCTGATGAGAAATACAAGAGTGGAAATTTTTTTTTAGAATAGAGAGAAGGTGAACAAGTATTAGAGATCACATAACTTATTTTCTTGCTCTGTTATTTAGTAATGATGTTTTGTACATATGGGGTGTTCCAATTAGTGAAACTGATGCATGTTTAATAGCAGACTGTTTATCAAATAAACAAGAAGTAGGACTGTGCAATATATTGTATAATGTGATCAGTGATATCCTTAGTTTATTTATTAGTGTTCATAACATAAAAGGTCACAGGGGCCTCCTTAGGTAAATGCAGTGATCATTGTAAAGAAAGTGCCAAATACATTAGTTTGTACCCTCTTGGTATAGCTCCTTCTCTCCACTCCTTTTTGTATTATCCAGTTATCTCCTTGCATCCCTGTCTTCTTTTGTTGGTTGAACTCACAAGGACAGGGAGAAACACAGTACTACTTGTAACCTAAAACCATCAGAAACAGGATTAACTGATTCATTTTAACCTCCAAAGTTGTACATTTAGGGCCAGATTACAAGTGGAGTGCTAAATATCGCTTTTGTGAAAGCATTATTTGCGCACCACTGAGTAATACCAGTGCACGCTTCTGTTATCTTGTATCTAAGCCTGCGCAGACTGCCACCTTATTTCAGTTCTTTTGACAGACTTGCATTTTAGCCAATCAGTGCTGACTCATAAATAACTCCACAAGAGTGAGCATGATATTATCAATGCACTGAGATAAGAGGCGACCTTCAAGGGCTTAGAAATTAGCATATTTAGGTTTAGTCTTCAACAAAGAATACCATAAGTACAAAGTAGATTTGATGACACAAATATATTGGAAAGTTGTTTAAAATTGCATGCCCCATTTGAATAAGGAAAGTTTAATTATGATTAGACTGTCCCTTTAATGAAAGGAATAGCCAATATTTAAAATATGTAAGAAACTGAAAACTTTATTAGACTTGGATTCTAGTTTAACATAACAGGTTTCAATGTTCAATGTTCTATTGTTCTATCTACAAGAAAATGTTCTCTGCTATCAAGATAATTTTTTAATATATTGGGAGCTCAGACCTTACTTGAGACCCTATCCGCCTCTTTCATTTTTTCACTAGAAGATTGGTAAGGGTTACTGAAATAGGGGTTGAGGATTACCTCTTTTATGGCATTGTCAGTACTGTCGTGGGTAAATCTCTCAGCCATAACTGCCTTTGGCATCATGGGGACCCCGTCCCTCAGCCTCCACCAAAGGGGTTACAGATATATCTGATCATATCCTCTGGAGTATTTATACTTGCACTGGATGGGCTATCTACTGCATCAGCATTTCTGTGAGGCAAAAAGGCCTCAGCAAGCTGGTAAAATCAGTGAAGGGGTTCTGCAGTAAAGGTAAGTGACTCAGACACCATATATAACCCATTTACTATCATTGGTATCCTATATAATAAATACCATATAGTCTGGGGATTTCTAGCCCTTACACTTGGTACAGCGTATGCTGTCAGCATTTATCGATGTGCAGCGGACATGATCCGCTATATTAGATCATGTCCGCTCACACCATAGTAAATAGGTCCCTAAGTCAGAACTGCTAGCGGCAATTCTCAGACCAAGAAGCACAAACGTAAATCTGGAAATTTGTCTCATACTCCTTGTCGCTCTCAGTTAACTGAGTATTTAGCTCTATTACCACCTATTTTACAGTCCTCTTACTCTGAAGACTCATTTACTAACTCCTCTGAGGGTGAAATCTCCTCAAATGACCTTGAACTGGTAACAGAGCCTGATTTCACTTTCAGATTTAGAGTGGATAATATCCTTTCCTTCTACAGGAAATTATGAACACCCTAGAAATGTCAGAACAGAATCCAGTAATTTAAAAACCTGTAAATAAGTTAAACCAGGTTTTTAAATCTCTGCCAAAGGCTACACAGGTGTTTGAAGCTTCTGACTTGGTAACAGATTATATTGCTAAGGAATAGAAGAAACCTGGCATTCCTTTTACTCCTTCTAAAATATTCAAGAAGTTGGATCCTCTTGTAGAAAATAATCTATCCATCTGGAAGATGGTTCCTAAAGTAGACTGAGCTATTTAAACTCTTACAAAATGTACAAATATTACCATTGATGAGAGTTCCTTGTTTAAGAATCCAAAGGGCCCAATACTAAAAAACTAATGGGCCCAATACTAAAAAAACAAAACATAAATTTCAATCAGCTCTGCAACTTAGACCAGCAATGGCAGTCACTTGTGTGGCCGCTGCATCTTCCTTTTCGTGTGATTCTCTTTTTAAAATTTTTCCAAACAGTCATCAGAAGATGTCCATAACTGCACTAAAGTACTTAAGATGTCTAATAATTTTATTTGTGATGCAATTTTTGACATTAATAAATAATTCCATTGCTATCCTGTTAAGGAGAGTTTTATGGCTTAAATCCTGCTCTCTAAGAACTATAGTAAATTGCTTTTTGGATCTGAAAGACCATTTCCAGTCTTAAAGGTTTGCTTTTCTCAACAAGCATTACCAGTTTGTGACTCTACCGTTTGGTTTAGCCACTGCCCCTTGCATATTGACAAAGGTTTTAGGGGCTCTATTGGCAATAATCAGAACACAGGGGATCTCCATTGCTCCTTATTTGGACAACATCTTGATCCAGGCCTCGACCTTTTTTCTGGCATCCTCTCATACCCAGAGGGTAATTTCTTTCCTTCAGACTCAAGGATGAAATATCAATATTCCCAAGAGTTCTTTAACCCCAACTACAACAGTAGTCTTTCTGGAATTGATAATAGAATCTGTTCAAATGCATATGTTTCTCACAGACATTCAAAAACACAATATGCAAAAAAGCCTATGGTCTCTAAAGATGATTAATTCTCCATCTGTAGCATAGTGTTTGGACGTATTGGGTCTTATGGTAGCGGCTTCAGATGCAGTACCATTTGCTCATTTTCATCTTCATCCCCTTCAGCTATCCATGCTTCATCAGTGGTCAAAGGATTACTTTTAACTAGAGCAGAAAATAGAGCTCAGTTCCTCTTTCAAACAGTCTCTTTTATGGTGGAGGGACAGTCCTTTTTTGACACTTTGAGCCTCTTCTCTTCAGCCTACTTGGACCGTAGTCACTACAGACACAAGTCTAACAGGTTGGGGAGCTGATTGGGATTCACAGAGGGTGCAGGGAGTGTGGTCTCCTCAGGAGGCGAGGGTACCCATCAACGTTCTAGAATTTTGTGCGATCCTTTCAGGCTCTTCACTCTTGGCCCCTTCTCAGACAGGAAAAATGAATTAATCTCCAATCAGACAACATCACGGCTGTAGCTTACATCAATCATCAAGGAGGGACTCAGAGTCCCCTTGCCATGCAAGAAGTCTCTCACATTCTGTCTTGGTCAGAGAAAAACCACTGCACGCTGTCTGCTGTTTACATTCTGGGAGTGAACAACTAGGAAGCTAGTCCTAAAATGGGGTCTTCCAGATATAAACCTTATGGCATCCAGACTGAACCACATACTTCAGATTTATTTTGCAAGGTCAAGAGATCAAAGAGATCAAATAATTGATGCTCTAAATTGTCCTTAGGACTTTCATCTGGCCTATCTATTTCCCCTGCTTGTTCCGAGAGTCATAGCAAGAATCAAAGTGGAACTAGCATCATTAATCCTCATAGCTCCTGCTTGGCCACACAGAACTTGGTATGCAGATCTCATTCAGATGTCATCCTCCCCTCCTTGGACTCTTCCTCTCAGGAAAGACTTTCTGTCCCAAGGTCCCTTTTATCATCAAGACTTCAGATCTCTGAATTTGATGGCGGGGAGGTTGAGCACCTAATCCTCAAGTGTAGAGGCTTCTCAGATTCTGTAATCTCCACTCTTCTGCAAGCCAGAAAACTGGTTACTTAAAAGATTTACCATAAAATATGGAAATATTATTTTCTTTGGTGTTCTTCAAAAGGTTTCTGTTGGAAATCATTTAGAATTCCAAGAAGTCTTCAGTTTCTCCAGGATGGTCTGAAGAAAGGTTTGTTGGCTAGCTCTTTAAATGGTCAAATTTCTGCCTTGTCTGTTTTGTTTCATAAAAGTTGGCTAAGTTGCCTGATGTTCAAACATTTGTTCAGGCCTTGGTGAGAATTCACCCTGTTATTAGGCCTATTTCTCCACCTTGGAATATTAACTGGTTTTATCTGTTTTTCAAGGTCCTCCTGTTGAACCTATGCATAATTTAGGTCTAGAATTGTTGTCTTGGAAGGTTATTTTTCTTCTAGCCATATCTTCAGCTAAACAAGTTTCTGAACTCTCAGCTCTTTCTTCTGATTCTAACTTTTTTGTTTTTTCACCAGGATTAAAGGAGCAGTTCACTCAATGTAAAAGGTGTTATTTAGCAGCAATTTTGTAGTATGATTAAAATGAAAGGAGAGCACTGTTTTTTATTTATTTATTTCAATATGTAATATTTTAAACTTTTTTGTTTGCTTCTTAGCATTTCAGCTCGGCAACCCTGGAACACCCTGATAAAAGGGTTGTACTTCAAAAATGTCTAACCCTGCCCCTTGGCCTATCAAATTGCTTTATTCAATTTTATGCTAAGTAGCAGAGAGGCACGCTCTCTACATCAAGGGAGCGCACTGGTGACTGGGGGGCACGCTTCAAAGGAATCCAAGTGCATTTCTCCAGAGCACAGGACACTAATAGCGCTACATTCTAATATTACTCTGGTGATACTAAGGCTAGCGGTGCCTATGTTATGTAATCAGAAACGGAGCTGTCAAACAAACAAATTCTTATATGATCTGTGTTAGTAATGTGGAAATAAACGGTCAGCATTGTATAGTGAATTCCGGTCAGCATTGTATAGTGAGTTACGGTCAGCAGTGTATTGGGAATTACGGTCAACAGTGTATTGGGAACTTCAGACATAGCTTGCAGGTTATCTCTCATAGCCCTCACGTAACACTACTTAGTCATAACCTGGAGAGCAGTTGCTTATACATGATGTACTTTTTATTGTTGATACTTAGGCTAGCGGTGACTATATATATATATATATATATATATATATATATATATAGTTAGAAAACCAGCAATAAAACAAACAAACCCTTACAGGATCCTAAGTATCAACAATAAAAAGTACACCATGTATAAGCAACTGCTCTCAGTGGACTGACCATAATAGGCGGGATCAGACTGATATACTACAGGAAAGTTCTGCTCTGTAAAAATCATTACTAGGCTAAAATAAGCTGCACCCAGGTGGTAAATCACCATAGAACATGCTAACAATAGTATTGAGCCAGTTGTTCATTCCTGTGAGTGTGCTTCTCTCTGTGTGTATTTAGTCTCCCTATGGGGAAAAGGGGAAACCAGACGTGGACTCCTTGCTCAGTGTGCTTAGAGGAATATGGCTACACCTCACTGATGAGGCCCAATGAAGGCCGAAACGATCGTCTGGGGTTGCTGTGTTCCTTGTTTAGAAAGGAATTGCCTGGTATTTCGGCGCTGGACTGATCGTAATAGGTGGGATCAGGCTGATATACTACAGGAAAGTTCTTCTCTGTAAAAAGCATTACTGGGCTAGAAGAAGCTGCACCCAGGTGGTAAATTGCCATAGAACAGACTAACAATAGTATTGAGCCAGTTGTTCATTCATGTGAGTGTGCTTCTCTCTGTGTGTACTGTATATATATATATATATATATATATATATATATATATATATATATACACATATATATATATATATATATATATATAGAGAGAGAGAGAGAGAGAGATGTATATATATAATATATATGTATTTAAAAAAAAAAAAACAGTTTCCTGTATGTGAAGAACATTAAATTAATAAACGGCTTGATTACAAGTGAGGCGCTATCTTATCGTGTGCCTGTAAAGGGGCAAATGTGCCCATTTATGGGCGCACATTAAATAACCAGCCATTACAAGACCTCTGGTTAAAAAAAAAGTGGCCCCAATTACTACAAAATAAAGTGGACAGTACAGTACCATGAGATATATATATATATATATATATATATATGACTTCCTCTTTCCCACCTCTCGCCCCTTCAATCCAACCTAAATGCCTCTTCCAGGCTAATCCACCTTTCCTGTCGCTACTGCTGCTACACCTCTCTGCGAGTCCCTTCATTGGCTCCCCATTTACAGCAGAATCAAATTCAAAATTCTCACCCTTACATACAAAGCTCTCGCCAACACCGCTCCCCACTACCTATCCTCTCTAATCAACAAGTACACTCCAGCCCACCCACTAAGATCCAACAATGACCTGCTCCTTGCATCTTCGACTATCACCTCTTCCCATGCTAGACTGCAGGACCCTCTGGAACACTTTCACTCATGCTGTGAGGCTTTGCCCTAATCTTTCTTCCTTTAAATGCTCCCTGAAGACTTTTTTGTTAAGAGAAACCTACCACCCAACTCAGTAATAAATTAATTTCACTTACCTAACATCTCCCTCATCTAACTCTTCATTAACATCTTTTTCAATTTTGCAGTCCTCACCTCCTGTTTCTCAACCTCCTACCCTTCTAGATTGTAAGTTCACACAAAAAAGGACCCTCAATTCCTACTGTATGTGTTTGTAAAATTTTCTCTTGTTTCTTACAAGTTTTATATCCTTGTTTTGTTTAATTGAATTGTACCCAAGTTCGATACCATTGTTTTATTTAAATGAATTGTACACATGTACAGCGCTTCGGAACATGTTGGCACTTCATAAATGAAGTATAATAATAATAATAATATGACCATTTTTATTAGTTTTTTTAAACAAAAAAAACTGCATGAAGCAGTTATAAGGGGTTTAAATGAGTGGATGTGGGGTGTTAAATAAATTTGGCCTTTACATGGAAGTCAATGGGAGACTGTGTTTTTATTGCTGCCCAACGCTGCGTGATTTGCCCCCCTGCACTATGCTAGGTGGTTTGCTTTGGCTGCCGGCATGAAAACGAGGCTCGATTTGGAGCCTATGGAAGCGCTTGGCTTTCGGCAATGTGAACATGAGGTCGCATTTGCATTGTGCCCACTTGAAATACCAGCACACATTGCGCTCCACTCGTAATCTGGCCCTACATATTTACAGAAAATACACAGTATAACACATTCTTATATATTATTAAAGAATTATTATTCAGACATATATATATATATATATATATATATATATATATATATATATATATATATATAAAAGCAAATAAGCAAAACACGGAAAGTGGAACAGTACTCCCAGACTGGACCGGGGACACATCGCATGACCCTGAAACACTGCTCAGCTATGGTACTATACCACTCTCAAAAAGCTGCATTATTTCTAGAGTCACATGCAGTCTTGACCCAGACCAGCCTGGGAGCAAGTCCCTAGAGAAAATTACTAAATAGACATTACAATACACACAAAAGTAAAGTCTAGCACTCACTCACAAGCTCTCAGCTAAGTTTAAAAGAAACTGGAAGAGTCAGTTACCGCGGTAACTGACGCTTCAAGTTTCTTTTAAATTTATCTGAGAGCTTGTGAGCGAGTGCTAGACTTTATTTTTGTGTGTCTATTGTAATATATATATTCATATACATATATACACACATTATTGACATGTTGTCAAATACATGGCCATATAACATGTACCTTTGAATCCTTATAAAATATGTTTGTTAATATTTATGTGACTAATTTTTATCAGATAGTGTTTATATGAGAATAACTGTTTATGTTAATGCATTTATGCTGTGTTTGTTGCAACTTTTTTATCCATAATCTGTTACATAAGGTCTTCGGTTACACTAATTTGGCATGCATTAAATTCAGTTGCACTCAATTGAACGCAGTTACTTTCAATTTGTAATATGCAAACAAATTAAAGCACCAGCAATATAACACTTGTTATGTAGCCCTATAACATTTGTGTGGTTCACTTACTGAAATTTGACTTACAATAGGGATTTAATGTAGGTAGCTAAAACAGCTAAAAAAATAGACTCAGCACTGGGATCTAAAAAAGATTTAGCAGTGAAAGGGTTAAGAAAAAACCTGTATGTATATATATATATATATATATATATATATATACATATATATATATATATATATATATATATATATATATATATATATATATATATATATATATATATATATATAAATATATATTCTGTATATATATAAAATTAAAAATAGGTATAGATAAATGCATATAAATATATAGGAATATCTATTTATAAAAACATAGAACATAATCCCCTATGTTAATGTTAGAAAGTGAAATATTTACAGTAAGTACACAGTATAACAATTAAATATGAACATTCCATAAATATGTTTTTACATGTTTTCATCTAATTAACAGCAAAGCGTTCTAATGCACTTATATATAAATGTATTTATGTGTTTATATATGTATTTATGTCTGTAAATACACATTATAAATACATATGTACATACATATACAGTGAGGGGAAATATTATTTGATCCCCTGCTGATTTTGTACGTTTGCCCACTGACAAAGAAATGATCAGTCTATAATTTTAATGGTAGGTTTATTTGAACAGTGAGAGACAGAATAACAACAAATAAATCCAGAAAACCGCATTTCAAAAAAGTTATAAATTGATTTGCATTTAAATGAGTGAAATAAGTATTTCATCCCCTATCAATTAGCAAGATTTCCGGCTCCCAGGTGTCTTTTATATAGGTAATGATCTTAGATTAGGAGCACTCTCTTAAAGGGAGTGCTCCTAATCTCAGCTTGTTACCTGTATAAAAGACACCTGTCTACAGAAGCAATCAATCAATCAATCAATTACATTTGAAAGTCTCCACCATGGCCAAGATAGTTTGTGGATGGGTATTCCAGCATGAGAATGACCCAAAACACACGGCTCAGGCAACAAAGGAGTGGCTCAAGAAGAAGCACATTAAGGTCCTGGAGTGGCCTAGCAAGTCTCCGGATCTTAATCCCATAGAAAATCTGTGGGGGGAGCTGAAGGTTTAAGTTGCCAAACTTGAGCCTCAAAACCTTAATGACTTGGAGAGGATCTGCAAAGAGGAGTGGGACAAAATCCCTACTGAGATGTGGGCAAACCTGGTGTCCAACTGCAAGAAACATCACTTATTAAAGAACCCCTATAAACAGACGAGATAAGGGAAAGGAACTAGATCTCTTAGATGTATGTCCATTTAGGCTAAGCCTATGTATCCCTAAAAGGCAGTGCCTGAATACCAAAGAATATTTACCAAAAAATAGGGTGAGAAGAAAAGGGGTATTATGTGGCACACTTACATTAAGAGCCTAGAGTACTATATAGGTATGGGCATGAAAGGACAGATTAAACATAAAATATAACCAGTGTATTTGTATAAAATCATGAGAACATTAAAAAAAAAAAAAAACAGTGCATTTGTATACACACGACTGATTATTTATTTGAATTGCCTCTATGTTATTAATAGGAACAAAAAAGTTACTGTTTCCCCCGATTAGCTAGAAAAAAGGAAAACAAGTAACCAATAACGATTAATTCACAATCAAAGTCACACCAAAGTAACACCTCTTAGTTTGGGGTACAAACAATTATGGCAGCTATTATCCAGACTCCAACTACATGTTTGGGTATAAGATACGATGATATAATAATCATCCAACAATATTAAACGTAGAAGAGAGGGTGTTAAAACATGTGTTTATAGGGAAAACACTTGAGATAGATTTAGCGCAAGCTTCCCCTGTACTAAGTGGTAATTATTAGAATCAAAAATCTTAGTACAGATGGAGGCGAATAAGGTGAAAAGTGCCAAAAACACTTTCCCAGTGATAATATATATTGTATTAACCCGCAATCATTATCTTTAAAGTAACCCCCAATACTGTTACTGGTTTAGAGCAATGAAAAATAGATTATTTAAGTTATAAAGGCTATGTGCCAATTAAGGCCAACAAAATTAGACTGATATGCTATAATTGATACAGATATGTACAGGAGAAGCAGTGTGAATGCCTGATGCGCGTTTCGCCAACTGCTTTTTCACACATACATATACATCTTTAGACATGTATATAAATGTATCTCTATGTTAAAGCCCTTTGTTTGCTGTTTTTTCTAACACCTGAGACCTTATATCTTTGAGCCCTTATAACTTGTTTGTGCAATATTTATTTTTTAATAATTTTTATTAGATGTTTTAATTGTTAGGGTACCTGTATGTTGTAATGTATTTGTGATGTGTTTTGTGACACTTTTTTTTTTCTCCTGAAACAGTTAACCAGAGCTCTGAGGACATGGTAATCATTCTAGCTTAAATCACAATTGCACTCAAGTGAACACGTTTTCAACTTGTAATTGGAGTATACAGCACAATATACTATTGGAGTATACAGCATAATATACTATTGGAGTATACAGCACAATATACTATTGGAGTATACAGCATAATATACTATTGGAGTATACAGCACAATACACCATTGGAGTATACAGCACAATATACCATTGGAGTATACAGCACAATATACTATTGGAGTATACAGCACATTATACTATTGAAGTATACAGCATAATATACTATTGGAGTATACAGCATAATATACTATAGAAGCATACCGCATAATAAAAACATTCTGCATAAGTTCCTCACAAATAAAACATATTTTGAACTGACTCTGCCTTTATGTTGTTAACCTGTCGCCATCCATGCTAAAGGAGCAAATAAACTATACAGACGTTAATACAGTTACTGCAGTTTATAATACACATTATACAAGACCTGTTATAGCAACTGATCTGCAGAAGTCTGTCTTAATAAACTCCATTCCATACAATATTATTTCATATTTAAATAACTCTAATAACATTTACCATTAACTGTTATATTTGAATGCTATTCTGCCTACCTGAAACAGATAAATAACTCTGCTTTACTCTGGTGCTATGTTTCGTAACTGCTTTCAGTGTTTGCTTCAGGATTACTGAACCAGTGAGACGTTTCCATGGTAACAATTAGTTACTGTGGCTGAGAACATAGCGATCGCTACCTGCTGGTAGGAGGTTAGAATAGCAGCACAAGAACTATGGACAATTCAGTAATGAATTTGTCAATAACAAACAAACAAAACGTTTTTTTTTTAAAAATAGCTTAATACTCAATTCTGCATACTGTATTCTTTTGGGGTGCAATGAGTTTAATACCCTTTTAATACACAGAGTGCCACACTCTCCCCCACAAAATTAAATGTCAACAGACATTTTTTCTCTTTTTAAAGACTAACACATTAGATCTGTGTATTATAAGAACTGGCTGTTTAGAAGTTGTATTCTTTAACAAAACACAAATATATATAAATATATTCACAGGAATAAATTCTTAACATGGTAGTTACACTTTTTACTGTCTACCAAGGGTCACGGATAAAGCTCATGGTGCACTATACGCCTGGACCATAATACTTTTGCTATTGCATTTGTTCACTTAAACCAGTTTCTTTATATTACACTTTACTGTAATCAGACTCAATGTGACGACCTACAGTTACTCTTAGTCTGATACAACCATATCTCTTCCACACATTTGACATGATACATCCTAAAGAATTTCATAAAATAAATATTAAGCTTTCACAACAATGTTACTGGTCAGTATACTCTAATGTCTATAACAGTATTTTAACTTTCCATTCTCTAGATATCACTTTAATAAGTGATCTGTAAGTCTATTGTATTCTATGGTCTCCAGAAGCTTGAACTACAATGTGTTGTGTGAATGTCCTTCACCGGTACTTCTCTTTGTATCACAGAAGGTTGCCGTAAGGTTTCATTAGTCAACATTCTTGGTTGGTGTCTCTCTCTCTGTCGTTGTGATCTAGATGATTGTACAGGGTTTTCTTGTTCTTCATCGGAAGACTGTTTTGCTTCAAGTGCTAGCTGAGAAACTTGATCTTCACATTAACTGTGTCTATCATCTTGTAAATCTTCATCAAATGGTATCAATACTTCTACATCATCTGGCGGTAAATATTCATTTGACTGTTGGGTGACATGGGGTTGGAAACCTCTAGCTTTGGGGTTTAGTATTGAGTCTCTATTTTTAGAATTCTTTTCTACGAGAGGCTTTAATCTGTATACTAGTTCCTCTGAGTCACTATCCAGGTTACATTGAGGCTGTGTCTTTTGTTTTACTTTCCTTTTCTTCTTCAGATAATATTTTTTCTTTGGTTTTGGCTGGTCTGTGGCCTTTTCGGGTTTTTCCAGTGGTAAGTGCTCACATGGCATAAACAAATTTCTGTGAATTACTCTGTTTCTACCTTCTTTGTTTTCTGGTCTGATTTCATAGACAGGGCTTTCTTTGCTTTTCTTTGCACAACTATGTGAACTTTCTCTTCCCAGTAGGATCAAATTTTCCCAGGTCCTCCTCTTTCAGTTAAGTTGTGAACAAGCACTCGACCACCAGGTTGTAAATCATTCCCATGGATTCTTCTATCATAGTATACTTTTCCTCTTGTTGCTTCTTTTTTGGCTGCAATGTGGTATGCTTCACTCATTCTCTTTTGCCAGTCTGTTACATAGTCTTGATATGTTTCTTGTTTTTTCCAACAGGATGATTGAACAGAAGGTCAATAGGAAGTCTTGGGGATCTCCCAAACAATAGATAATACGGTGAATATTCGGTAGTCTCACTGCGCGTGCAATTGTAGGCGTGAACAACTTTTCCCAATTAGTTCTTCCAGTCTGTCTTCTCTTTTTCTGTCAGAGTTATCAACATGGATTGCAGTGTCCTGTTGAACCTTTCAACTTGGCCATTTCCTTGAGGGTGATATGGTGTTGTATGAGAGCCACAGACTCTAGAGAGTTCTTTCTGCCTTGTAAAATCTGATTCTCAAACTCTTTTACCATATCATGGTGGATCTTGTTTGGGAACCCAAACTTGAGTGCAAAATCATTAAAGATCTTCTCAGCTACAGTCTTGGTGGCTTTGTTTCTTGTGGTATAGGCCTGTGTGAACCGGGTGTAGTGATCCATGACTACTAGGATGTATTCATATCCTTGTTTACATGTCTCCAAATGCAGAAAGTCAATGGATACTATTTCAAATGGATAAGTTGTGGTAATGGTAGACAACGGTGCTCTAGTAGGCTTATTGGACTTCTTTTTCTTAAGACATTCACAGACTCTGGTCACAAAGTGCTCAACATCCTTTTGCATATGTTGCCAGTAGAATCGATCTCTAATTAAATTAAGTGTCCTTTCAACACCAAGGTGTCCATTTCTTGGTGTAATTCTTTAAATATGAGTGGGTGGTATTCTTTGGGCAAGGTCAGTTGGTCTTGTTCCAACGTTTATCTGTATAACACTCCATCTTTGTTCACATACAATTTTGTTAATTGTTTCAGTAATGACCAGACATCTGGGTGCTCTGTCTTCTGGACTTCATTTCCCGGACACTGATTCTTTGACTTGCACCCCAGAACTCTTCCAATGATGGGGTCTTTTTCTTGAGACTTTCGAATCTGCTCCATAGTCAGGGGGCTAGCAACTGTACTTGAGACTGCATCTTGTACCAGTTCCAGTGCACTTGTGAAAACTGTTCCTATCCCCTGGGATGGTCCATCCCACTCTACAGGTAATCCCAGTATTGAAGAGCTGATGATATACTGTTTGATTTTGTTGATTTATGTAGTCATTTATCTCTAACGATATTCAGGATAAACCCTCTGCATCTGCATTTGACTTGCCTGGACGGTATTGAATAGGGAAGTTAAAAGGTGAGAGGGTTGTTGTCTGTATACACCACAAATGAAGCTGTATGGTACAAATAGTCCCTGAATCATTCACATATGACCCATTTCAATGCCAGGAATTCTAATTTTCCAGAGTGCATGTGGTAAGTCTTCTCTTGTGGTGTCAGTGTTCTGGAGCTATATGCAATCACTACCATCTTTCCTCCTTGCCTTTGGTATACTACTGCTCCAAGACGTTCCTGTGATGCGTCACAATGTAACACGAAAGGCTGTGTGAAATTGGCATATCCCAGGACAGGTGGTTTCAACAAATAGTCGATGAGCTGGTTTTGAATTTTCTGATAACTATTTGTCCAGTTAATAGGTCTGCGAGATGGTAGATGTCCTTGCTGCTTGGTTGTTCATCCCTTCTTCTTTGCTTGGGAGGTTCCCTCTTGCACTGATACTGTGTCTTTCCCATTTAGCTCAGATGTGGACAGAGATAGCAACTCATATAAGGGCTTGGCAATTCTGTAGAAGTTTGGAATGTAGGACCGGTAGTACGAGAGAAATCCCAACATCTTCGTCAAATATCCTATTGTTTCAGGCTTTTTTTTCTTTTAATTTCTGTACTGGTGCAATCCCAGCTGGATCCATCGTGTAACCTTCTCCTGAGACCATTTTTCCTAGAAATCTCACTTTTCTTTTGAATAGTTAGCACTTCTGAGGAGTTAGCTTGACACCATGTTCCTGGTACCTTTTGTAAGACAGTCTGAATATGCTTCAAGTGATCTTCGAAAGTACTGCTATGAAGAAGATTGTCATCCAAGTAAGGTTGTCAGATAACATCTCTTAGGTCCTGAAAGAAAATCTTCTATACTCCATTGGAACTCGGCAGGAGCTGCACTGAGCCCAAATGGGATACGGGCCCACTGATAAAGTCTTCAGGGAGTAATGAAGGCATTTAACAGGCGACTTTTGGTGTCTAGGAATCCCTGGTAATGGGCCTTCCCTTGGTCAAGAGCAGAGAACCACAAGCTGCCATTTAAGGGGTCCAACATGTCCTGTATTCTTGGTATTAGATGGCGATCAGGCACTGACTTTCTGTTCAATTCTTTGTAGTCACAGTAGAGCCTTAGACTTAAATCCTTCATCCTGACACAGGCCACAGTTAAAGAGTATGATGATCTTGACTAAGTTATCCATCCCTTATTTAGCAGATCTTGGATGTACTCCACTTCTTGATGGAGGGGTTTTGGAACAGACATGTATGTCTTATGGACAGTTGTGGTATGTTTAAGAGTGATGTGTATGTTGAGAGATGGGATGCAACCAATATCCTCATCATCAAAGGCGAAAGCATGACATTCTTCCCTCAACACTTGTCTTACTGTTTGTTGCTGAGTCTCACTTAAATGGTCCACATTTACCCGAGGATCCCACTTCTGGTTAGTTCTACCACTGCTGTTAATCCACTTCTTTACTTGAAACTCTGGTGGCTTCAGCACATTGTTAGAGTGGGGGCTTATTTGTTCATGTTGCAACTCTTGGTCACTGACTGGTCTCACTGCTGCTGGATACACTGTTTTTACAGTTTGAAGGTGACCCAGGAGACAATGTTGGTCTAATGTAATATCATGCTTAGTAATATTTGCAAAAGGGATGGGTACATAAATTGGACTTCCCTTGCAAACTGCTACTACCACTTCACTTATGGCCAAACCTTCTGGTAAAAGACACAGTTTGGATGGAACAAAGAGCATGTCATGGCCTCACAAGCATGGATAGAGGTAATATGGTCTGCGGGAGGACTATGTTCTTCCGTCCTGTTCTTACAATGCCTTTATCATAACTTGCAGCTGAATTCTGCATGAGTTCAGCATGGTTTCAGCTGTCTTTGCTGTTACTGAAAATTCAGTGCTCATCATCTGTATAATCTTGACTGATGTTCCTGCTACCCTCTTCTCTTGACTGACTAATTCTTCAATTACATTGAACACACTAATTGGATCTTCAGCCACTTTAGGGTCACTTGCGACTAAAATAGGGACTGTCAGTGTCTCTCTGATACTGGTTTACAATCCAATTGGAATCTCACCTCAATCCATCCAATAAATGGTATTTCTGTCTGGTAAGCTGCTAGTCCCGCCAGAGTTCCAGGTCCAAGCAGTTCTGCAATGGGTCGGATTGTGGTGTGTGGGAGATTTCTCCAGACGTCATTCACAATGCTGGCTTGTGCCCCAGTGTCCCACAAAGCTTCAATGGTGACATCATCAAGTCGGCAACGGACAAGGCACCATCTTCCAACCAGATCTAGCAGCTTGGCTTGATGTTGTGGTGGTAAATAATTTACTGTGTTTATAGGAGAGGTTCCCAAAACATCATTACTATACACCGTACCCTGCTGTCTTGAAGTATTAGTAGGATGATAGTGTCCTCACTGTTTCGGAGTTCTGACAGGTGTGTGTTGATGTTGGTGGGACATGTAATAAGGAGCTACTGTAGGTCCCGTCTCAGCAGCAAAGACACAGCCGCCAGAAAACTTGAACTGCTGGTCTCCATGGTCTTCAATCAGCTTATAGGAATCTGGACTAGATTCTTTGAGATTTAATGGCATCTTCTTCAAGTCTCTAGCAGTTTCACCCCTGTCTGCTGCACATATCTCTTTTAACTCTGTTGATACTCTAGACAAGGATATGCTGTCATGGGAGTGTACTTCTGTGTGAAGTTCATTTAGTTGTGGACCTTTTACATAAGCAGTATTTTTTAACTTTTGTAGTCTTTACATCTCTAAATTAGGGGTTTATTCACTCTTTCAATCAGTACTTCCTCTGTGACAGCAATATCATTAAGGTAAAGTTTTACCTGAAACTTTATGGCATCACTCAGGAGTCCAGTTTCAATAGAACAAAGAAACTTTCATGAAATAAGGTCTGTACTGTACTGGTCTTCAGTTTTTTTGTCACTTGACTTCCACAGTAGCTTTTCTTTCAACTCAATTGCTCTGAATAAGAAGTTCTGAGCTGACTCTTGGTTCTTTAGAGATATTCATCAGCTTATGGAACAGATCAGTGGAGCTATCTTCCTTAAAGCGTCCCTTTAGGATAGTCTTCAACATGCTGAGAGTAAGTCCACTCTTAATCTCCAACATATCTCTGAGATGAAGTCCAGGGCTGACTGCCTGTATCACTGCCTCAATAATCTCCACTTCAGAATGTCCTTTCCAGATTCCTGTTTCAATCTGGTGGGCCAGGCTTGTATATGACAGTTTGTCTTTCTGTCCCCCTTCTCCAATCTGTCCACAGATTCTAAATTCCCGCCGGAGGGTTACTTCTGGCACAGTGGCTGGCAATGGTACTGTAACTTCCCCACTTTTCTCACACTTCCGCTGCTCACACTGATTCTATTTTCTAGTTTTCTCATCTCCTCTTCTAACACTTTGAGTACCTTCTTGAGATAGTTGTAGGTATTTATCTCTTAGATCTCTCAACTGAGTGAGCTCCGTTACCATTGGTTCCGCATCTGCCACACCCTGTTTACTTTCTGTAATAAACGTCAGGAGGATTTTTAAGTACTGGCAAACCTCATATTCCTCTTGACTGCCTTCAATCTCCTCCAAAACTCTCTCTACCTTCCTGATAAGGGTTCATCTGGACTTGGTGAGGAAACCTGCCCCGCTTTCATCCGTGCACTTTAGAAATCGGCAAACTTCAACAAGACAAGCTTTCTCTAGCTGCAGTAGCGTTGTGCTCACTTCGTCTTGCAATTGCTCCATTTTCTAATTTTATTCTCAAAGGATTTTCTAGTAACTTCTAATGACTTCTAGATTTGTCACTGGTAAAAGTAGTAGTCTTTTCTTGCTTTAATTTACTCCTCCTGGCTCTGACTCACTAAAATATGTTGCAATTTTAGAATAAAGAAGCGGAGCTTATTCTTGTGCAACACATTTATTTTGTGATTTTCATTTGAAACAGATAAATAACTCTGATTTACTCTGGTGCTATGTTTCTTAACTGCCTTCAGTGCTTGCTTCAGGATTACTGAACCACTGACTATAAATATAACATTATAATATAAATTATTATTATACATTCTGTTTTCCATAAACAATTGGTGCAAACATATCTGAAATGAAACAAGTCTATACAGCATAATACACTATTGGCGTATACAGCACAATATACCATTGGAGTATACAGCACAATATACCATTGGAGTATACAGCACAATACACCATTGGAGTATACAGCACAATATACCATTGGAGTATACAGCACAATATACTATTGGAGTATACAACAAAACATACTATTGAAGTATACAGCACAATATACTATTGGAGTATACAGCATAATATACTATTGGAGTATACAGCACAATACACCATTGGAGTATACAGCACAATATACTATTGGAGTATACAGCACAATATACTATTGGAGTATACAGCACATTATACTATTGAAGTATACAGCATAATATACTATTGGAGTATACAGCACAGTATACTATTGAAGCATACAGCATAATAATAACTTTCTGCATAAGTTCCTCACAAATAAAACATATTTTGAACTGACTCTGCCTTTATTTTGTTAACCTGTTGCCATCCATGCTAATGGAGCAAATAAAGTATACAGACGTTAATACAGTTACTGCAGTTTACAATACACATTATACAAGGCCTGTTATAGCAACTGATATGCAGAGGTCTGTCTTAATAAACGCCATTCCATACAATATTATTTCATATTTAAATAACTCTGATAACATTTACCATTAACTGTTATATTTGGATGCTATTCTGCCTACCTGAAACAGATAAATAACTCTGCTTTACTCTGGTGCTATGTTTCTTAACTGCTTTCAGTGCTTGTTTCAGGATTACTAAACCACGGAGGCGTTTCCATGGGAACAATTAGTTACTGTGGCTGAGAACATAGCGATCGTCACCTCCTGGTAGGAGGTTAAAATAGCAGCACAAGAACTATGGACAATGCAGTAATGGATTTGTCAATAACAAACAATCAAAAAGTTTTTTAAAAAAATGCTTACTACTCAATTCTGCATACTGTATATTTTTGGGGTGCAATGAGTTTAATACCCTTTTAATATACAGAGTGCACAAAAATCAATACAAACAAGCTACGATCAACAAGATTTTTATATTTCATATAAAAAAGACTTGTTTTGCACAGAGAGCTATGGGGAAATATACGAACTGTTAACAGACAATTGTATTTTTATCCAGATATGGAGTAATGTCATACATCTAGTTTCACATTTAAATATAATTCAATATTTGAATTTATACATGTACTTTAAAGTAGACTTGACATTACTTGCTGAAAAAGCATTACATTTCATGGTATAAATTAAATAAAATTTGTAGAATCATAAATGTCAGACTTACCTTTTAAGTTATAAAACAGAAGTGAATTTATAGGCCATCACAGACTAGCAATTAAAAGGAAAGAACGATCTAATGGTCAATTAGTGAATATGAGGTCTAACTGTGTGGAAAAAAAACATATAAAGAAATAACAGTAGTTGTGTATGATTTCCCCAAAAGGCGAATGAGGGGTACAATTCAAGTAAAGCATGAAGGAAAACTAAAATGTAATTTGACAATGCTAAAAGTTAAAAGAGCAGAACTGTAAAATACATAAAGAAACTTGGGTGGAAGGAGAACATTTAGAAAAATAAGAACTGGCAAATAAGTTTTCTTAGAAAGTTCATCTGATAAATATCAATTGTTATTTAATATTCAGGCATTTATTTTGAATATTATGAATATCGAGAAACTGGAATGAAATCTAGGACAGGCTTGTGGTTTTATTATGATATAAGCAGTAAAATAAAATGCTAATACTGTCTGCCTGAAAAACGGTGTTCTTTAATAAGAATACTACATTAATAAGTTTCTGGTTACATGAATTCATCTGTTATCACTAACAACTGGTCACTAGCATATTTGAAAAAAGAGGGAAATAATTTAAAAGGACACTCAAGTCAAAATTAAACTTTCATAATTCAGATAGAGCAGCAATTCTGAAGAACTTTGCAATTTACTTCCATTAACAAAACGTGCAAAGTCTTTTTATATTTATAATTTTTGAGTCATCAGCTCCTACTGAGCATGTGCAAGAATTCACAGAATATACATATATGCATTTGTGATTGGCTGATGGCTGCCACATGATACAGGAGGACAAGCATAGGGCTATCCTACGAACTAAATAAGTTTATACTGTTAGGTAAGGTTGGGCAGACTTGCTGGGCCTATGGCTCTTATCTGCCGTCAATATCTATGTTTCTATGTTTCTATGTTTCTATAATTTAACTTATTTTAATAGTGGGGGGTATGGCAGTAGTGAGGGCAGAGTCGAGAGCAAGAAAGTAAGCATGTGCACGGCGCACAGCAAATGGTTACAGCCCTGTGCGCAGGCTTCTGTACAGAGGGGTGAGTCAGTAATAGTTGGCAGAGCTGACCGGCCACTCTGTATTCAAGCCGCCGGCCCGCCTCTGTGTTTTAAAGCAAGCTTGTGACACCGGGTCTCAGACAAAGACTTGTGTACTGTCTACAATGTAGCCTGTAAGGTGGTAATTTGGTCGGCTATGGAAAATGGTTTCCTTTTCCACCTCTTTGTACTTGCTCACTTTCTAGACACTTTGGGAGAGTGTCCAATTTTAGGAAGCTTTCCTCTGTAGCACAATCAAGTGGTTTTTCTACCCTTACCTAGTCTTGTTGTCTGCAGCCTCAAGCTTAGAT
This sequence comes from Bombina bombina, assembly GCF_027579735.1. Lineage (NCBI taxonomy): Eukaryota > Metazoa > Chordata > Amphibia > Anura > Bombinatoridae > Bombina > Bombina bombina. The sequence continues at coordinate 183,929,460 of NC_069502.1, forward strand.
TGGCTCCTCTAAGTAAGACAAATTTTGGTTGGGGATTGGCTATTGAAAAACTATTAGCATAAACAAGATATTGTTTTAAAAATGCTGTTTAATATGTTATTTTATAGCTGTAAATAACTTGTAAGTAAGAAAGTCTATGAAGCTTCCCAGAAGTATTTTTACTGCAGGAAAAAAGAGGGGCTTTGCATTTTCTCACACCCCAAGCAGCAGTAGAAATCTCTCCCACATACAAGTCTGTGACAAAATATTCAACAAAAGTCCTGAAAAAGAGGTGCAGCAGATGAAGAGCGACATGTAAAGAAGATGAGCCTGGTAGAGGCATTCATTACGGATTGCAAAGGTGCTAGACAGCAGATAGGGAGACCAGAGAGGATGGAGTTGCAGTAGTCAAGGCGGGAAAGGATGAGAATCTTACTTGTGTCTTGTGTGAGGAAATGTTGAATTTGGAGATGTTTTGAAGGTGAAATCAGCAAGAATTGGCCAAAGACTGAATGTGAGGAGTAAAGAAAGATCTGAGTCAATTGTGACCCCAAGACATCGGCATGCGGGGTTGGGGTAATGATGTAATTATCAACAGTTATAGAAAAATGTGGGTGGAGATTTTGAATGAATGGGGTAAAAATGAGGAGCTTGGTTTTGGGGATATTTAGCCTAAAGCGACATGAAATCCAACATTTTTCTTTTGTGATTCAGAAACATTCCAATTTACTTCTATTATCTAATTTACTTCATTCTTTAGATATCCTTTGTTGAAGAAATATCAAGGTGGGTGCACCAATTACACGAGGCATCTATGTTCAGCCACAATCAGCAGATACTGAGCCTATTTAAATATGCATTTCAACAAAGAATATTAAGAGAATGATGCAAATTAGATAATAGAAGTAAAAATGTGTTTCATGCTCCTTTAAGATAGTTAGAGAAAATCCAAAATGAGATATGAGAAAGTGAGTTACTGACATGAGTTTGCAAGGAAGTGGATAGGTCTGGTGCAGAGAGGTATATACAAATGATATTGAAATCCGTGGGACATTATTAAGGAACATAATTGCGATGCATTGATTGAAAAGAGAAGGGGACCAAGGACAGAGCTTTGTGGTACCCCAAAGGAAAGTGGTAAAGGGGCAGAGAATGCACTAGAGAAGGCTACACTAAAGGTATGGTTAGGTAGGAAGAGAACCACGAGAGGGCTGTGTAGCAAATGCCGAAGGATAGGAGGGTTTGGAGCAAAAAGGGTGGTCAACAGTATCAAGGCACAACAAGGAGGATTAGCAGAGAAATGTGGCCTTTTGATTTTGCTGTAAGTAGGTCATTGGTAACCTTAACAATTGCTGTCTTTGTAGAGTGTTGGTGGCAAAATCCAGATTGCAGTGGGAGTTTAATGTAATGAAATGTGATAGATGTGTATATACTAGCTTTTCTAGAAGTTTTGAGGTAAGGGGGAGTAGGGAAATAGGGTGTTAGTTGTATGGGGAAGTTGGATAAAGAGAAGGTTTTTTGAGGATAGGTATGACCAGCGCATTTTTAAGTGATGAAGTAGAAGAAGCTTCTTCCTCAGCTAACTTTATGGCTTTGCGAGTTTTGTATAATTGTGAGCTTTGCGGGAAGGGAGTTTGAAGCTATTAATAAGTTAAGAGATTATTTCTTTCCTGATGGAATCAATTTTGTTGTTGAATTGGCTGTCAAAATCTTGAGCTGAGAGAGAAGTTGTAATAGGAGCTCGGGGTGGGAGGAGAAGAGTATTGGAAGTAGAGAACAGGCGCTTTGGGTTGTAAGAAAGAGTAGAGATCATATAGTTATCTGAAGGCACTGTATTGATATATTACATATAAAAACATTTAAAATATTAAGAATAATGATTAAAAAATGTATATGCAATACTTCTTTATTAATAAGGTTTTGGACCACCATTTGACTTTAATCGGCAAACTAAATGCTCCTCAAGAGCACTAGGTGGTGCTATGTTATGGAAAACAAGAGTTAACAAAAACCTAGGAAGATACTATACTATTTAAACCCCAAGCAATAATATTGGGACAAAAAAATTATTAAAAATATACAAATATGTCAAAACAGCAGCAAATAAGCAAAAAGAGTCTATACATGTGGAAATGGTGTCGACAGCTCCTCTTCTCAGCCTCAAATGTGTGTATCAATAGTTTCTTCAAAACCGACCTCAGTGATATAAATGCACAGGGTACTCACATTTGGTTGCAGCACCCTGATCTGCTTATAGAGTCCCACTGAAGATTTGCAGTGCTTCAGCTCACTGTTTCCAGGCTGACAGGAACTCTTGTGATCAGTTCAGCAAACCGGTAGCAAAATGGGACAATAAGACTTATTTTAAAAGCACATGTGAATTAATTAAAACATAAAATAAAATAGTCATTTAGACCAACAAGTAAATACCTGTATGGGGTATGACAAATGATGTATCCCCCTTATGCAACGCGTTTCTTGGCTCATACGCTAATTCCTCATCAGGGTGCTGCAACCCAATGTGAGTACCCTGTGCATTTATATCACTGTGGTTGGTTTTGAAGAAACTACTGATACACACATGAGGTGCCCTCTTGTTTGTTTGCAGAGCATTTGGCTTTAATACAGCTCCCACCTTCTTGGAATAGATTCATTCAACTTTTAAATACTCTCCTGTGTAATTTTGTACCATTTGTCTGACAATTGCTTCAAAGATATTGGAGGATGGAATCTGCTTCTCACCCTGTTTCCAATACTGCCCACAGGGGTTTTATGATATTCAAGTCATGGTGCTCCTCAAACCAAGACTGAACTGTTCTGCCTGTGTTTATGGGTGCATTATGATTTTGAAAAATGTCATCATTGTTGGGAAACAATGTTTGGACTATAGGATGTACCTGATCACCTATTATGTCCGAGTCCTTGCTGGCAGTAACTCACCCATTTAGGATTATGATGGGGCCAGCTGAATACCAAGATATGGCTACCTGAATCATCACATATTCACCCCCAAATTTGACAATTGGAACCAGACACTTCTAGTTATATGTTTTTCAACCTGCTGTTGGGAATAATGTAAATGATGATCCATCAGACCACATCAGCTTTTATAGCTGAAAAGTGTGTGGTGTGGGGGGGGTCTAATGGCAATAGTTTTTGTATAGTTATGGATGTCAGGTATACACATACTTTTGGCCATATAGTTTATTTTGGAATTAGAAACATTTATAAACCAGTTTCCAAGTGTGGGCTAGATTACTAGTGGAGTGCAAACGTTTGCACGCAGGTTTTCACGATCGTTTACACACAGGTTAAATTGTGCTCATATTTTTACGAGTTTAGAGATTTAGGCTAAAATGATTACCGCGACTTCAGAGCTGTGGTTAACTGTTTTGCAAAAAAGTGTTATAAAACACATCAAAAATACATTACAAATTATAGTTACACTCACAATAACACCATTTAATAAAAAAATATTTAAAAAAAATATTGCACACAAAAGTTATAAGGGCTCAAAGATATGAGATCTGAAGTGTTAGAAAAAGAAAAGGCAGGCAAAGGACTGTATCATAGAGATACAAACATATACATGTCTAAAGATGGATATATATGTATGTATGTATATATATTTATATACATATATATATATATATATATATATATGTGTGTGTGTGTGTGCATATGTGTACATATGTATTTATATGTGTATATATTTATTTACCGATATACACATATAAAGACATAAATACATATGAACACATACAGTATATAGACATATATAAGTGCATAGGATCCCTTTGCAGTTAAGTAAATTAAAACATGAAAAAGCATATGCAATATTAATATTTAATAAAGTGTTATACTGTGTATTTACAGCAAATATTTCACATTCCTATGTTCTTCACATAGCAGAATATGTTTAATGTATTTATAAATAGATATTCCAATATATATATATATATATATATATATATATATATATATATATATATATATATATATATATATATACACAGTATATAAAGGTTTCATGCAAAAACAATATCAGAGTAAATCTTTAACAAGTGGTTAATGAGCAGTACAGGAATGACCACTCGAAAACAGACGTTGCTGCAATTACTGGATAAGTTCAAGCAAATTTATCATGCAGTTAGCTGTAAATAATGAAGTCTATTCCCAATTAATAGAAGCACAGTGCTTGTCTTGGTACCCCAAAGCCGGTGCCTAAAATGCTGGTATGGCACTTTAAGGTATACTTAGTTAATCCAGTCACTTGCAACACCCCTTCCTCATCTGATATTACCTGCTTGTAATTGACAACCTCCGTAGACAATCCTGGTCTGGCGATGAAGCCCTCCAGTCACGGCTGCAAGAAATGTCCGCAGGTAGATTCAAACTCCTTCCGTCAAAGTGGGCATGTCTCCTCACTCTTTGGCTCCCGAAAGTGACATCAGCGTGTCTCTATGCCTACGTTATGCTCCAGATGCTGGGATAATCAAAAGCGGTAATGGCTGGCAACACCAATCAGGATGGGGCAGGGTTTGAGACTTGAAAAAGTGTGAATAAGTGGATTTCCCAACTGCATGAACTACTATTAGATCCAAAAGAACAGCAAACATGATTTCAGTTAAAAGCTAGATAGCTCAGTTTATTTGGAGGTTCCAAACAATGGTTGGTAGACAGTCAGACAACACCTGACACGTTTTGCGCATGCACACATTCGCTTCATCAGAGGCTAATGATTCTATTGACAGGATGGATTAAGTACTCATCACTGGCCAATCACTGCAATGGGCAGTGTCAACCAATAATAGTATACTTTATCATACTTAGCTGTGCTCAATGGGCGGAGATGTAACTCTTCTCCTGTCAATTTAGAGGTTTACAAACATGTGATGCTAATATAGTAATAAACTATAAGCTTTTACTATGCAGAATAATTAATCTAAAGTATACTCTCTAGAGAAAACTTATTTATATAGCAATAATTGCTACAGAACAAACATAGAGATTGTTACATTGTCTCATAGGTACAGAAAGACTGAAACATAATAACGAGTTGGTTCAATCTTTACATAAAAAACTTTTAAAAAAATTAGATTAATTATGGAAACGAACATACAAATTATGATTACTATTTAAAGGAAAGCAATAGATCAAGCGAAAAAATAAATGGTCAAAGGAATATTTAAATAAATACATAAAATAACTAAACTAAAATAATGTAAAACTATGGTAAAAGCAATGAATACATAAAGAAAAAGATTTTTTTATAATCAAATATTTCTAAATGTATTTTTTACCCATAATTCCATGCTATTAATAATAGAATATTTAGGGGAAAACTAGTCCTTTATTACTTAAATCTATAAATGTTATAGACTTTGCACCAAATTGTACTTTATACAGAAAACGTGTATTAAAAAATATCTAATCATATGTTGTTTGCCATTAAAATCAATAATATGCTGTCATTGCAAAAGATGATCTCAGTGCCAAATATGTTTAAACCACAACATATCCAGGTTGTTATAAAAAAAAAATTAATGGAAACTGCTTTAAATTTTAAAACCCCACAAAAAGCCATGACAAACATTCTGTATGGCTATTCTAGTGGATTGGAATATACACAATCATTAGATATATTTGACAACTGTAATATGATATTCAAACCCATAGATAATCCTATACAGGTTTTCCAGAAAGTGTCAGCTTCTTCTAAACTTACCTATTCATTAAAAAAAAAAATTAAAAAAAATTCCCAAATGTATATTTACTTAGTGAAACAGGGTCAATGTCCCTTCCTTTTAAACAACAAAACATGACTAGTGGTTACTGCTAGACATGTGCAATTCGGTTCGGTTCGATTCGAAAATTCAGCAAATTCGGCAAATTCGAAGATTCGGATCAAACCGAATTTCCAAATTAAAATACTGCAGAATTCGGATGGCCATGGATTACACTAGTATTGTACAGTATATTAGGTTATATCACTCTGCTATGGGTTACACCTAATATACAGTACATAATACTAGTCTAATCCCACCTAACACTTACCGAAATTCCGAAATTCCGAATTTCCGAATCGAACCGAATCCAGCTGAATTTCTTCGAATCTGAATGAATCCGAAACGAATCCGAACCGAATCGATTCAAAATTTTCCGAATTCGAATCGATCCGAACCGAAATTCAAAAAATTCCGAATCGATCCGAACCGAACCGAATTTTTTCGCCATGCACATATCTAGTTAATGCTGTTTGATTGGTATTACTCTTTCAATCACATTTTTGGTAGTTGATTCTCCCTTAGCTTTACTTTCTCTCACAGCAAAAGTAGAGGAAATATCTCAGTATTTCCCCGCTGTCACTGACAAGGCTGATCTAAAGCATGATTTAGAGATACATGGATGGATGGATGGATGGATAGATGAATGGATAGATAGATAGATGATATATTATATTAAATAGATGATAGATAGATAGATAGATAGATAGATAGATAGATAGATAGATAATAGATGATACATATATAGATGATAGATAGATATATAGATAGATAGATAGATAGATAGATAGATATAGATAGATATAGATAGATAAAATTTGTGTCAAAATCACCTTAGTGTACCATACTCTGCAGGAAGAGACTAAAAGTATTGGAAAGAATGAAAGAAAGAAAGAAAGAAAGAAAGAAAGAAAGAAAGAAAGAAAAAAAGATAGATAGATAGATAGAAAGAAAGAAAGAAAGAAATCACTGCTTGAAGTAAACTGCCATAAGCTTAAAATTTATTTAAATGTTCCCTAATCACTGATGATTTCAAATAATATATTTCCTATAACTGAGATTATCACCTAGATTACAAGTTTTGCGCTATAGAGGGTGCAAAACGAACGCAACAAAAGTTGCGTTATTTCACCTTCCATAGCGCTGACATTACAAGAAAAACCCAGCTTGTGCGTGCGATATGGTGCTTTTAAGCTCCATACCGCACAAAAAACAAGCGCTGTTTTGATGTGCTCATGCACGCATTCCCCATAGACCTCAATGGGGAGAGCAGGTCAGAAAAAGTCTAACACCTGCGATCGCGGAAAGAAAAGCTCTGTAACGCAGCCCCATTGATGTCAATGGGGAAAAAAAACGTTTGAACCTAAAACCCTAACATAAACCCCGAGTCTAACCTCCCCTAATCTGCCCCGGCACCTACATAATACATTCCGTCGCTCCCCGACATCCCTGCCACTAAATAAAGCTATTAACCCCTAAACCTCTGGTCTCCCACATCACTACCACTAAATAAATCTATTAACCCCTAAACCGCCAGCCCCCCACATCACAAAAATCTAAATTAAACTTTTAACCATTACCCCTAAACCTAACATAACCCTAACCGTAACCCAAAACCTAACCCTAACACCCCCTAACTTTAACATAATTACAATAGAGCTAAATTAAATTTACAATTATTAACTTAATAATACCTATTTAAAACAAAATACATATTTACCTGTGAAATAAAACCTAAGCTAGCTACAATATAACTAATAATTATATTGTAGCTATCTTAGATTTTATTTTTATTTCACAGGTAAATTTGTATTTATTTTAACTAGGTAGACTAGTAAGTAAATATTTATTAACTATTTAATAAATACTTAGTTAAAATAAATACAAACTTACCTGTGAAATAAAACCTAAGCTACCTTACACTAAAACCTAAAATTACACACGAAAAAAATATCCAAAAAAATAAAAATTATTCCTATTCGAATACCCTTTAAAAAAAAAAACACCAAAATTAAAAAGCCTAATCTAGAATAAACTACCAAGGGCCCTTAAAGGGGTCTTTTGGGGGCCCTTAAACAGCTTTTTGTAGGGCATTGCCCTAAAGTTAAGAGCTATTTTGCTATAAAAAAAACAAACACTCCCTAACAGTATACAACCCCTACCCCCAAACTAAAAAAGGGCCCATAAAAGGGCATTGCCCTAAAGTTAACAGCTCTTTTACTACAAAAAACAAACACCCTCTAACGGTATACCAACCCCCACCCCCAAACACAAAAAATAAAAATAAAGTAAAACCTAATCTACCCATTGCCCTGAAAAGGTCATTTGTATGGCATTGCCCTTAAAAGGACATTTAGTTCCTTTACTGCCCAAGCCCTAATCTAAAAATAACAACCCACCCCAAAACGAAGAAAAATACATTACACAAAATAACAAACAAATTATCAAAAATAATACAAATTATTCCTATTCTAATACCCATTTAAAAAAAAAACACCCCAAAATAAAAAAACCTAATCTAGAATAAACTACCATTGGCCCTTAAAAGGGCCTTTTGTAGGGCATTGCCCTAAGTTAAACAGCTCTTTTACCTGTAAAAAAAATACAAACCCCCACTAACATTACAAACCCCCAACCCTCCAAAATAAAAAAAAATATCTAAAAAACCTAAGCTACCCATTGCCCTGAAAAGGGCATTTGTACAAGCATTGCCCTTAAAAGGGCATTTAGCTCTTTTGCTGCCCAAACCCTAATCTAAAATAAAAACCCACCTAAAAAACCCTTAAAAAAACACTAATCTCTGATGATCCACTTACAGTTTTTGAAGTCCCGCTTGAACAATCTTCATCCTGGAGGCGAAGTCCTCATCCAGGTGGCGAAGTCCTCATCCAATCGGCTAAAGTCTTCATCCAGACGGCTTCTTTAATCTTCATCCAGGCGGCATCTTCTATCTTGATATCGGCGGCGCGGAGCAGGTCCATCCTGAAGACATCCGGCGCAGAAAATCCTCTTCATACGGTCACCACCGTACACTGAATCTTTCAAGATGGCATACCTTGCATTCCTATTGGCTGAAAAATTTGAATCAGCCAAAAGGAATTAAAGCTGCTAAATGATTCAAATCAGCCAATAGAATGAGTGCTGGCTAAATCCTATTGGCTGATTTGAACAGCCAAAAGGATTTTAGCAGCTCTAATTCCTATTGGCTGATTAAAATTTTTCAATCAATAGGAATGCAAGAAACGCCATCTTGAATCTCGTACCTTGCATTAAAGTTTCAGCGTACAGCGGCGACTGTATGAAGAGGATGCTCAGTGCAGGATGTCTTCAGGATGGACCCGCTCTATGCCGCCGGGATCAAGATAGAGGATGCCGTCTGGATGAAGATTGAAGAGGCTGCCTGGATGAAGACTTCTCGCCATTTGGATGAGGACTTCGCCGTCGGGATGAAGATTGAAGAGGCCGCTTGGATGAAGACTTCTCACTGCCTGGATAAAGATCGTTCAATCGGGACTTCAAAAACTGTAAGTGGATCTTCGGGGGTTTTTTTAAGGGTTTTTTGGGTGGATTTTTGTTTGGGGTTTGGGCAGCAAAAAAGCTAAATGCCCTTTCAAGGGCAAAGCCCATCCAAAATGCCCTTTTCAGGGCAATGGGTAGCTTAGGTTTTTTTTAGAGTTAGGTTTTTTATTTTGGGGGTTGGTTGGGTGGTGGGTTTTACTGTTGGGGGTCTTTGTATTTTTTTACAGGTAAAAGAGCTGTTTAACTTAGGGCAATGCCCTACAAAAGTTAGTTTTTTGTAAGCTAGGGTTTTTTTTATTTTGAGTGGGCTTTTTTATTTTGAAAGGGCTATTAGATTAGGTGTAATTCTTTTTTATTTTGGATTATTTTATTTGTTATTATTCATTGTTATTGTTATTTTTTGTAATTTAGGCTTTTTTATTTTTTGTTATTAGATACTTTGTAATTTTTATAGTAGTGTTAGGATTTTTTAATGTGTAGTTTAGTTTATTTAATTGGTAGTTAGTTTAATTTTAGTTTAATAATTATATTAGTTTCATTGTTACTTTTAACTTAGTTTTTTTTAATTTGACAGGTAAATTTTAATTTAATTTAAGATAGGGAAATTGTAACTGTAATCTAAAGTTAGGGGGGGCGTTAGGTTTAGGGGTTACTACTTTAATTTAGTTTATTGTGATGTGGAGGGCTTTCGGTTTAGGGGTTAATAGTTTATTTTAATATATTTTGTTGTGGGGGGCTTGCGGTTTAGGGGTTAATAAGTTTATTATAGTGGCGGCGGTGTAGGGCTTAATAATTTAAGTATAGTGGGGCAGACGGCAGATTAGGAGTTAATAATATTTAAATAGTGTTTGCGATGCGGGAGAGCGGCGGTTTAGGGGTTAATATTTTTATAGTAGTGGTGACGATGTCGGGGAGCGGCGGAATAGGGGTTAATAATTATTTTTAGTGGCAGCAATATCGTGAGCGGCAGATTAGAGATTAATAAATTTAATATAGTGTTTGCGATGTGGGAGGGCCTCAGTTTAGGGGTTAATAGGTAGTTTATGGGTTTTTAGTGCACTTTGTAGCAGTTTAGTTATGAGTTTTATGCTACAGATTTGTAGCGTAAAACTCATAACTACTGCTTTTAGATGGCGTTACGGATCTTGTCGTTTTAGCGTGTAACGCAGGTTTTTTAGCCTCACCGCAAAATTTGTAATGGCTGCGCTATGGAAGTCCCATGAAAAAACGTAATTTTTACGTGTGTGGGACTGACGTTGCGTTACAGGCTAAACGGCTATACTGACAAGACTCGTAATGGCTGCGCTGCTGTTTTAACGCTGAAATTACCATTTTTTCAGCGTTAAAACACGAACGCACAACTCGTAATCTAGCTGGATGTAAAAAAAAATATAGAAATGTTTATTTCTAAATCAAATAAAATAATTTGAAGTCAATATTTAGGATTAGTATTAATATATAAAGGGTGATTTATTCTTGTATATTAAGAAAAATAAAATGATTCTAAGGGGATATGTAAGAAAGCAAATTGAGGACTAAATAAGAAAAGTCAAAATGTCCAGACACATACTAATTACTCACAAAGTTATGCCCTCCACAGATAATTTGTAGAGCAATAAAAGCTGAATGTTTCACTGCTGACACGTAACCCTATAACACATCAGTTGCATGTTACTTTTTGTCATTAAAGTTCACATTGGTTTGGAAATAACATTTTGAAATGTTTTCCAGCTATATAATTAAAGATATATAAAATATATAAAGTAAAAAGGTAATTAATTTTAGATTATTATTATTGTTATCATCATGATTATGTATTTATTAAGTGCTCAAGTAGATGTGTATATACAGTATATACTTTTAAAGATAGATAGATAGATAGATAGATAGATAGATAGATAGATAGATAGATAGATAGATAGATAGATAGATAGATATAAATAGATATATTGATAGATAGATAGATAGTTAGAAAGATTGATAGATAGATAGATAGATAGATAGATAGATAGATAGATAGATAGAAAGATAGAGATAGATAGAGATAGATAGACATAGATAGATATATTGATAGATAGATAGTTAGAAAGATTGATAGATAGATAGATGATAGATAGAAAGATAGAGATAGATAGAGATAGATAGATAATGATAGATAGATAATGATGATAGATAGATAGATAGATAGATAGATGATAGATAGATAGATAGATAGATAGATAGATAGATAGATATAGATAGAAAGAAAGAAAGAAAGATGATATATAGATACATAGCTAGATAGATGATAGATAGATAGATAGATAGATAGATAGATAGATAGAAAGAAAGAAAGAAAGAAAGAAAGATAGAGATAGATAAATAGATAGATAGAGATAGATAGATAGATAGATAGGTAGATAATGATAGATAGAAGATAGATAGATAGATAGATAGATAGATGATAGATAGATAGAGATAGATAGAAAGAAAGATGATATATAGATACAGGCTAAACGGCTATACTGACAAGACTCGTAATGGCTGCGCTGCTGTTTTAACGCTGAAATTACCATTTTTTCAGCGTTAAAACACGAACGCACAACTTGTAATCTAGCTGGATGTAAAAAAAAATATAGAAATGTTTATTTGTAAATCAAATAAAATAATTTGAAGTCAATATTTAGGATTAGTATTAATATATAAAGGGTGATTTATTCTTGTATATTAAGAAAAATAAAATGATTCTAAGGGGATATGTAAGAAAGCAAATTGAGGACTAAATAAGAAAAGTCAAAATGTCCAGACACATACTAATGACTCACAAAGTTATGCCCTCCACAGATAATTTGTAGAGCAATAAAAGCTGAATGTTTCACTGCTGACACGTAACCCTATAACACATCAGTTGCATGTTACTTTTTGTCATTAAAGTTCACATTGGTTTGGAAATAACATTTTGAAATGTTTTCCAGCTATATAATTAAAGATATATAAAATATATAAAGTAAAAAGGTAATTCATTTTAGATTATTATTATTGTTATCATCATGATTATGTATTTATTAAGTGCTCAAGTAGATGTGTATATACAGTATATACTTTTAAAGATAGATAGATAGATAGATAGATAGATAGATAGATAGATAGATAGATAGATATAAATAGATATATTGATAGATAGATAGTTAGAAAGATTGATAGATAGATAGATGATAGATAGAAAGATAGAGATAGATAGAGATAGAAAGAAAGAAAGAAAGAAAGAAAGAAAGAAAGATGATATATAGATACATAGCTAGATAGATGATAGATAGAAAGAAAGAAAGAAAGATAGAGATAGATAGATAGATAGATAGATAGATAGATAGATAGAGATAGATAGATAGATAGATAGATAGATAGATAGATAGGTAGATAATGATAGATAGAAGATAGATAGATAGATAGATAGATAGATAGATAGATAGATAGATAGATAGATAGATAGATAGATAGATAGATAGATAGATAGATGATAGATAGATAGAGATAGATAGAAAGAAAGAAAGATGATATATAGATACATATTTAGATAGATGATAGATAGATAGATAGATAGATAGATAGATAGATAGGTAGATAGATAGATAGATAGATAGATAGATAGATAGGAAGATAGATAGAAAGAAAGAAAGAAAGAAAGATAAAGATAGACAGATAGATAGATAGATAGATAGATAGATAGATAGATAGATAGATAGATAGATAGATAGATATATTTATCATACACCCATTTGTTTATCTGTGTATCAATGCGCACCTTGAAGAAAGTTATTTCAAGTGACTTCACCATAAATTGTCTTAAACTTAACCTGTTAAAATGTGTTAAATATTAACTAGTGAAAAAATAAGGAGGAACAAATACTACTGTAAACTTTGCATACCACCTTTCATGATGAAATCCAGACAACCTTTTTTTAAAAAGCATGAAACAAACATTCTTACATAAACCACAAGATTCCCCAAGGACAAGTATTTTGATGTGCCTATGACATAATACAGAAGCATGTCTCATGATTTTCTTTGAACCCTAAGTACCCTCAGTGGTGTTTTGCCTACTCATCTAACTTTATGAAGACTAATCTTTTACAAACCTGTGAGTAAAGTGCTTTACGTTTGACTGTTTACTCGGTGTGTCACTGTCTAGGGATTTTCCCTAATTCCTACATTATTATTATTGTCTCTTAAAGTTCTTAACCCTCTGATGTTTTTGATGTTTGTATTATGGAAGCTTTATCATGCAGTCATAATTTGTTTGATCAAAGTTTTATTATAAGCCTGATGTCTAAATGAACAAACATGGTATTTCAATAGTGATTGACAATTACAACAAGCTGTCAACTTATAAATCATTTTAGTATTTTTCAAGATAATTAAAACTTTAAAAAAAGAAAGTTTTCAAAATCTGTAAATGGGGATATATGAAAAAAGCAAATAGCATTTGTTGTGGAGTTAGCCAGCTATTAGTGGTTTAAAGGGTATTTAGAGAGCAAAAAGAAAAAACTGCGATATTTAGACTAAACACAATAAAACTAAAACAAACACACATATATACTGTATATATATATATATATATATATATATATAGGGCGTATTTAGGTTTTGTGCTGCCCTAGGCACTCAAAATTCTGCTGCCCCCCCCCCCCACCCCAGGTTTAAGGCCTTTTTTTAGACATAATATTTTTGGGGTAGGGTGTAAAAAATTAAAAAAATATCAAGTAGATGTTCACTAGGGCTTGCATTCACTCTGGTCACACACACACACATATATATATAATGTGTGTCTAGTCAGATGATTAGAGTGTTTATATCAGAAAAAAATATCCTTCACTGTATGATAGTTTGTCAGTAGGTAGTTGTTTAACCTTAAACATCTTCTTTGGTGATTGACAGTTATTTAAGCAAAATATCTGCTTGGATAAATATGTAATGAATATACAAACTGGCCTTTAAAAGTACTTAAAAAATACAACAGTAGTTATGATAGGTTTAGGAATTGTATCCTAGGGGATACAGTCACATGATAAAATCATAATAAAGTAAATACTTGTATTGCTTCTGAATGTATTAAATGCATATAACATATTTTCAGTTGTGTTTTAAGTCACATAGTTGTATAGATTCAGCAATAAATACTTATTCTTTGCATGTATGACAGTTAGACAAACAGTAAATGTACAAGTATTTAGTGACTAATCTGTTTAAGTATTTTAATGCCTAATGAAGATGTATTGAAGGGAGAAAGGCATATGCTGTTTCACAGTGGTCACGTTGTAGTGCACACTGCACTGTGTAGTCTGTGTGAGTCTCAATCATGCGGTGGAGCCAGGAAGAATACCGCATTCCCTCTCAGTCCAGGCCAGGCTGCGCAAGTGAGCTCCACCTCCACTGCCACCACGTCATGCGCACCCACATACAATCCCATAGGATAGCAATAGCCGGGCAAGGCATTTAAGTCATTAGTAATTGGTTGATTTAGCCACCCGGCCCTGAGTTCAGTAGAGTGGCCCTAGGGACTCAAAATTCTGCTGCCCCTTAAAAATCTGCTGCCCTAGGCACCTGCCTTGTTGGCCTATGCCTTAATACGCCCCTGTATATATATATATATATATATATATATATATATATATATATATATACACAGGGAGTGCAGAATTATTAGGCAAGTTGTATTTTTGAGGATTAATTTTATTATTGAACAACAACCATGTTCTCAATGAACCCAAAAAAAACTCATTAATATCAAAGCTGAATAGTTTTGGAAGTAGTTTTTAGATTGTTTTTAGTTATAGCTATTTTAGGGGGATATCTGTGTGTGCAGGTGACTATTACTGTGCATAATTATTAGGCAACTTAACAAAAAACAAATATATACCCATTTCAATTATTTATTTTTACCACTGAAACCAATATAACATCTCAACATTCACAAATATACATTTCTGACATTCAAAAAACAAAACAAAAACAAATCAGTGACCAATATAGCCACCTTTCTTTGCAAGGACACTCAAAAGCCTGCCATCCATGGATTCTGTCAGTGTTTTTATCTGTTCACCATCAACATTGCGTGCAGCAGCAACCACAGCCTCCCAGACACTGTTCAGAGAGGTGTACTGTTTTCCCTCCTTGTAAATCTCACATTTGATGATGGACCACAGGTTCTCAATGGGGTTCAGATCAGGTGAACAAGGAGGCCATGTCATTAGATTTTCTTCTTTTATACCCTTTCTTGCCAGCCACGCTGTGGAGTACTTGGACGCGTGTGATGGAGCATTGTCCTGCATGAAAATCATGTTTTTCTTGAAGGATGCAGACTTCTTCCTGTACCACTGCTTGAAGAAGGTGTCTTCCAGAAACTGGCAGTAGGACTGGGAGTTGAGCTTGACTCCATCCTCAACCCGAAAAGGCCCCACAAGCTCATCTTTGATGATACCAGCCCAAACCAGTACTCCACCTCCACCTTGCTGGCATCTGAGTCGGACTGGAGCTCTCTGCCCTTTACCAATCCAGCCACGGGCCCATCCATCTGGCCCATCAAGACTCACTCTCATTTCATCAGTCCATAAAACCTTAGAAAAATCAGTCTTGAGATATTTCTTGGCCCAGTCTTGACGTTTCAGCTTGTGTGTCTTGTTCAGTGGTGGTCGTCTTTCAGCCTTTCTTACCTTGGCCATGTCTCTGAGTATTGCACACCTTGTGCTTTTGGGCACTCCAGTGATGTTGCAGCTCTGAAATATGGCCAAACTGGTGGCAAGTGGCATCTTGTCAGCTGCACGCTTGACTTTTCTCAGTTCATGGGCAGTTATTTTGCGCCTTGGTTTTTCCACACGCTTCTTGCGACCCTGTTGACTATTTTGAATGAAACGCTTGATTGTTCGATGATCACGCTTCAGAAGCTTTGCCATTTTAAGAGTGCTGCATCCCTCTGCAAGATATCTCACTATTTTTGACTTTTCTGAGCCTGTCAAGTCCTTCTTTTGACCCATTTTGCCAAAGGAAAGGAAGTTGCCTAATAATTATGCACACCTGATATAGGGTGTTGATGTCATTAGACCACACCCCTTCTCATTACAGAGATGCACATCACCTAATATGCTTAATTGGTAGTAGGCTTTCGAGCCTATACAGCTTGGAGTAAGACAACATGCATAAAGAGGATGATGTGGTCAAAATACTCATTTGCCTAATAATTCTGCACTCCCTGTATATATATATATATATATATGTGTGTGTGTGTGTGTGTGTGTATAGTGATAAAGGTCCCAGCACTCATTGATTATTGGTTGATATATTGTGCTCAGTAACTTTTAGAAAATCAAAGGGACAAAGTTATTTACAATCCTTGACATATTTTACAGCACCCTCTTGTGAAAACTAGAGTATTTTAATATTGATTACAAATATTACCTGTTTTTATATCTATATATATATTAACTACAAACATTTAGTATAAGAGAGGGGCCACAGTAGAGCTATATGAGATACTGTGAATAGGTGGGGGTTTACAGCACACAGAAGGGTATTCTCTGTATCAAAATTAAAAAGTTTGACCAGTGATCCTTCAAAGAACCAGACAAACAGATACACACAGGTTCAGAAGATGCAACAGTTTATTTACAATGAACAAACATCACTGAGTAGGCATCATTGCACTTGATTAGACTAGTAAGCATTCAAATCTACCACTGCAGTGGGAAATACCTACTTAATAAAATACTCATAGCAGTATAATGTAAATAAAGAAGCAACAGCAGATATATTACTCAATTTGGTTATATATGTAGCCACTAGTGGCAATACTCTTTACAAGCATCAACCCCACAGTTAACTTGTATACGACTTGATACATACGATGGTAACAGTCCTCCTTAGGAAAGTGGCTTTTCACGCCAAAGAGAACACAGAGTCCTTTTTCAGACAAAGCCTGGACACAGGATAAAGATGGTGATCCAAGATTTTTTAAGAGTGTATACAAATTTATTCCTGTTCCCATCCAAAAGAAAACATCAGGAATTGCTAGCTAAAGTGTTGAGGTAAGAACGTCCTCTTAAGCTAGCACACAGTAGTTGCAGACCAAGTTTATTGCTAATTTATAGCCAAAAGAGCAAGTGCAGCCTAACAGAAAGTAGCGGTAGGAGCCGACCGGGTATTCACATTCAGGCACTTATATGAGATCAACACAGAGCTTTCAACATCTGTTAAGGATAACATCACCTGTATTAAAGTCATCCGGAACTTTACAAGCCGCTTAAGCTGTTAGTTACTAACCGTCTGCAAGCCGGGTAATTTCACTTTGGCACACTGACAAGTATCGGGACATCCACCTCTGACATCTTTTGCTGTCATACCTCCCCCACTTAGAGTCGTGTCACTTTGTTCCCAAGTCTTTTCAAGACTGTAACTTAGTAACATAGTGAGAGGCTTGGCTACGATAACCAATGATTGCAATGAAAGCTTTGAAGTAACCGCACCCCTCTCTCCTACTATGATCCAATTTTTATTGATTAAAATACTCATAGCAGTATAATGTAAATAAAGAAGCAACAGCAGATATATTACTCAATTTGGTTATATATGTAGCCACTAGTGGCAATACTCTTTACAAGCATCTCTGTGCCTTGAGACACAGGTGTTTGACAGTCCTGATGAGGCCCATGCTTTCGCTCAGCATTGTGGGGCGAAACGCGCATCGACGACAGACACAAACTAACAACCTGCTAAAGTCCGGAGGAATATAATAAAGGCAACAATACCCTATCCGCCACAGTCAAGGTCCTTGGGAGCAAAGTGACACGACTCTAAGTGGGGGAGGTGTGACAGCAAAAGATGTCCGAGGTGGATGTCCCGATACTTGTCAGTGTGCCAAAGTGAAATTACTTGGCTTGCAGACGGTTAGTAACTAACAGCTTAAGCGGCTTGTAAAGGTCCGGATGACTTTAATACAGGTGATGTTATCCTTAACAGATGTTGAAAGCTCTGTGTTGATCTCATATAAGTGCCTGAATGTGAATACCCGGTCGGCTCCTACCGCTACTTTCTGTTAGGCTGCACTTGCTCTTTTGGCTATAAATTAGCAACAAACTTGGTCTGCAACTACTGTGTGCTCGCTTAAGAGGAAGTTCTTACCTCAATACTTTAGCTAGCAAATCCTGATGTTTTCTTTTGGATGGGAACAGGAATAAATTTGTATACACTCTTAAAAAATCTTGGATTACCATCTTTATCCTGTGTCCAGGCTTTGTCTGAAAAAAGGACTCTGTGTTCTCTTTGGCGTGAAAATCCACTTTCCTAAGGAGGACTGTTACCATCTTATGTATCAAGTCGTATACAAGTTAACTGTGGGGTTGATGCTTGTAAAGAGTATTGCCACTAGTGGCTACATATATAACCAAATTAAGTAATATATCTGCTGTTGCTTCTTTATTTACATTATACTGCAATGAGTATTTTATTAAGTAGGTATTTCCCACTGCAGTGGTAGATTTGAATGCTTACTAGTTTAATCAAGTGCAATGATGCCTATTCAGTGATGTTTGTTCATTGTAAATAAACTGTTGCATCTTCTGAACCTGTGTGTATCTGTTTGTCTGGTTCTTTGAAGGATCACTGGCCAAACTTTTAATTTTGATACAGAGAATACTCTTCTGTGTGCTGTAAACCCCCGCCTATTCACAGTATCTCATATAGCTCTACTGTGGCCCCTCTCTTATACTAAATGTTTGTAGTTAATAAATATTTTGGGGGCCTGCACCAGATCTAGTAACGGTTGAAGTCCTTCTAGATTATGCTGTATATATATATACAGGTGGCCCTCGTTTTACAACGGTTCAATTTACACCATTTCAGAATAACAACCTTTTTTTCCAGTCATGTGACTGCTATTGAAAAGCATTGAGAAGCAGTGCATTTATTAAAATTGCCAGTAGGTGGAGCTGTCCGCTTGTGTTGCAGCAAGCTGAAATGAATCAGTTTAACCAGACTTGAGCTATCGAGCAGATTTCAAAGGAACAAGATCTTCCTGTCTATAAATCAGTCCAGATTGAATGCATAGAAAGAACTGTTTGCATAAAAATGCAAGTGAAGTCTGTGTTGTGTGATTATTTTATTAGGTTTATAATGCTGTTTAGCAAATGGTTTTGTTCATTTCACTTAGTTTAATTATATATTCTGTGTTGTGTGATTATTTTATTAGGTTTATAATGCTGTTTAGCATTTAAAGTCTTCATTTCAAACCTTTAAAAATAACGTATTAGGTGTTACTTATGACAATTTTGAGAGGGGCTTGGAACCTAACTTCCTTACTTCCCATTGACTTACATTATAAACTGGGTTTCAATTTACAACAGTTTCGATTTACAACTATTCCTTCTGGAACCTAACCCCGGCGTAAACTGAGGGCTATCTGTATGTATATATATATATATATATATATATATATATATATATATGAGATATATATATATATATGAGATATATATATGCCACATATATATGTGTATATATGTATAAAGAATAATATGTATGTCATAAAAATAATCCTTCTCTGATAATTTTAGACTATAATGTCCATTTACTGTTTTTTTAGTGAGATATATATTTGCTAAAAGGTGAATCAATGCTTTGTTTATAGTGTAACATGTGTAAAATGCCTGTATGGAAGACAAATATATATATGTGCGTGTGTGTATCTCTCTGTCTCTCTCTCTCTCACTCTCTCACTCTCTCTCTCTCTCTCTCTCTCTCACACACACACACTCTCTCTGTCTCTGTCTCTCTCTCTCTCTCTCTCTCTCTCTCTCTCTCTCTCTCTCTCTCTCAGTATTTGTATATATTCACACACATACTTTTCAAAGATGCCATGAAAAAAGAAATCTCACAGCTATAGTTTTGCATTAATAAAAAATCCTTCATTTGAATGTTAGCAAAGATAAGTATGAAGTTGGCAAACATTATCAAAATAACTCATTAAATTATGTATTTCCCTAATATAAGGCCAGATTACAAGTGGTGCACTAATGTTAGCACTATAAGCCTTATTGCTGGACTACACTGACATTAGCGCACAACTTGACATTACAAAATCCCATTTTCAAGAGATGGCTCTAGCGCAACCTATACTGTCAATGGATATCGCAACTGCATTAAATAATGCTTGTGTTGGAAGTTGAAAGTTATAGGTTGCACTCGGGCGAAAGCCAAAACTGAGCTAGAAAATTTAGCACAGCTTGAAACCTGAAGTAAAGTGTAAGAGTTAAGAAAAAATCTTCACAAAACACATAAAAAACATTAAAATAAAGTACACAATTTTTCTAAAAGTATATTAATATTAATAAAAATATTTTAAAAGAGTTAATAAAAGGGATATGGTAAATGGCAAGGTGTTTCACTGGAAAGGGCTGCAATGTGTATGTGTGTGTGTGTGTGTGTGTGTGTATATATATATATATATATATATATATATATATACATACACATATATACATATATAAAGGGCTTGAAATTTCCAATGGTCCACTAGTCCCAGACAACTTAGAAATTGCAGCGGAAAACGTAGACATTTTCCTATCTTTAACATTGAGTGGACTTGTAACTAGCTAGTAGCTTTTAACCCCTGATTAGTAAACCATAGTGATATGTATACATGCATATTTATATGCTTTTTTATGTGTAAATATATATGAGCAGCTGGAGAGCACTCTCACTTCTTAGGTCAATCTGCCAGGGTGCATGCAGGAGTTGAATAATAAAAATGAACAAATGGCAGCACTCACTGGTCCTTTAAATGTGTAATTTATTTTGTGACGTTTCGGTGACCGTATCCCTGAGGAAGGGGATACGGTCCCCGAAACGTCACAAAATAAATTACACATTTAAAGGACCAGTGAGTGCTGCCATTTGTTCATTTATATATATATATATATATATATATATATATATATATATATATATATATATATATATATATATATATATATATATATATATATATATATAGCGCTTGCCATTGCTTAAAACATGCAATATAATTTTTATTCATTTTTAATATGTTTCATTGTGTTTTGAATAGAAATACTTTGGATTCCTATGTTCTTAACACAGGAGTAAATGTAATTTTCAATTTTAAAAAGATATTACTATATATATTTATATATACGTACATATAGATAAATAATAGGTAGATAGATAGATAGATTGATTGTTTGATAGATGATAGATTTATATAGATAGCTAGATAAAGATATACAGGTATGTATATTTTACAAGAAAAATAATCAAATACATTTTCGGGCAGTTGGTCTAGCACAGTGTCAGATTAGTGCGAAGTGTCGGATTAGCGCGAAAGTGATAACTGATTTTGTAGCGTGCCCCTTAGCAGTGTATGGGGAGAAGAAGCACTTTGGAAATTAGCACTAGCACTGATCGGAACAGCCAATAGAATGCGAGCTCAATCTGATTGGCTGATCGGATCAGCCAATCGGATTGAACTTGATTCTGATTGGCTGATTCCATCAGCCAATCAGAATTTTCCTACCTTAATTTCGATTGGCTGATAGAAACCTATCAGCCAATCGGAATTCGAGGGACGCCATCTTGGATGACGTCCCTTAAAGGAACCTTCATTCGGCTAGTAGGCGTCGGGAGAAGAGGATGTTCCGCGTCGGATGGAAGATGATGGCTCCCGAAGAAAGAAGATTGAAGATGCCGTTGATAGAAGACTTCATCCGGATCATGGACCTCTTCAGCTCCCGCTTGGATGAAGACTTCATCCGGATCATGGACCTCTTCAGCTCCCGCTTGGATGAAGACTTCAGCCGGATCATGGATCTCTTCAGCCCCCCGCTTGGGCTTGGATCAGGACATCGGAGGAGCTCTTCAGGACGGATCGGTGAACCTGGTATGGTGAAGATAAGGTAGGAAGATCTTCAGGGGCTTAGTGTTAGCTTTATTTAAGGGGGGTTTGGGTTAGATTAGGGGTATGTGGGTGGTGGGTTGTAATGTTGGGGGGGTATTGTATGTTTTTTTTACAGGCAAAAGAGCTGAACTTCTTGGGGCATGCCCCACAAAGGGCCCTGTTCAGGGCTGGTAAGGTAAAAGAGCTTTGAACTTTAGTAATTTAGAATAGGGTAGGGCATTTTGTTATTTTGGGGGTCTTTGTTATTTTATTAGGGGGCTTAGAGTAGTTGTAATTAGTTTAAAATTGTTGTAATATTTTTCTTATGTTTGTAGATATTTTTTTATTTTTTGTAACTTAGTTCTTTTTTATTTTTTGTACTTTAGTTAGTTTATTTAATTGTAGTTATTTGTAGATATTGCATTTAATTAATTTATTGATAGTGTAGTGTTAGGTTTAATTGTAGGTAATTGTAGGTATTTTATTTAATTAATTTAATGATAGTATAGTGTTAGGTTTAATTGTAACTTAGGTTAGGATTTATTTTACAGGTAATGTTGTAATTATTTTAACTAGGTAACTATTAAATAGTTCTTAACTATTTAATAGCTATTGTACCTGGTTAAAATAAATACAAAGTTACCTGTAAAATAAATATTAATCCTAAAATAGCTACAATATAATTATAATTTATATTGTAGCTATATTAGGATTTATTTTACAGGTAAGTATTTAGCTTTAAATAGGAATCATTTATTTAATAAGAGTTAATTTATTTTGTTAGATTAAAATTATATTTAATTTAAGGGGGTGTTAGTGTTAGGGTTAGACTTAGCTTTAGGGGTTAATACATTTATTAGAATAGCGGTGAGCTCCGGTCAGCAGATTAGGGGTTAATAATTGAAGTTAGGTGTCGGCGATGTTAGGGAGGGCAGATTAGGGGTTAATACTATTTATTATAGGGTTAGTGATGCGGATTAGGGGTTAATAACTTTATTATAGTAGCGCTCAGGTCCGGTCGGCAGATTAGGGGTTAATAAGTGTAGGCAGGTGGAGGCGACGTTGTGGGGAGCAGATTAGGGGTTAATAAATATAATATAGGGGTCGGCGGTGTTAGGGGCAGCAGATTAGGGGTACATAACTATAATGTATGTTGCGGCGGTATACGGAGCGGCAGATTAGGGGTTAATAATAATATGCAGGGGTCAGCGATAGCGGGGGCGGCAGATTAGAGGTTAATAAGTGTAAGGTTAGGGGTGTTTAGACTCGGGGTACATGTTAGGGTGTTAGGTGCAGACGTAGGAAGTGTTTACGCATAGCAAACAATGGGGCTGCGTTAAGAGCTGAACGCGGCTTTTTTGCAGGTGTTAGGTTTTTTTTCAGCTCAAACAGCCCCATTGTTTCCTATGGGGGAATCGTGCACGAGCACGTTTTTGAGGCTGGCCGCTTGCGTAAGCAACTCTGGTATCGAGAGTTGAAGTTGCGTTAAAAATTCTCTACGCTCCTTTTTTGGAGCCTAACGCAGCCTTTATGTGGACTCTCAATACCAGAGTTATTTTTATGGTGCGGCCAGAAAAAAGCCGGCGTTAGCTTTTCGGGTTGTTACCGACAAAACTCCAAATCTAGCCGTTTGTTTTTAAGAAAATACACAAAGTACTCAAATCTATTTTAATAACGTATTGTATAAGTATAAAACATTCTAAAGCAATACATATATATATATATATATATATATATATTTGATGAAATTTGCTTATAATTATTATTTCTATGATTTATTTGTAGAGCACCAACAGATTCTGCAGTGCTATAAACATAGGTATGATATGCAAAGGTCACTTTTAGAAGAAGCAAATAGGTAGAGGGTCCTTACATGATGTTGATCAACCTCATGTTGATCAACTTCATGTAAGGGCTGGGTTCAAAAGCTTACATCCTGTAGTATTGGGTTCAAGGAGACAGAAAAAGGAGGCAAGGAACTGAGGAACAATTTAATGATCTTTGGCATGGTTGGGGCCATGCTACACTTACCTGGAGGGAGCTGCAGCACAGCTGGTGCCGCCCTGTGTGTTGAAGAGCTCAGGATGTGCAGCGCGCTAGGGGCTGTGCTGCTTGAAGTAGCAGGATAGTCAGATGTGCTGAAAAAGGAAGGTCTGTTGCTGCAAGAGCCAGGGGCCGTGCTAAATTACTTCGGATTACAGTGGCTGGCTCCCTGAATTCTTTGCTTGGATTCTTTTTAAATGAATGTGCACTAGTTAGCGTTCTTTTTATGTTCTTGTTTGGTCATTTCCTCTGGGCCTGCGTTTGGCACAAAGCCTGGATTGAAGGTATTTAAAGGACATTTCAGACTCCAATTCAGTGCTTGGTTATTTTTGTATGGAGACCAAAGTGTTCATGTTCCTCACCGTCTTCCTGATAACGACCTTGGCAAAGATTCTGGACCACGCTATCTGTTTTACACTCTTGCTGAGATATATGTTCCATGGATTGACTATCTGGCTTTTCACTGTTGAAACAGTACTCTGACTTACATGATTGATTTGTCGTCCTGATTTGATACCTGGTTCTTAACTGTACCTTTTAAACTGCTGATCACTAAGAGCTGCTAATTCTCTGCAATACTGTTTATAGCTACTGAATATGTATTGCTTTAGAAAAAAAAAGGGCAGAGTACATTGTATAATGGAAATAAAAAGTACATGGCACATAAAATTAGTATTTTAGTGAATTAGGGCGCCTGTAAATATAATATAAAATATTATTTTTTAGCAAGAAATATAAGAAGTATTGTGTTATTTGTAGAGGACTAAAAAAACTACACTCAAACAATCTTGAAATCTAAATGGTATTTAAATATTCTTGTCAAAATAAAACCTATCTATCTATTTATCTATCTATATCTATCTATCTATCTATCTATCTATCTATCATCATCATCATCATCTATTTATCTATCTATCTGTCTGTTTGTCTGTATGTATGTCTGTCTGTCTATCTATTTCTGTATCTCTCTATCTAATGTATCTATCTATCTATCTATCTATCATCATCTATATATATATATATATATATATATATATATATATATATATATATATATATATACACGTATCTGTCTTTCTGTATGTCTCTCTGTCTGTCTATGTTTTTACCCAGGTGTTAACTTCAACTTGAAATTAACTGCTGGTAGTGTAACCCAGTTAATTAAGGTTTTAATGATAGATTATCTATGTGAAGTTCAATAATGGAGTACAAAGAGATGTGCATTTAATAGAAACAAAAAATGTAAACTCCATTGTACTGTTATCTACATTTTATTACCTGCACTTCAGAACATTATTTTTTAAATAAATCAGTCAAACAGATCACATTTGTAATTCTGAAAACATAGTTTGTCACCAAGTGACTATTGATTTCAAAGCCAAGTGAAGCCAACATGATAGATTGGATTCTGCTGACATGTTAGGTATACAGTGATTTCAGTTTAGATTCTGTTATTTTTTTTACACTTCACATTTAATGGTCAAATTATATTCACAACAAAGCATTGTAGTATACATTTTTTTCTCTTTGTTAACTTAATTCATTACATAAAGGTGATTAATGTTTAATTAGAAATGTTTTATAAGCCCTTTCAGACACTCAGTGCAGTATTTCAAGAGGAAATAACAAGAGGTTTTATTTAATGGTTTTATTTCTCAAGACAGTAATGGCCATAAATATGAGGTTGCAATTAAAGAAAGAAAGGAAAAACAGGATTGTAGGACTATTTTATATCTCATGATATTGTTATAGTAGTGAACTGAGTTCATTAAGATATTTAAACTGAATAGGCAGATTTTGTTATAGTAGCGAAGTGAGTTCATTAAGATATTTAAACTGAATAGGCAGATATTGTTATAGTAGCAAAGTGAGTTCATTAAGATATTTAAACTGAATAGGCATAAGCCCCCATTTATGAAGCTGCGAAAGCAGCTTTGCGGCTCCTGTGATACAAGCTCCCTCATGCGAGCTTACAAAAGTTATGCAGCGCCATTCTTACAACCTTTGCTTCTTAACCTGTTGACATAGTAAAATATTGCATTGGTTAAAACCAGAGAGTGCCTTTTCTTGTGGATTTTTTTTGTGTTTGTTTAACGTGCACCCCGGAGGATGTATTGATGAGTGAGTGCTGGGTCTACAATGGACTTTCCTATATATATATATATATATATATATATATATATATATATATATATATATATATATATATAGATGCATAGTTGAAGCAGGAATGTTATAGCCCAGAAAGGCATCACATTGCAGTGTTAGGACCAGTCAACATTGGGACACCTTGTAAGTGGGTGACTGGCTTAAGCAAAATATAACCATATTGTGTGACTAAGATCCCAATTTTAAAATATGAGCTTAGGTGATTTTTTGCAAAATATAAAATGTTTTGATAATATAGAAGTGGATGTCTGGCAATATTCTATAATATATAAGGGTCTATATTTATATGTATATTTTTATATACATGTGTATTTTTGTATGTATATATATATATGTATATATATATATATATATATATATATATATATATATATATATATATATATATATATATATATATATATATATATATATATATATATATATTGTACTGTCCTCATTAACTGAGTTAACAAACCAGACAGAAATAGCTTTGTGTTTATTCCAAACTGATTTTACTTCTGAATAGTTATTTTGTAAAACTGCAATACAATAAGAAAAGTTGAAATTACAATATGTAGTTACATGTGGTGCTTGCAATACATACAATAATACATGTTTCTAACACAGAGAGCTTACATTTAATCCTTACAGCAAATAGCAATGCAATTCAAATGTACAATGAACTCTTAGCAAACAATAACTTACAGGCATATGTATGTTTATAGGCAAATGTTTAAGAGCTGATTTCCATGCTTCTTGAAGCTAAGATGGCTGCTGAGAAACTGAAAGTAAACTTTCTATTAACAAACTTTATTAACACTTCCTGTTTTATTCTTGAGAGGAACCAAGCTGTAATTGCAACATGAAACCACCAGATGTCATCAACATGAACATAATGAGCATATAATAGACAGAACACTCCCCGCCTGGTATAAACATATACCACTATTACATGATCTATAAATTATTATTAAATTCAACCAGATAACTCTTTACTTTGAAAAAGAACAATCAAATCTGACACAGGTCTGAGGTATACTTTAGCAGTCCCTTGTTTAATGATTTTGACCTCTACTTTGCGAATTTTACCATCACCACTAGGAATGGTTTTTACAATAAGACTCATTGTCCATCCATTGCGCTTTACTTGAGAGTCTTTCAACAATACAAGATCTCCTTCTTGAACGTTTTGTTTCTCTTTCCATTTTCTATATTTCCACGTTTGGATACATTTGATAGTCACTGTTTCAGCTTGCAAGAAATCTAATGAATGGCATAACCCTTTGCAGCAATGCCAGCCTGTACACAACTCCTTTTGAGTGCTGCTGGAAAATGACTTAGCAATGTGAATAAGTGTTGCTATACCTCTCACAAGGGTCTTCCACTTTGAGAATCTGAGAAATCTATGTGAGTCTAACTGGCATTCATACACTTCAGTTATTAAAGCTGTCACTTCAGGTCTGATCTCACTGTCAGAATCTGGTTCAATGAGGTCAAATACTTCAGTTTCAGATTGATCTCCTGAATCTGCCTGATGTAAGAAATCTGGGCCTGAGAACCAGTTGGTATGTTTTAGGTGAGCTGCCTGAATTGGTCTAGTACCATGATCTGCTGGATTCTGACTGATGTTAATATAATGCCACTGATCTGGATTAGTAGATTTTCTAATAAGAATTATTCTGCTTGAGACATATACATGAAATCTCCTACAAGTATTGTGAATATAACCTAACACAATTTTGCTATCAGTGTAATATTTAACTGCATAAAGTTCAATGTCCATTTCTTCAGTAATAAGTTCAGCTAGCTCAACTGACAAAACAGCTGCACATAGGTGGAGCCAGCTATCAAGCAAAGCAGACGCAACTTCATTGAGCTCCTGGGCCTTACAAAATATAAACTCTATCTAAAGCTGTCTAATAAAAGTCTTTCAGCTGGTGGGGGCTTAGCTGAACTCCTCTAAGTGTCCGGTCTGGGTTGACCAGAATTTCTAACCGCACTGTGTTGCTCTTGGCTGAGGCTGGTCCGACGCCGAACTTACAATATCTACAGGCTCTGTGACCGCAAGTAATACAAAGCGTGGAGGACGTCTATTAACCACAGTCAGCCTGACTAATACCCGAAAAGGTTTATACCCCATAGCGCATCTGACTCCGGAGGGTCGGGGCTCCGCTCCGGAGTTCAGCTGCGCATCTTACCACAGGGAGAAGGGCTGCTCCAGTGACCGCGACTCTGCAAGTCCCTCAGGACCGCATACAAAAAGGAGACAGTGAGTACGCACCAGACGGATACTGATCAAAGTCCAACACACCATACCTTAATCTCCACATCACAGAAGGGACTCAGTTGGGACATTGAGAAGCAAGCAAGTGGCGGTACTGACTTTAACTGCTCTCCGGGCTGTGGCGTGAAAACGCCATCTTTGTTTCTCACTCCTGACCTCTCACGGCAGCATAACGTTTGTAGCCACAGTAATTAAAGTTCCTCATATAAGTCCAGTGCGGACATTGCCCAATACAGATTGGCTCCCTATTTACTTTAATTTGGAAGTTTTTTTTTATATCTCTCCCACTAACCCGCTCTACACTTTAATGCTACTCTGGTCCCACGTGGGGCATGCCTGTCAATAATAAGACTCCCTAACCTTCACGGAGATTAAACGCCACCTGTTTATGTGTGGTTCTGAGAAATAATAACAGCATAGAGCACTTGAGATGAATAGGCTCCACATCTAGCAATTAGCCTGTTCATTATATAGAGGAAGGGCCCGTAGAGCAGCCTCTAACATAGAGACTTAAGTGCCATAAACTACTTACTGTGAAGCTCCCTTTATCATATAAGGCCCTCTAGGTTCTTGAACACTGCCTGAAGTCCTGTGAGCAGAGACCGACAATAAATGTTTTTGGACCCTCCTCAGGATCCCTGTTTTTGCTACGCCTGCTTCTCCCTGCCTTTTCTAAGTTTATTTGGGCACTATTCACAACCCTAGTGAAGCTGGGGTGACTTTAATCTAACCTGTCTCTTCAGAGCAGCCCACTCTACCTTACTCCCCTAATAGGAGTCCATAAGAATCCATAAAGTGTGACCCACATACACACTAAGAAAGCACCTATATAGCAAGGGACAGAAACCCCCTGTCATCCATAAGGCTACTCCTACACAGATAGGACACCTGTCTAAAGACACTCAAGCTAAACCGCATTTGACAACGCATTCTCCCCCCCTGGGGAGGAACAGGGGTGACATGTAAATAACGCCTCCGTGTCTGTGACCCCGCCGGCCAATGTTGCAATACTAGCATAAGCATACTAAGCAGGTCCTTAGTAATAACAAGTAGATACTAATAGACTGTCTCACCTACTACTATAACAAAATGTCACAGGCTCATAAACGTAAACAGAAACCCCATCCTACACCAAAAAGGACTGTTGCAGATCATTTTCAACACCAGCCAAGAGCTGCTCAGACAAGATCAGAGGATGATTACTCAGATGCAGGCAGTGCCTCCGACACCCAAACTGTGTCCACATTAGTAAAGAGAGCTTCCCAAATATTAAGACCAGACACCTGCTCCAATAACAACATGATGGACACTATGAAATCATTATTAGCTTCGCATCATGACTCTCTAAAGAAAAGGTTTGATAGATCGCATGTAGATTTGAAGAGAGATATCGGTCTCATAAGTGAGCGAACAGATGCGTTAGAACGCAAGCAGGAAGACCTTGCAATAGACCACACTAACCTCCTTAGTTACTCCCAATCCTTAGCCACCCAAATTACAGATTTGGAATTGAAGCTGGCAGATCTGGAGGACAGATCGCGGCGCAACAACATACGGATAAAAGGCATACCTGAATCTGTTCTGCCACAAGATCTGGAGAAGTACCTACAGGAGCTATTTGAAACAGTGCTGGGCCCTGCGACTAATAATGAAAACCTCATAGATAGAGTGCATAGAGCTCTCAGAGCATGATCAGCAGATGGTGGCCACCCTAGAGATGTGATAGCGAAGCTCCACAACTATACATTTCGGGAAAAAATTCTTAGAGCCCTGGCCAGAGATAAACGCCTTCCTGAGACATATTCTGGGCTGCAAATCTATCCAGATCTCTCTCCCCACACTCTACAGCTGTGCAGGCATTTCCAACCGTTTACCAAAATATTGAGAGAGAGAGATCTTAAATACAGGTGGGGGTTCCCAGTAAGACTCTTCATTACCAAAGACAGTCACCAGTTCCTGGCCTCTACTCTCCAGCAAGCACGGGAACTACTCCAAAAATGGGACTTGCTTCCACCAGACAGAGAGGATGGTCCCACTAATTCAGAAATAGGCACTGGCCTGAGAGCCTCGGCACCGCCGTGGAAACCACTGCCACAACGGCCTTCTGGAACCACTGGAAAATCAACTGAGACACTAAACAAAACCAGAGACACTGTTAGTACATGCCAAAACACAGACCCATAAAGGACCTGCTTACATAATCTACCCGGACTGTATCCCTTGCTGGAATATCTCTCCACAGGAGGGAGTATTCCTCATAACTCAAGGCGGAACCCAGAAGATGGACAGAGAGAAGATGGGTGAGATCTATGCAATTTCCATATTGTAGTTTGTTTATTCTATATGATAATGGACAATAATCAAAGACTTTAGCCACATTTTCCTTTTCTTAGTAATGGCACTTGTATTACTACTTTGTTGCATTACACTATATACTCACGTAACCAACTATATATGCATTCTGTAATGTTCCCAATGGTTATTAGATTCTAGTGATATTTTGTTAACTCTCATGATAATAGACACTAGTTTAAGACTTTGCGGGTGTCTATTTCTCATCGCTGACAACACAGGCGATACCGTCTGATTACGTGATATTATGCGCACTATCAATCAAATGTTACTGTATTGTACTATGTTACATGCTCTTTGCATGCTAGAAATATTAACAATAGGTTAAGCTTTTAATTAGATCATTGCTGAGTGCAATCTAAGAAATGTACCCCGTTATTTAAGGTCATGCTATACCTACCGATTACCTATAGGCCATCCCCTATTACACCCTAGTATATCTCTGTCCAAGTAAGAGTATTGGTACATCCAGACTAACTTCTAATGATCCATAAGCCCACCATTATGCCCTTACTAAGGCCATTAGATGAACACTACATACATATTTATATGCTCCCATCTATTACCTTGCAGCCAATAGCTAACGAGACAACTAAGGGCCACACCTCCCGTAGACAATAACTTCAGACCCTTCTTAGCCAACCCAAATCTAGGGGCCACCATATGATAAGTTTACTACAGGAGTATCTCATAATATAGAGGTCCATATTTGAAAATCATGGGCTATAAATATACAAAGAAGAACAAGAAGTTGTCCTGATTCTGTTTTACTCTCTGTTATGTTAATATATACTGTTTACTGTTTCTCCTGTTGAGATGAAAGGTTAATACTCTGAGGTTTACAGTTCTGCATACGACTACACGTATGCCAAATGTATAATCACAATGCATATGCCTTTTTTTTTTTTTTTTTTTCTTTCTTTTTCTTTTTTTTTCCGCCAGACTTTGCATACTGCATGTTAGGCCGGCGGGGCCTTAGGCCCCTCTCTGCATAGCTCCACCCCCAACAATATAGTTGTGGCCCTCTGGCATAGACCAGACGGAACACTCATTGAGAAAGTGTTTATTAATCACTTTTGAACAGTCATAGAGGTTTTTTCTTTTTTTTCCCTCTCTCCCCAGTTCTCACTACTGGAAGATATATAGCGCACTCCTACCCCCATAGAAAGCAAACAAACCCTTATATCTAGACCCCGGACTAGTCTCCTACCCTCAGTGACCCAGACAGCCCTCTCGCCACTTTCATAATGGCCCCAATACGTATAGCAACACTAAACGCACAGGGCCTAAATTCCCCTACTAAGAGGAAACTCCTACAGCGATACATGCTGGTGCACAAAATACACATCCTGTTTTTACAGGAAACTCATTGGACAGGAGAGCCCCGGACTCCAGGGCTCTCTCAACATTACCCGACCTGTGAGATTGCTTCCAATTCAGAAGGCAAAAACAGAGGTGTTGCCATAGTAATCAGCAGGGACCTGTCCTACAAACTGGAATACATTGAAAGAGATAGTGAAGGTAGATTCCTGATACTCATCTGCTCACTTAATGACACCCAGTTTACCTTAGTCTCGCTTTACACACCTAATACCAAACAAATACCCTTTCTTCGTAAACTCCTGATGCACATTGACCAGATTAAAAAAGGACGGTTGATAATAGGGGGGGACTTTAATATGGTTTGGGACCTTTCCATAGACAATCAGGCCACCCTCACGACACACTCTGACAGAAATGTTTCATCCACCTCCAATGCCTTCCGGAAACTTATTTACCAACATAACCTTTATGATGCATGGAGGTGCCTAGCACCCTCAGAGAGAGACTTCACACATCACTCGAAAGCTCATAATTCATACTCTCGACTGGACTATATATTTTGTGACTCGTGGTCCCTAGATCAATTTATCAACCCCAGCATCAGAACATGTACATGGTCAGATCACAACATGGTATATCTAGATTTCACCGACTTACAGTCCCTGACAGGTAGACCCCCATGGAGACTCCCAGATCAATGGCTGACTGACATAGAACTCCCGGCACTTCAGGAGACAGTTAAGGAATTTCTCTCACACAATGACACAGGGAACACTGATGTAGTTATGATCTGGGCAGCCCTTAAAGCATACCTACGGGGACATTTCATTAAAAAAACAGCGCGGCTCCGCAAAGAAAACAAACAGCCCTTAGCGAAACTATATGGAGACCTACGCGCCCTCGAGCAGGCAAATAAATCAAGCCCTAACTCTCAGATAGCACGTCAAATAGGAATAATTAGGGAGGAAATATCCAAAAGAGACCTACTGTGAATCCAAGAAACTCTACTTAAGCTCAAACAACTTTATTATTATAAAGGCAACAGAGCAGACAAACTCTTGGCTAATAATCTCCGCAAACGTACTCAACAGAAGAGAATTCCCCACATCGCGTCACATAATGGTATAGTGCACTCACCCAGAGACATAGGCACTGCATTTGCAACCTACTACTCTTCCCTATACAACATTGAGACCGCGGAAGGGACAACCAAGTCTACTCACAGAGACATTTGTAGATTCCTAGAAAATCTGCCCATACCCACTTTATCTGAGGAAGCTAGAGCAGACTTAGGGCAACAATTTACGCTAGCGGAGATCAAAGCAGCCATAGACGAACTTGCGCCCCATAAGGCCCCAGGACCAGACGGGTTTACAGTAAAGTTTTATCGGATACTCAACCCGATCATAGCCCCGATCCTTCTCTGGGTATTTACGGATGCGGCAGACAAGAGTAGCTTTTTAGCAGAACTCTTAGAGGCAAACATCACCACAATCCATAAAGAGGGTAAAGACCCACTACTGTGCTCCAGCTATAGGCCCATCTCGCTCATCAATGTTGATGCCAAGATCTATGCTAAAGTGCTAGCGAACAGGTTAGGGAAACATTTACAGACGCTTATACATCTAGATCAGGTGGGCTTTGTCCTAGGCCGGCAGGGCACGGATAACACCCGGCACCTATTGAATATATTTTCAGAGGCAGCAGATATGGGGCTCCAGGTACTCACCCTGTCGCTTGATGCCGAGAAGGCATTTGACAGGGTGAGGTGGGACTATCTATTTCAGACCCTATTGATGTTTGGCATACCGGACTCCTTCATTAAGGCGGTCAAAGCACTGTATTCGGCCCCCACAGCGGTCGTCCGCGGATTGGGATTCTGTTCACCCAAAATAACAATCTGTAATGGAACTAGGCAGGGATGCCCGCTCTCCCCCCTTTTGTTTGTCCTTGCGATTGAACCCCTGGCGATAGCCATCAGAGAGACAGAGGCGATTCACGGTATTCAGATGCACGATACTCCCCAGAAACTGGCACTTTTTGCAGATGATCTTACGGTCTTCCTGTCAGATCCTATCGACTCCCTCCCTCCACTAATGGACCTTTTCAAGCGATTCGGTGAAATTTCATACTATAAGTTAAACGTGACCAAGACGGAAGCGTATTCTATTAATCTACCGCAAAGTGAGAAAGATTCCATCCAGCATACCTACTCCTTTAAGTGGTCCTCCAAAGGGATCCGCCACTTGGGAGTTTTCCTTTCCCACGCGAAAGCCACAGTGATAAACGAGAACTTTGAAACCCTGCTAGCAGCTATCACCTCTGAACTCCGCTCTAAAAGATACAGTGAGATATCCTGGCTAGTTCTCCCTAAATTCACCTACCTGTTCCGCAGCATACCGCTGCCAGTCCCATACCTGGTCCCATACCTGGTGCTTGAGAAGTTCCAGACCCTTTTTAATACATATACCTGGCAAGGTAAAAGGCCCCGGGTAGCAGCACACATCCTACAAATGCCATTGGAGAGAGGAGGCCTAGGTCTCCCCAGCGTTAGAAAATACTACGAAGCGGCAATGATAACACATGTTACAGCCTGGGGAAAAGATCTTCCTCCGACAAGGTGGAGAAAGTTTAGAGCAGGCCTCTTTACCAGCATACATTTATTTAGAGGACCTGCTCTGGTTACCTCCGCACTGGCGAACTAAGATACCCGTTGCAAATAGCATTGTGAGGGAATGCCAAGAGACCTGGTTTAAGTTGAGGCATAATAAATTGGTAGCCCCGCACCCCTCACCGGTACATTCTATAAGAGGCCTCTTGATAGGACTACCGAACACACATCTTAACATTTGGACAGAATCAGGTATAAACACCCTGGAAGACTTTTACAGCAATGCACAATTGAGACCACACCAAGACATGTTAGACCTCCCTACCCTGACCCCCAAACTTCGGTTTGACTTCTTTAGATTGCGCACACTAATGAAATCTTGGGGCTTTTTAGAAGAATCACTAAGAAACCCGACTAGTTGGGAGGTGAGGTGGATGACTAATCTCCAGCAGTTTAAGCCTCTCTCGACACACTACCACTGCCTCATAGGGGAAACATCCCCCTCAAAAACGACTCATATGGAAGCATAGGAGACAGACTTACAGTTAGCGTTTTCATCAGATACTTGGAATAAGGCCATTAGCCTAACAAAAACGGCAACTCATTGTATCACCCTGTATGAATTATACTTTAAGGTAATCACCAGATGGCACCTAGTTCCCACAAAGCTACAGAAACTTTACCCCGAGCACTCACCACAGTGCTGGAGGGAATGCGGAGAACTGGGGTCCCCCATGCATATCTGGTGGACCTGCCCGAGATTAGCGGACTACTGGCAGAGAGTAGGAAAGGTCTGTAAGGACCTAGGACTAACAGCATCTTTGAATCCGGCCCTGGCCATATTACACCTAGACATAGACAAAACCCCTAAAAACAAACAAAATTTACTGATATATGTCCTTATCTCTGCTAAGCTACTCATAGCTAGGAACTGGAAAAAGAGTCAACCTCCAAGGTTACAGAGTGTCCTAGATACTGTGAACTACATTAAAAACATGGAAAACTTTGTAGCTAGGGAGCGGGGACAATTGAACAACTACTGCCTTACATGGGAACCCTGGGAAAATATGCAACAACGCCCAGTTCCTACCTAACTATCTGTAGAACTCACTCTTAAGCCTTTTCCTTCTTCCTTTTCCATAATTCCCCCATTGCCCTTCCCTAGAAACTGAATATGTGCCCCATTGCCCTCTGTTATCCCCGGAAGCCCCCTATCCGAGACCAGTCCGTTAAAGGACAAAACTGAACATGAGGCCGTCCAACCCCTACCTATCTATCTGTGGAATTCGTACTCAAACCTTTACCTTCTTCCTCTTCCATAATCCTTGCATTGCCCTTCTCTGGAAACTGAATATGAACCCCATTACCCACCGCTATCCCCTGAAACCCCCTATCTGAGACTAGTCCGTTAAAGGACAAAACTGAATATGAGACCTGACTTGCGAGCAGACAGATCACAGGCAGAGAGGGGCCTATAAGCCCCCTGAGCTAGTACCATAAGGAATGTGCAACTTAAACTTGAACTTAAATTTAACATAATATCTTACATTATGCTGTAAAATTACCTCTATAGACTGGTTAGCTATCTTGAAGATCACTTCAGTATAGACTATTAACTCA
The DNA here is from genome assembly GCF_027579735.1 of Bombina bombina. NCBI lineage: Eukaryota > Metazoa > Chordata > Amphibia > Anura > Bombinatoridae > Bombina > Bombina bombina. The sequence continues at coordinate 183,966,044 of NC_069502.1, forward strand.
AGATTCTATGCTTTTGAATGATCATTGTATATGCATAAGATACCTCTGTAAAAACGAGGACCTCCGTATAAGAGAAAGAATCACATCCTCATTTATCACCTATACATACTAAGTTCCTTCAACATCATTGTATTATTCATGTCAAACTAGATGTCTGTATGTTGTTTTCATTTTTATATGTGAAGGATTGTATACTACAATTAAGTCCTCCATAAAAAAAGTTTTCATAAAAAAAAAAACAGCTGCACATAATTCTAGACGTGGCACTGTATGGGCTGGTCTTGGAGCTAGTTTAGATTTGCCCATAATAAAGCCTACATGACATTGACCACTACTGTCTATGACTCTGAGATATGCCACAGCTGCTATCGCTACAGTAGAAGCATCAGAAAAAACAAATACCTCCTTTCTTACTGTGGATGATAGTGACACTGGCACATAGGGTCTGGGAATACTAAGATTTTCAAGATGGATCAGGTCTTCTGTCCATGCTCTCCATTGAGCTTCTCTATTTGGTAAGAGTGGGGAATCCCAGTCACATTGGTCTGTTGAGAGTTCTCTGACTAAAGATTTACCTTGCATAGTGATTGGAGATGCAAACCCAAGTGGGTCATAAAAACTGTTTACTGTAGCCAGGATACCTCTCTGTGTGAAAGGTTTTACCTCTTTAGACACTTGAAAAGTGAAACTGTTGGTCTGTAAGTTCCAACTTACTCCTAAGCTCCTTTGGAGGGGTAGAGGATCGACACCTAAAACAAGGTCCTTTAGATCTTTAGCTCTGTCATCTGCAGGAAATGCTTCCATTACTGGACTTCTGTTGGATGCCACTTTGTTTAGCTTGAGATTTGATCCTGCGAGCATGTCCTTAGCTCTCTGCAGGAGACTGACTGCTTAAGCTTCAGTAGGCACAGATGCGAGTCCATCATCTACATAAAAATTCCTCAAGATAAACTGTTCTACATCTTCGCCATACTCACTTTTTCCTTGCTTTGCTATTTGTCTTAGACCATAAATGGCTATGGCTGGGGAAGGGCTGTTCCCAAAGACATGTACCTTCATCCTGAACTCTGTAATTTCTTTGTTAAGGTCATTGTCACGAAACCAAAGAAATCTCAAATAGTTACGGTGATCTTCTCTAACCATGAAACAGTAAAACATTTGTTGTACATCAGTGGTAATTGCAACTTGCTCTTTGCGGAAACGTAAAAGGCCACCTAGTAGTGTATTATTTAAATCAGGCCCACTGAGGAGTGTGTCATTCAGTGAGATGCCTTCAAACTGAGCACTTGAGTCAAAAACTACTCTGATCTGTCCTGGTTTCTGAGGGTGATAGACACCAAAGATTGGTAGGTACCAACACTCCTCACCTGCTTCTGATGGTGGGGCAGGTTCTGCTTGGTCATGGTCAAAGATCTTTTGCATAAAGTTAACAAAATGTTCCTTCATTTCAGTTTTTTTCACAAAGGAACGATGTAGAGCAAGGAGTCTTTTCTGGGCTTGCTCTATGTTGTTTGGTAGTCTAAGCCGAGGTAAGCGAAATGGTAGGGGTGCTACCCAGAAATTTGCTTCATCAATAAACATCTCTTTTTCTACTACATCAAGGAACATACCATCTTGAATAGACATAGCAGGTTTGTCATCGTTTGGAGTAGTAACAAACACATTATCATCTAAACTGCCCACATTGTGAGTGGCAGTTCCTAAATAACACAATGAGGGGGTGTATGACTGTTGTTTACAAGCATTAAAAGTCTCTTTTACCTGTATATAGCTAGTGCATGGGCTGAACAGAGAAGTGCGCCCACTAGGCAGCACATTTTTCTTGAAAGAGTTCACATCTGCTGGTCTATGAGCTCCTCCTAAGCATACTTCCCCAACTATGACCCAACCTAAGTCTAAATGTTGTGCATAAGGACTGTTGTGAGGCCCATTAATCTGCTCATGTACTTTGTGCACCTTCAGAATGTCTCTTCCTAACAAGAGAAGTATTTGTGCGCTAGGGTCAAGTGCTGGGATCTTGTCTGTTAAGGATTTCAGATGAGGGAAATGCTGTGTAATCTCAGGTGTTGGAATTTCTGACCTGTCATCAGGTATCATGTCACATTCAATGAGTGTGGGTAGTTTTATGTGTGTTTTCCCATCAATAGACTGAACAGTGAAGTTGGATACCCTACACCCTGTTTTCTCTGTAATGCCTGAGCATGTTCTTAGAGTGTAGGAAAATGTTTCACCACTAATATTAAACACATCAAAAAACTCTGATTTGGCTAAAGAACGGTTACTTTGATCATCTAACACTGCATACATTTTTACAGAACAGTCAGGTTTGTTAGAGGGATATACAGTCACTAAACAAATCTTGGAACATGATCTGGGCCTTGTCCCTTTCCCGCATACCTCTGTACACTTGGATACAATAGTGGGTGGAGTAGCTTCCTCTTGCTCCCCGCCTTGCTCTCCCTTTGGTAAAGGAGTCTCTACTGCCCAGGGAGCTGGACCTGGATGCAAAGCTGAAGTATGCTGGTCACTGTTGCATTCTCTGCATCTTATGTTATTTTTGCAGTCTTTGGCAATGTGTCTGGTGGATGCACAACATCTAAAGCAGATAGAATTCTCTTTCAGGTAAGCTTTACGTTCATCAATGTGCTTGCTTCTGAACCCACGACACTTTGACAGTGGGTGTGGTTTATTGTGAATTGGACATGGACTGTCTGGTTCCATGGATTTCCACGAAGGGCTTTTCACCTGTGGAGTTGCATTAGTAGCTGACACTTCTGTCTTCCTTACTGACACCATTGGTCTGTTGCTGTACCTTGTTCCTGACTTCTCTGTATTTACTGGAACTTGGTTGCTGCATGTTGAGAATATGAAGCTTGGATCATTTCTGGTCTTTGCTTGGTTGACAATAAATCTGATGAAGAAACAGATTGGTGGAAAGGAGACATGATGGTCTTCTTTGTACTTGGAACCTTGAAAAATCCATTTTTCTTGCAGGCTATATGGCAGTTTTTCAATAATTGGTTTGATACCACGAGCTGTGTCTAGGTATGCCAGTCCTGACAAAAAGCCTCCTGTCTTAGCTGCATTCACCTCCAACAACATGTCACCAAGTTCTCTTAACTTTATGTGGTCTTTGTTTGAGATTTTGGGGACGTTTTCTAGCTTCTTTAACAGTGCATTCTCAATAGCTTCAGGGCTGCCATAACATTCTTCTAGTCTCTGCCATACCATTTTAACTCCATCAATTGGGTTATGAACATGCACTGACCTGAGTCTCTTAGCCTGTTGAGATGACTCTGGTCCAAGCCACTTAGTCAAAATATCTAGCTCTTCTCTGGCTGTAAGATTAAGATCTCTGGTGACACCTTGGAATGATGTCTTCCATGCCCAGTAGTTCTCTGGTCGATCATCAAATGTTAGTAGCTCTGTACTCACTAACTCTCGACGAATCAGGTGCTTTGCTAGGTCAGTAGTCTCTGAAGTTCCTAATGTACTATTTCTGAGAGGGGATATGTGAGAGTCCATATAATGTGATGGATATTGTGGATTAACGTAACCTCTGCTTTCTTGAAAGCGCACTCTTGGTGTAGAGACATTTGCAGTGTCAGTCTGGGAAGGAGGGTGCAAGTCAGGAATACTTGGAGTATACTGTAAATATGTTGAGTCAGGAAACTGTGGCATTATGTTGGACATATGTTGGATAGGAGCATGCTCTGTTTTATCTTGGTCTAGAGCATGGTTCTGTACATACTCAAGAGTCCTTTGTACTGAATCATGAGTAGTTATTTCTGCAAAATCTTGAAGTGGTTCATCTTCTAGTTCAGCTGCTGCTTCATAGACTGCTGCTTCTGCAGATGCTGCAACTGCTGCCCTTTGAATCTTTAGCACATGCATATTAGCTTCTAACTCTGCCTTGCGTTGCACTGTTTCAGCTTCACACCTTGCTGTCTCTGCTTCCATATCTGCTTTGCGCTTAGCTGCCTCTGCTTCCATATCTGCTTTGCACCTTGCTGCCTCTGCTTCCATATCTGCTTTGTGCCTAGCTGCCTTTGCTTCTAGTGATGCTTTCTGCTTTATCATGTCTGCTTCTTTTTCAGCATAAGAAATTTGTGCCTGGGCTGCTTGCGCTTTAGCACGTGCTCTGAGTCCTGCAGAACTGGCTAATGATCTGCTGGAGCGCATTGAATATTTAGAGCCAGAGGCATAGGATCTGGTCTCTAAAGTTTGCTGCTTCATATCAACACTCTTTTCTTGGTTCATAGTGATCAGGTTAAAGTAGCACAATATTTTAAATGCAGTTCTTGTGCAAATTATTTTTACTGCCTTTCACTTTAAATTGCAGGTCTTGTATGTTTGCTTGTTATTTACTGCTTTTACTTTAAAATGAAGCTCCTATATCTTCCCTTGATATAGCATGCTTTTTTACTTTACAATGCAGCTCTGTATCTTCCCCTGATATAGCCTGCCTTTTTACTGTACTGTCCTCATTAACTGATAACTAGACAGCTAGTTAACAAACCAGACAGAAATAGCTTTGTGTTTATTCCAAACTTATTTTACTTCTGAATAGTTATTTTGTAAAACTGCAATACAATAAGAAAAGTCGAAATTACAATATGTAGTTACAGGTGGTGCTTGCAATACATACAATAATACATGTTTCTAACACAGAGAGCTTACATTTAATCCTTACAGCAAATAGCAATGCTATTCAAATGTACAATGAACTCTTAGCAAACAATAACTTACAGGCATATGTATGTTTATAGGCAACTGCTTAAGAGCTGATTTCCATGCTTCTTGAAGCTAAGATGGCTGCTGAGAAACTGAAAGTAAACTTTCTATTAACAAACTTTATTAACACTTCCTGTTTTATTCTTGAGAGGAACCAAGCTGTAATTGCAACATGAAACCACCAGATGTCATCGACATGAACATAATGAGCATATAATAGACAGAACATATATATATATATATATATATATATATATATATATATATATATATACATATATATATATATACATACACATTATATATACACACATGACTCACCACTTGCTATATGAGCAATGATAGTGCACCCTGTGCTATCCTTTGAAAGTATAGGACACACTAAAAAATAACGCCTGCGCTAACATTCTCTGGTAAAACTTTTTTTTGCTATTGACTTGTAATACCAGATTGTGCGCTATTCTTAGAGTAGGGTCAAGATATGTGTAAAGCACCCAGCCCTATAAAATCATTCCACTTGTAATCGAGGCCTGTATAGGTAATTGACTGCTGAGTTTTATGTCTCTAAAAAAAATGTTTCAGGTAGGAGTGTTGATTATTTTGGATTTTAAAGAACATGTTTACATTTGGATTTATTTAGAGCAAGGAATCTCTCTTTTGAATAAACTTTTAAGGGACCAGCAAGTTTTCTTAGACAAATATTAGAAATCACCCAAGAAGACACCTTAGTACAAGTCTTGGGTCTCTTCCCCAAGGTAATTGTCCATTCACTGCATTATTACAGTAACAAAGTACATGTTAAACATTTTAGCAAGTGGTTGCATACAATTTGGAGAAACACTGGATGCATTCCATGTATTTAGATGTTGAATTAATTTGGGTTTAGGAGTTTTCTTCACTTCCTTTACTTTTGGTGATCTTGTAGAGGCCATGAGGGTTGTTCTTTAGAAGAGAAGTGTAAACTTCAGTTCAGCCTATATTTAGCTCTATGTAAACATACAGTCCACTGATTTTATAAACAAATAGAATAATAAACGAAGCAATGCAGCATTTTCTGGCTAAATTTCTAAACTTCTTTTTCTCTAAATTTCCATTTTGTGTACGCTCAAAAGTTACACTACCCTACCCTTGTATTATTACAGAAAAGCATCCCTTTGCAAAGACTTATCTTCAGAATGATTAAATGGAAGATTCAGGAAAACCATTACCTATTACAGAAAATATGAAAAATAAATAGTAGAATACCTTGAAGTTATTTTCTGACCTCCTTTATAAAGTCATATACAAAGGTACAAAGAAAGTTACCTCTTCAAAATTAAAGGGACATTAAAGTCATTTTTATTTACACAACACAAACCACTCCATTGCAAATAGTTACATATAAAATAAAAACATTCAAACTTTAATTTTGTCCACAATACACTGTGTGCAGAATTATTAGGCAAATTAGTATTTTGACCACATCATCCACTTTATGCATGTTGTCTTACTCCAAGCTGTATAGGCTCAAAAGCCTACTACCAATTAAGCATATTAGGTGATGTGCATCTCTGTAATTAGAAGGGGTGTGGTCTAATGACATCAACACCCTATATCAGGTGTGCATAATTATTAGGCAACTTCCTTTCCTTTGGCAAAATGGGGCAAAAGAAGGACTTGACAGGCTCAGAAAAGTCAAAAATAGTGAGATATCTTGCAGAGGGATTCAGCACTCTTAAAATTGCAAAGCTTCTGAAGCGTGATTATCGAACAATCAAGCGTTTCATTCAAAATAGTCAACATGGTCGCAAGAAGCGTGTGGAAAAACCAAGGCGCAAAATAACTGCCCATGAACTGAGAAAAGTCAAGCGTGCAGCTGCCAAGATGCCACTTGCCACCAGTTTGGCCATATTTCAGAGCTGCAACATCACTGGAGTGCCCAAAAGCACAAGGTGTTTAATACTCAGAGACATGGCCAAGGTAAGAAAGGCTGAAAGACGACCACCACTGAACAAGACACACAAGCTGAAACGTCAAGACTGGGCCAAGAAATATCTCAAGACTGATTTTTCTAAGGTTTTATGGACTGATGAAATGAGAGTGAGTCTTGATGGGCCAGATGGATGGGCCCGTGGCTGGATTGGTAAAGGGCAGAGAGCTCCAGTCCGACTCAGATGCCAGCAAGGTGGAGGTGGAGTACTGGTTTGGGCTGGTATCATCAAAGATGAGCTTGTGGGGCCTTTTCGGGTTGAGGATGGAGTCAAGCTCAACTCCCAGTCCTACTGCCAGTTTCTGGAAGACACCTTCTTCAAGCAGTGGTACAGGAAGAAGTCTGCATCCTTCAAGAAAAACATGATTTTCATGCAGGACAATGCTCCATCACACGCGTCCAAGTACTCCACAGCGTGGCTGGCAAGAAAGGGTATAAAAGAAGAAAATCTAATGACATGGCCTCCTTGTTCACCTGATCTGAACCCCATTGAGAACCTGTGGTCCATCATCAAATGTGAGATTTACAAGGAGGGAAAACAGTACACCCCTCTGAACAGTGTCTGGGAGGCTGTGGTTGCTGCTGCACGCAATGTTGATGGTGAACAGATCAAAACACTGACAGAATCCATGGATGGCAGGCTTTTGAGTGTCCTTGCAAAGAAAGGTGGCTATATTGTCACTGATTTGTTTTTGTTTTGTTTTTGAATGTCAGAAATGTATATTTGTGAATGTTGAGATGTTATATTGGTTTCACTGGTAAAAATAAATAATTGAAATGGGTATATATTTGTTTTTTGTTAAGTTGCCTAATAATTATGCACAGTAATAGTCACCTGCACACACAGATATCCCCCTAAAATAGCTATAACTAAAAACAAACTAAAAACTACTTCCAAAACTATTCAGCTTTGATATTAATGAGTTTTTTGGGTTCATTGAGAACATGGTTGTTGTTCAATAATAAAATTAATCCTCAAAAATACAACTTGCCTAATAATTCTGCACTCCCTGTATTTACACTATTGCCAGGGACAAACTCCTTGAAAATCTTATCTCCTTTGCTGTGGACAATTAGAGATAGATATAAATGAGCTCCTGTACATATCAAGCAATTGTTGTACAGCATTTAGGAGGCTCAGAGCTGTAAATGTTATAGTTTGATCTCCATCTCCTCTGGAAATGGATAAACTACAATTTCAAACTTAAAGGGACAGTCAAGTAAAAAAGAAACTTTCATGATTTAAATAGGGGGTGTAATTTTAAACAACTTTCCAATTTACGTTTATTACCAATTTTGCTTTGTTCTTTTGGTATTCTTAGTTGAAAGCTAAACCTAGGAGGTTCATATGCTAATTAAGCATTTTGACAGTTTTTCACCACTAGAGGCCGTTAGTTCATGTGTTTCATATAGATAACATTGAGCTCAAGCACGTGAAGCTCCTAGGAGTCAGCACTAATTGGCTAAAAATGCAAGTCTGTCAAAAGAACTGTAATAAGGGGGCAGTTTGCAGAGGCATAGATACAAGGTAATCACAGAGGTAAAAAGTATATTTCTATAACAGTGTTGGTTATGCATCACTGGGGAATTGGGTAATAAAGGGATTATCTACCTTTTTAAACAACAACAATTCTGGTGTTTACTGTCCCTTTAAATTACAAGAAAAGCAGGTAACATAAATAATGAAAGTTGATAACATTGTCATTGTTATCTGTGACATCTCACCATACACAATTATTCCATTTAATTTGACAAAGTTATGATGGAATAAAAAAATAATTTATACAATACAATGGTGATAATATCTCTAAGAGACTGCACGTACAGCACTGGACTTATAGTGGAGAAATTGGGAATTTAAAATATAACTTTTATTAAGTATATTAAAATAAAACACTCAATTAAAAATATGAAACTATCAAAGATATACAACTCTTTATAAGAAAACTTTATTTAAAGAAACAATTCATGGAACCTAGCATTGATTGGGGTTGGAATGAAGAAGAACTAGAAACTATTCAAGATCTTGACACTCTATTAGGAGAGTCTGACAGTACTGAACAGGGTAAATGGAGGGATCTGGTTCGCACAAAATCAACTTATGTACCTAAAAAAATACACTGTCCTCAAATAGAGGTGTTTAACCAGATGGTCTGTAAAGATATTTCTTCTTTGCATCCCCTACCGTCAACCCCCAATTTAACAGACAAGGAAAGACAAGCACTAAAGGATATGAGCACATGGGATGAAGTAGTAATAAGAAATGCGGACAAGGGGGCAACATTGTTATATGGCCCCTTGAGATGTATCTAAAGGAAGCCAATAAACAACTAACAGACAAAAATTGTTATATGAGACTCTTAAACAATGCAACTACAGGTTACCTTAAAATCTATAACCATATAATAAATGAAGCTAAACAAAATCATACTCTCAACGCAAAGGAAATTAAATTCCTACAAAGAGACCATCCTATTACCCCAACATTCTATCTCATCCCAAAGGTACACAAGAATAAAGAGATATCCCCGGGAAGACCAATCGTTTCTGGAATAGGTTGCCTAACAGAACAAGCAAGTAAATACCTAGACTATAGATTGAGAAGATTTGTACAAGAACTCCCGTCCTATGTACAGGATACCATGGAAGTCCTGCAAAGAATAAATGGCATTCATACTGATAAAGAGACCTGGTTAGTAACAACTGACATAGAATCCCTATATACTTCAATCAACCATGTGGACGGAGTAAATGCAGTTCAGTACTTCTTAGATCAAAAATCAGAAGAAGATAAACAACATGATGAATTCATAATAAAACTTCTCAAATTTATCCTCCAATATAATTACTTCATATTTGACAACAAATATTACCTCCAAACAAGGGGAACAGCCATGGGAACAGCATGCACACCAACTTATGCTAATCTGTTCCTTGGTTGGTGGGAGGCTGAATTTGTATTCATGGAGAAGAACAAAAATTACACAGACAAAATTCCTATGTGGCTTCGGTACATAGATGATATCTTCTTCATCTGGGAAGGATCACACCAAGAACTACAAGAATTCATCACTATACTGAACAACAACAAGATTAACATCAAATTAACTCATGAAGCGAGTCAAGAAAGTATCAACTTTTTAGACCTGACTATAATCAAGGATGTGGAAGGAAACATAAAAACTGATTTGTTTAGGAAAGTAACGGCAACTAACAGTTTACTTCACAACAGCAGTGCACAAGCTAGTAACACTGTGAAAAGTCTCCCCACAGGGGAATTCCTGAAAATCAGGAGAAATTGTTCTGATTTACAAACCTTCAAAATACGTGCTCAAGAATTGGAAAGTAGGCTTTTGGAGAGAGGTTACAGTAAGAGAACAATTAAAAAAGCAAAATATAGAGCAGAAGAAACGAATAGACAAGAACTTTTAAAGAATAAATACAGACCTGGAAGCGATATTCCAAGACTAATAACAACATATAACTCCCAAAGTAAAATGGTTAATGAAATTTTTAACAAACATTGGTACATTTTGAGATCTGACCCTATATTAAAAGATATTATAGGAACCAGACCCTCCATTTCATATAAACGTACACGTAACATCAAGGATATGATAACCAACAGCCATCTACAGAGGCATAAAACTAAAACAGCATTGGCACCAGGATCACATAAATGTGGTAACTGTAGTACATGCAAATATGTAATCAAATCCGATCATGTAATAGATCGATTTCAAAACAAACACGCCATCAGAGATTATATCAGTTGCCAAACGGAGGGAGTAATATACTTACTCATATGTAAATGTGAAAAATTTTACATAGGGATGACGACACGGAAATTAAGAGTGAGAATTATGGAACACCTACGTAACATCAGAAACGCTGAGAAAGATAAAAAAGATGATAAAACTCTAACAAGTGTCGCACATCATTTCCTCCAATACCACAAAGCCAATGCTGAAGAATTACAATGTAAAGGCATAGAAAGAATTAGGTTGGGTATTAGAGGAGGAAACCTTGAAACAAAATTATTAAAAAGAGAAAGTAGATGGATCTACCTTCTTAACAGTGTTCAACCTTATGGTATGAACGAAAATAATAATTTTTATGTACATCTTAAAAGTTAGAAAGAGACATAATAATGCAAAATATATAGAGCCAAAAATTCTAGTAATGACAATTCTAATCCAACACACTCTAACACAAGTATATAGGTGTCAGTTAGAGTAAGAATATAAGTTCCTAACTTTATTTTTAATTAGTGGAACAATATTAACATATATGACTTGGAATACAATTTTTAGCACTCGACTGGATGTAGGTCAGTAAATATTTGGCACAAAATATAATTTCTTCACCACATCACCCCTGTAATAACACCCCTCTACATTAGTAAGGCACTATCACATACTGGCACACAAGGACACATCACTTAGATACTGCACTTAATGAAATTTTATTCTCTTTTCACTACACTTTTGACCCCTTTTTATTTCATTTTACCCCCTTGTTCTTTTCTTGATCACACCAGATTCTCGACATATAGGAGTCCTGAACACACATTTTAGATTCCCAGCACTTACACTTCTTATGCTATCACCATGCAACACTTCACACAACATAAATGCATCACCTAGCTATTTTTAATTTAAACAAAACAATAAATATTAATTAATTCTTACCTACAAATAATATATGTTCAAAATAAGCTTTACAATAGTATATAAACCCAAATCTAAACTTCTGTTATGAACAAAGACTAACAGCAATTAGAGACTCTACAATACTACTAATAACAAAAAGAACGAGTCTATTAATAGCAAGTACACTAGGAATTTGGATAACACAAGTATGTCTCTGTACCAAATTAATTTCTACTTCTTTAATGAACATGAAGAACAAACATAACACCGGTAGGAGAGAGTGCATTCCACTAAACAGATAATAATAAACAACATGATTACTTTTAAAAAAATGAGTTGGCTATAAATCAAATCCTGTCTCTATCACTTCTAATACCAAGCTCATTATAAGGCTTTAACCATAGGCTTATGTATGACATCCTAAGACTTAACATCCATATCAAGCCCAAAGTGAATAAGCATTAATCTATAATATTAACATTGGACATAGAAAATAAGATCTATTTCACAATTACAATATCTATCCGTTGGTCTCCTCTATACCTAAAATATGTAACAGCTAGTATTCAATGTAGGTCTGCGACAGCCGAGCTCTAAATCACTATGTTTAACATAGGAAATCACTGATTGGCTAACCGTCGAGAGTGACAGCCAGACTGTCCAATCAGAATAGGAGATGATATTGGGACCGGGTCCTCAACCCGCTTATACTTTCAAACTTCCGGCGGCGCGCCGCCTTTGAGAAAGCCCGATGCGGGCGAAACCGGTCAGGGGGTTATAGAGCTGATGGGAGCTCTATTAATTTTTTAAAACATTACCTATAGTAGTTGGCCTGTTTAGGCGGGATAAAATTTGTATTACGCATTTAGCTCAAATATATGACAAACAGTCACAATTAGGACTGTTTAATTCGGTTATAACTTTGACCTTAAAACTATCTTGATATAACAGAGGGTTACTCGCACTTAGCTATTTAGTAAGTGGCAACCTTATAATACTGCATTGGGGGAATTACAAGCTTAGTTATACGTATAGTCAGATAGCTGTAGTTTACCGGTGCAACTATCTAACTTTTGCTACTATATTAAATAACTCAATACCTTCAGTTAGTACCTCAATAGCGCTATAGCTATACTAGTTCAGCTTAAGGTGCATATATACCAAATTTGATAGAACTAATTTAACGTTTGGCTCATAACAAATTAATTCAGAAAAACAAGTATCCGGTTCTAAAGTAATGTACACAAAGCACAATACTGCATTCTTAGGCCTAGATTTGGAGTTCGGCGGTAGCCGTCAAAACCAGCGTTAGAGGCTCCTAACGCTGGTTTTGGGCGCCCGCTGGTATTTGGAGTCAGTGATTAAAGGGTCTAACGCTCACTTTTCAGCCGCGACTTTTCCATACCGCAGATCCCCCTACGCCATTTGCGTAGCCTATCTTTTCAATGGGATCTTTCTAACGCTGGTATTTAGAGTCGTTTCTGCAGTGAGCGTTAGAGCTCTAACGACAAGATTCCAGCCGCCTGAAAAAAGCAGGAGTTAAGAGCTTTCTGGCTAACGCCGGTTTATAAAGCTCTTAACTACTGTACCCTAAAGTACACTAACACCCATAAACTACCTATGTACCCCTAAACCGAGCTCCCCCCACACCGCCGCCACTCGATTAAAATTTTTAACCCCTAATCTGCCGACCGCCACCTACGTTATACTTATGTACCCCTAATCTGCTGCCCCTAACCCCGCCGACCCCTGTATTATATTTATTCACCCCTAACCTGCCTCCCACAACGTCGCCGCCAGCTACTTACAATAATTAACCCCTAATCTTCCGACCGCAAATCGCCGCCACCTACGTTATCCCTATGTACCCCTAATCTGCTGCCCCTAACACCGCCGACCCCTATATTATATTTATTAACCCCTAATCTGCCCCCCTCAACGTCGCCTCCACCTGCCTACACTTATTAACCCCTAATCTGCCAAGCGGACCTGAGCGCTACTATAATAAAGTTATTAACCCCTAATCCGCCTCACTAACCCTATCATAAATAGTATTAACCCCTAATCTGCCCTCCCTAACATCGGCGACACCTACCTTCAATTATTAACCCCTAAACTTCCGATCGGAGCTCACCGCTATTCTAATAAATGGATTAACCCCTAAAGCTAAGTCTAACCCTAACACTAACACCCCCCTAAGTTAAATATAATTTTTATCTAACGAAATAAATTAACTCTTATTAAATAACTTATTCCTATTTAAAGCTAAATACTTACCTGTAAAATAAATCCTAATATAGCTACAATATAAATTATAATTATATTATAGCTATTTTAGGATTAATATTTATTTTACAGGCAACTTGGTATTTATTTTAACTAGGTACAATAGCTATTAAATAGTTAAGAACTATTTAATAGCTACCTAGTTAAAATAATAACAAATTTACCTTTAAAATAAATCCTAACCTAAGTTATAATTAAACCTAACACTACCCTATCAATAAAATAATTCAATAAACTAACTACAATTACCTACAATTAACCTAACACTACACTATCAATAAATAAATTAAACACAATTGCTACAAATAAATACAATTAAATAAACTAGCTAAAGTACAAAAAATAAAAAAGAACTAAGTTACAGAAAATAAAAAAATATTTACAAACATAAGAAAAATATTACAACAATTTTAAACTAATTACACCTACTCTAAGCCCCCTAATAAAATAACAAAGCCCCCCAAAATAAAAAATTCCCTACCCTATTCTAAATTAAAAAAGTTACAAGCTCTTTTACCTTACCAGCCCTGAACAGGGCCCTTTGCGGGGCATGCCCCAAGAATTTCAGCTCTTTTGCCTGTAAAAGAATAAATACAATACCCCCCCCCCCCAACATTACAACCCACCACCCACATACCCCTAATCTAACCCAAACCCCCCTTAAATAAACCTAACACTAAGCCCCTGAAGATCTTCCTACCTTGTCTTCACCATCCAGGTATCACCGATCCGTCCTGGCTACAAGATCTTCATCCAACCCAAGCGGGGGTTGGCGATCCATAATCCGGTGCTCCAAAGTCTTCCTCCTATCCGGCAAGAAGAGGACATCCGGACCGGCAAACATCTTCTCCAAGCGGCATCTTCGATCTTCTTCCATCCGGTGCGGAGCGGGTCCATCTTGAAGCAGGCGACGCGGATCCATCCTCTTCTTCCGATGTCTCCCGACTAATGACGGTTCCTTTAAGGGACGTCATCCAAGATGGCGTCCCTCGAATTCCGATTGGCTGATAGGATTCTATCAGCCAATCGGAATTAAGGTAGGAATTTTCTGATTGGCTGATGGAATCAGCCAATCAGAATCAAGTTCAATCCGATTGGCTGATCCAATCAGCCAATCAGATTGAGCTCGCATTCTATTGGCTGTTCCGATCAGCCAATAGAATGCGAGCTCAATCTGATTGGCTGATGGGATCGGCCAATCGGATTGAACTTGATTCTGATTGGCTGATTCCATCAGCCAATCAGAAAATTCCTACCTTAATTCCGATTGGCTGATAGAATCCTATCAGCCAATCGGAATTCGAGGGACGCCATCTTGGATGACGTCCCTTAAAGGAACCGTCATTAGTCGGGAGACATCGGAAGAAGAGGATGGATCCGCGTCGCCTGCTTCAAGATGGACCCGCTCCGCACCGGATGGAAGAAGATCGAAGATGCCGCTTGGAGAAGATGTTTGCCGGTCCGGATGTCCTCTTCTTGCCGGATAGGAGGAAGACTTTGGAGCACCGGATTATGGATCGCCAACCCCCGCTTGGGTTGGATGAAGATCTTGGAGCCAGGACGGATCGGTGATACCTGGATGGTGAAGAGAAGGTAGGAAGATCTTCAGGGGCTTAGTGTTAGGTTTATTTAAGGGGGGTTTGGGTTAGATTAGGGGTATGTGGGTGGTGGGTTGTAATGTTGGGGGGGGGGGTATTGTATTTATTCTTTTACAGGCAAAAGAGCTGAAATTCTTGGGGCATGCCCCGCAAAGGGCCCTGTTCAGGGCTGGTAAGGTAAAAGAGCTTGTAACTTTTTTAATTTAGAATAGGGTAGGGAATTTTTTATTTTGGGGGGCTTTGTTATTTTATTAGGGGGCTTAGAGTAGGTGTAATTAGTTTAAAATTGTTGTAATATTTTTCTTATGTTTGTAAATATTTTTTTATTTTCTGTAACTTAGTTCTTTTTTATTTTTTGTACTTTAGCTAGTTTATTTAATTGTATTTATTTGTAGCAATTGTGTTTAATTTATTTATTGATAGTGTAGTGTTAGGTTAATTGTAGGTAATTGTAGTTAGTTTATTGAATTATTTTATTGATAGGGTAGTGTTAGGTTTAATTATAACTTAGGTTAGGATTTATTTTACAGGTAAATTTGTTATTATTTTAACTAGGTAGCTATTAAATAGTTCTTAACTATTTAATAGCTATTGTACCTAGTTAAAATAAATACCAAGTTGCCTGTAAAATAAATATTAATCCTAAAATAGCTATAATATAATTATAATTTATATTGTAGCTATATTAGGATTTATTTTACAGGTAAGTATTTAGCTTTAAATAGGAATAAGTTATTTAATAAGAGTTAATTTATTTCGTTAGATAAAAATTATATTTAACTTAGGGGGGTGTTAGTGTTAGGGTTAGACTTAGCTTTAGGGGTTAATCCATTTATTAGAATAGCGGTGAGCTCCGATCGGAAGTTTAGGGGTTAATAATTGAAGGTAGGTGTCGCCGATGTTAGGGAGGGCAGATTAGGGGTTAATACTATTTATGATAGGGTTAGTGAGGCGGATTAGGGGTTAATAACTTTATTATAGTAGCGCTCAGGTCCGCTCGGCAGATTAGGGGTTAATAAGTGTAGGTAGGTGTCGGCGACGTTGTGGGGGGCAGATTAGGGGTTAATAAATATAACATAGGGGTCGGCGATGTTAGGGCAGCAGATTAGGGGTACATAGGGATAACGTAGGTGGCGGCGTTTTACGGAGCGGCAGATTAGGGGTTAAAAAAAATATGCAGGGGTCAGCGATAGCGGGGGCGGCAGATTAGGGGTTAATAAGTGTAAGATTAGGGGTGTTTAGACTCGGGGTACATGTTAGGGTGTTAGGTGCAGACGTAGGAAGTGTTTCCCCATAGGAATCAATGGGGCTGCGTTAGGAGCTGAACGCTGCTTTTTTGCAGGTGTTAGGTTTTTTTTCAGCTCAAACAGTCCCATTGTTTCCTATGGGAGAATCGTGCACGAGCACGTTTTTGAGGCCGGCCGCGTCCGTAAGCAACTCTGGTATCGAGAGTTGCTTTTGCGGTAAAAATGCTCTACGCTCCTTTTTTGGAGCCTAACGCAGCATTTGTTTTAACTCTCGATACCAGAGTTAAATTTATGGTGCGGCCAGAAAAAAGCCTGCGGAGCGTTAACAGCCCTTTTACCGCCGAACTCCAAATCTAGGCCTTAGTGTGACATTGAATCACACGAAAAGATCAAATTACTATACGAGAGAACACATGATACACAGAATATCACAGCAAGAGGGGCAAACATAATATAATATCGCAAACAGCTGCACAATATTGCGGTTACATATTTACAATACAAGTTTGTTCCTCTCTTACTGAAATGCAAACAGCCAAATGTAACAGTTGGTGCAGCTTATTAATTCAATAGTTACAAATATTCAGCATACTCATATTGGTTGAGACATTAGGTGCAAGAATTATACTAAGCTACTCATAAGTATACATTATTACCATTAGGATTTGATCTAAGGGAAGGTACACATATACCCCCTATACAATAATAACACAATCCTATAAGAATTATATAGGGGATAGTGGCGCTAAGACAATAGGGTAATAATCCCAACGCCAAACATAAGATCACTGGTATAGTAGACGTATGACTAGCTATTATAAACAAATCAAAATTATACTACTTTGTTAACACTATATATAAAACCACACTGAGTTTGAAATAATTTATGGTGACAATAAACCTACAAAACGGTGGAAATAAGTTGATCAAATGAGATATATAATAGCCATTTGAATGTTTCAAGACATAACCAGAACAATACAGGTTCACATACTGTCATGTGAAACCAGATCTATTCTGAATATCTATACTAACTATATTCCACAATAAGATTCGACAGAAGTGATATTTATTAAACATAGTGTATTTTCTAACTTTACTTTGTAGGTATATTACTGAGTTCACTGAACATCACTTACATTTAATCTAAATCCAACAAGCACAAATCAATAACATACTTGAATAGCCAAATATATGTGTATTTGACACAAAAAGATTAACCCTATATTATCAGTGAAACTACTGAATCAAGAGGTCTCACTTATAACTCCCTACCTAAATAATTTCCTTCTAAGCACTTAATACATATCAAAGGCTTACAGAGGATTAAGGAAGTGGCCTACCACTACTAGGTTGTTTTTAATTGAGTGTTTTATTTTAATATACTTAATAAAAGTTATATTTTAAATTCCCAATTTCTCCACTATAAGTCCAGGCACAGAGTGCTGTACGTGCAGTCTCTTAGAGAGGTCTCTCCCTCTCTGTTTGCTATTATAAGCACAGAAACAATAATTTAGTATTAGTGACTTACTGCAATTATAGAAAAGGCTGCCGCAGTGGTGCCACTGTATATCAGTTGTGGTAAAAATGGTGATAATATATCTAGTAATAATCAGTTATATGTCACTATGGTTATAGAGAAATGACAGAAATAAAGACATATAAAACCCAAATAACATATTATGAAGCTCCAAAAACAGAAATAAAATGTCATGTCTAGAGATATCAGAGACACTCTTCCAGTTAGTATAAGGATTAGCTAACCTGTCTACAGTCTGATAAAGCTGTTTTATGCACATTTTTACTATTTTTCCACTGACAATGTGGATCCCTATATAAGTTAGTATTTTCAAAGATAATGGGCCCGATGATCTAAAGGTCTCTGGGCTGGCGAGATTATTAAAGAATGTTTGCCATTTCTTTTATTTTACTGTTAGAATTATCTAAATCCACTTTTTACCCTGAAAGCAGGGTGTCTCGATATAGGGTGTATACTACATTTTCGTATGGGGAGGAGATGCAGACATTACAAAAGAGCACAATAAAATTTGTATTTTAAAAATCTTACACAATCAATAATTGAACCATTCACAAGAAATTATGCCAAAAAAAATTGTGTTACGGTGCATCAAAAATCGGAACAAAATTCTTTACAAAAAATTGCATTTGATCAAAAATGTAATATTTGTATGTCAATTACTCAGAAATAAATTGTATTAAGTATACACAGAGTAAACCATAATTTAAGTACACTGGATGTGCAAAAATCACTTAGAAATTTATACTTTAAAGAACAAAATACAAAGCGTAATTGTTGGGGGTTTTTGTAAAATGGGCTGAACATGGATCTTCCATAGTCGTATATGAAATTGTCTTTCTATTCCCAGCGTAATTCTGTAAATATTTTTGCACTCTAGACTTCACAGTTTTTTATAGCCGATTAAAAAAGTTACTAGCTTTTCTCAAAACGCTGAAAATACTTAAAACCCTAATAGACAAACACATGCATACAACAATATAGGTGATTGTAAGATGCTATATGCAGAAAGCCACACAATGTGATTTATAGTCCCCTGCTCACTGCTAACTTCACTCTACAAAGCTAAGTGTCCCTTTCCAGCGAGTTCCATTACTTTCAATAGGAGACATCAAACCATTTGCAGTGACTGACCCTTTTTTATGATAATTCCACCAGGGCAGCCCCTGCGAGGGTCAAGGTGAAAAAGCATGTCAGAACTTATGAGGTTTATATTATCGGGCACAGTGACTTTTTAAAGCCACAAACCTTCTCAATTATAAGGACCATAAAACCTTTGGTGCAAGTGTGCCAACATGTTTAACAACATGGTTTCTTCAGAATTCCAAGTACAATGGAGGCCTTTATGCCCACTAACTAAATCGTCTGATATCACTTTAAATATGAATAATATCATTAATTGACTAGCATTTTTTAACCTACATATTTGTAAAATCCCCCTTAATGGCAAAATATAAAAAAAAAAAAAAAAAAAAAACATTTTTTTTAGCCATACAAAGAAAAAAAAATTATTTATAAAAGATATCAAGCAACACAGAGTGAACATTCTTCAGCTAATGATGGTATATAAATATCTCTATCTCTGTCTATTTATCTATATATATGATAATCACAACTTTGAAATGTTTATATTTATAAAGACATTTTAGCAATACTAATTATTTCTCCTTTGTTCCATTAATTTTGATTACATGTGGATAAACTTGAAATTAATTACAGTCTCTTTGTATATTCTACAAAAAAAAGGCTGATTTTTCAGTGCTTTTTAACTGATATATATTGCAGGGGTATTTCACAGATTTACAATAAAGCCAAATATTCAGTCCAATGCAAAATTAAATATGTTAAATATTTTTTTTTTTTTCATTTCACTAATACAAATGTATAACATGCAATAAAGACTTTCAAATGCTTTAGTTTGAATGTTAAATTAAAGGGACAGTCTACACCATAATTTTTATTGTTTTAAAAGATAGATAATCCCTTTATTACCCATTTCCCAGTTTTGCATAACCAACACAGTTATAATAATATACTTTTAACCTCTGTGATTATCTTGTATCTAAGCCTCTGCAAACTGCCCCTTTTTTCAGTTCTTTTGACAGAATTGCAGTCTAGCCAATCAGTGCCTGCTCCCAGATTACTTCACGTGCACGAGCACAGTGTTATCTATTTGAAATATGTGAACTAACACCCTCTAGTGGTGAAAAACTGTTAAAATCCAATCTGAAAGAGGTGGGCTTCAAGGTCTAAGAAATTAGCAAATGAACCTCCTAGGTTACGCTTTCAACTAAGAATACCAAGAGAACAAAGCAAAATTGGTGATAAAAGTAAATTGGAAAATTGTTTAAAATTACATGCTCTATCTGAATCATGAATGTTTTTTTGGCCTAGACTGTCCCTTTAATACTTTAAATTGTACAAACACTTTGGCATACTCTTTCTAATTGCAGTTCTCATTTGCTGTCACATGGAAGGCTAATAAATATATTTACATACGGCTAGATTACGAGTTTATGTCGGTAATGGTTTGCGTGACTAAAGCACAGTTTTCCCTCACCGCTCACCTAAAGTAACGCTGGTATTACGGGTTTTTTTTAAACCCGGCGTTAGCCGCAAAAAGGTGAGCGTAGAGCAGAATTTAGCACCACATCTCACCTCAATACCAGCGCTGCTTACGGTAGCGGTAAGCTGGCTAAACGTGCTCGTGCACGATTTCCCCATACGAATCAATGGGGCAGAGCTGGATGAAAAAAAAAAAACTAACACCTGCAAAAAAGCAGCGTTCAGCTCCTAACGCAGCCCCATTGCTTCCTATGGGGAAACACATTTATGTCTACACCTAACACCCTAACATGAACCCCGAGTCTAAACACCCCTAATCTTACACTTATTAACCCCTAATCTGCCACCCCAGACATCGCCGACACCTGCATTTTATTATTAACCTCTAATCTTCTGCTCCGGACACCGCCACCACCTACATTATCCCTATGAACCCCTAATCTGCTGCTCCCAACATTGCAGACACCTACTTTTTATTTATTAACCCCTACTCTGCCGCCCTCTATGTCGCCGCCACCTAACTACACTTATTAACCCCTAATCTACCGCACCCAACGTCACCGCCACTATAACTAAAGTTATTAACCCCTAAATCTAAGTCTAAACCTAAAATAACACCCCCCTAACTAAAATATAATTTAAATACATCTAAATAAAATTACTATTATTAACTAAAATATTCCTGTTTAAAACGAAATACTTACCTATAAAATAAACCCTAAAATAGCTACAATATAACTAATAGTTACATTGTAGCCATTTCTCCAACATTGGTGTGTCCGGTCCACGGCGTCATCCTTACTTGTGGGATATTCTCTTCCCCAACAGGAAATGGCAAAGAGTCCCAGCAAAGCTGGTCACATGATCCCTCCTAGGCTCCGCCCACCCCAGTCATTCTCTTTGCCGTTGCACAGGCAACATCTCCACGGAGATGGTTAAGAGTTTTTTGGTGTTTAAATGTAGTTTTATTCTTCTATCAAGTGCTTGTTATTTTAAAATAGTGCTGGTATGTACTATTTACTCTGAAACAGAAAAGGATGAAGATTTCTGTTTGTAAGAGGAAGATGATTTTAGCAGACAGTAACTAAAATCGATTGCTGTTTCCACACAGGACTGTTGAGATGAAGTAACTTCAGTTGGGGGAAACAGTTAGCAGTCTTTTCTGCTTAAGGTATGACTAGCCATATTTCTAACAAGACCATGTAATGCTGGAAGGCTGTCATTTCCCCTCATGGGGACCAGTAAGCCATTTTCTTAGTTAAACATAAAAGAATAAAGGGCTTCAAAAAGGGTTTAAAAACTGGTAGACATTTTTCTGGGCTAAAACAATTGCTTTACTAGGCATATTATGCAGATTCTAACTAATTATTGGTATTATAATCTTGGGGAACGTTTAGAAAAACGGCAGGCACTGTGTTGGACACCTTTTTCAGATGGGGGCCTTTCTAGTTATAGACAGAGCCTCATTCTGGGACTGTATAGGGGTTAAATGTAAAAACGGCTCCAGTTCCGAAATTTTGGTGAATTTTGAACAATTCCTTCATACTTTTTCACATATTCAGTAATAAAGTGTTTTCAGTTTGAAATTTAAAGTGACAGTAACGGTTTTATTTTTAAAACGTTTTTTGTGCTTTGTTGACAAGTTTAAGCCTGTTTAACATGTCTGTACCATCAGATAAGCTTGTTCTATATGTATGAAAGCCAATGTGTCTCCCCATTTAAATTTATGTGATAATTGTGCCATAGTGTCCAAACAAAGTAAGGACAGTAATGCAACAGATAATGATATTGCCCAAGATGATTCCTCAAATGAGGGGAGTAAACATGATACTACATCATCCCCTACTGTGTCTACACCAGTTATGCCCACACAGGAGGCCCCTAGTACATCTAGTGCGCCAATACTTATTACCATGTAACAATTAACGGCTGTAATGGATAACTCCATAGCAAATCTTTTATCCAAAATGCCTACTTATCAGAGAAAGCGCGATTGCTCTGTTTTAAACACTGAAGAGCAAGAGGACGCTGATGATAACTGTTCTGACATACCCTCACACCAATCTCAAGGGGCCATGAGGGAGGTTTTGTCTGATGGAGAAATTTCAGAATCAGGAAAAATTTCTCATCAAGCTGAACCTGATGTTGTGACATTTAAATTTAAATTAGAACATCTCCGCGCACTGCTTAAGGAGGTGTTATCTACGCTGGATGATTGTGACAATTTGGTCATTCCAGAGAAATTATGTAAGATGGACAAGTTCCTAGAGGTTCCGGTGCCCCCCGACGCTTTTCCTATACCCAAGCGGGTGGCGGACATAGTAAATAAAGAGTGGGAAAGGCCCGGCATACCTTTTGTTCCCCCCCCTATATTTAAGAAATTATTTCTTATAGTCGACCCCAGAAAGGACTTATGGCAGACAGTCCCCAAGGTCGAGGGGGCGGTTTCTACTCTAAACAAACGCACTACTATTCCTATCGAAGATAGTTGTGCTTTCAAAGATCCTATGGATAAGAAATTAGAGGGTTTGCTTAAAAATATTTTTGTACAGCAAGGTTACCTTCTACAACCAATTTCATGCATTGTTCCTGTCACTACGGCAGCGTGTTTCTGGTTCGAGGAACTAGAAAAATCGCTCAGTAAAGAATCTTCGTATGATGAGGTTATGGACAGAGTTCAAGTACTTAAATTGGCTAACTCTTTTGTTTTAGATGCCGCTTTGCAATTAGCTAGATTAGCGGCGAAAAATTCAGGGTTTGCTGTCGTGGTGCGCAGAGTGCTTTGGCTAAAGTCTTGGTCAGCGGATGTGTCTTCCAAGACAAAATTGCTTAACATTCCTTTCAAAGGTAAAACATTATTTGGACCTGATTTGAAAGAGATTATTTCAGACATCACTGGGGGAAAGGGCCACGCCCTCCCACAGGATAGGTCTTTTAAGACTAATAATAAGCCTAATTTTCGTCCCTTTCGCAGAAACGGACCAGTCTCTAATTCTGTATCCTCTAAGCAAGAGGGTAATACTTCACAACCCAAACCAGCCTGGAAACCAATGCAAGGCGGGAACAAGGGTAAGCAGGCCAAGAAGCCTACCACTGCTACCAAAACAGCATGAAGGGATAGCCCCCGATCCGGGACCGGATCTAGTGGGGGGCAGACTTTCTCTCTTTGCTCAGGCTTGGGCAAGAGATGTTCAGGATCCTTGGGCGCTAGAAATAGTTTCTCAAGGTTATCTCCTGGAATTCAAGGAACTACCCCCAAGGGGAAGGTTCCACAGGTCTCAATTATCTTCAAACCAAATAAAGAGACAGGCATTCTTACATTGTGTAGAAGACCTGTTAAAGATGGGAGTGATACATCCAGTTCCAATAAGAGAACAAGGAATGGGATTTTATTCCAATCTGTTCATAGTTCCCAAAAAAGAGGGAACATTCAGACCAATTTTGGATCTAAAGATCCTAAACAAATTTCTCAGGGTACCATCGTTCAAAATGGAAACTATTCGAACGATCCTACCTACTATCCAGGAAAATCAATTTATGACTACCGTGGATTTAAAGGATGCGTACCTACATATTCCTATCCACAAGGAACATCATCAGTTCCTAAGGTTCGCTTTTCTGGACAAGCATTACCAGTTTGTGGCACTTCCATTTGGATTAGCCACTGCTCCAAGGATTTTCACAAAGGTACTAGGGTCCCTTCTAGCGGTTCTAAGACCAAGGGGCATTGCAGTAGTACCTTACTTGGACGACATCCTGATTCAAGCGTCGTCCCTGTCAAAAGCAAAGGCTCATACGGACATCGTCCTAGCCTTTCTCAGATCTCACGGATGGAAGGTGAACAAAGAAAAAAGTTCTCTGTCCCCGTCAACAAGAGTTCCCTTCTTGGGAACAATAATAGATTCCTTAGAAATGAGGATTTTTCTGACAGAGGTCAGAAAATCAAAACTTCTAAGCTCTTGTCAAGTACTTCATTCTGTTCCTCGTCCTTCTATAGCGCAGTGCATGGAAGTAATAGGATTGATGGTTGCAACAATGGACATAGTTCCTTTTGCACGAATTCATCTAAGACCATTACAACTGTGCATGCTCAGACAGTGGAATGGGGATTATACAGACTTGTCTCCGACGATTCAAGTAGATCAAAAGACCAGAGATTCACTCAGTTGGTGGCTGACCCTGGACAATCTGTCACAGGGAATGAGCTTCCGCAGACCAGAGTGGGTCATTGTCACGACCGACGCCAGCCTAGTGGGCTGGGGCGCGGTCTGGGAATCCCTGAAAGCTCAGGGTCTATGGTCTCGGGAAGAGTCTCTTCTCCCGATAAACATTCTGGAACTGAGAGCGATATTCAATGCTCTCAGAGCTTGGCCTCAACTAGCAAAGGCCAAATTCATAAGGTTTCAGTCAGACAACATGACGACCGTTGCATATATCAATCATCAGGGGGGAACAAGGACTTCCCTGGCGATGAAAGAAGTGACCAAGATAATTCAATGGGCGGAGGATCACTCCTGCCACTTGTCTGCGATCCACATCCCAGGAGTGGAAAATTGGGAAGCGGATATTCTGAGTCGTCAGACATTCCATCCGGGGGAGTGGGAACTCCATCCGGAAATCTTTGCCCAAATAACTCAATTATGGGGCATTCCAGACATGGATCTGATGGCGTCTCGTCAGAACTTCAAGGTTCCTTGCTACGGGTCCAGATCCAGGGATCCCAAGGTGACCCTAGTAATTGCACTAGTAGCACCTTGGACCTTCAACCTAGCTTATGTATTCCCACCGTTTCCTCTCATCCCCAGGCTGGTAGCCAGGATCAATCAGGAGAGGGCCTCGGTGATCTTGATAGCTCCTGCGTGGCCACGCAGGACTTGGTATGCAGACCTGGTGAATATGTCATCGGCTCCACCATGGAAGCTACCTTTGAGACAGGACCTTCTTGTTCAGGGTCCATTCGAACATCCGAATCTGGTTTCCCTCCAACTGACGGCTTGGAGATTGAACGCTTGATTTTATCAAAGCGTGGGTTTTCAGATTCTGTAATAGATACTCTGATTCAGGCTAGAAAGCCTGTAACTAGAAAAATTTACCATAAAATATGGAAAAAATATATCTGTTGGTGTGAATCTAAAGGATTCCCATGGAACAAGATAAAAATTCCTAAGATTCTATCCTTTCTACAAGAAGGTTTGGAGAAAGGATTATCTGCAAGTTCTCTGAAGGGACAGATCTCTGCTTTATCTGTTTTACTTCACAAAAGACTGGCAGCTGTGCCAGATGTTCAAGCATTTGTTCAGGCTCTGGTTAGGATCAAGCCTGTTTACAGACCTTTGACTCCTCCCTGGAGTCTAAATCTAGTTCTTTCAGTTCTTCAAGGGGTTCCGTTTGAACCCTTACATTCCGTAGATATTAAGTTATTATCTTGGAAAGTTTTGTTTTTGGTTGCAATTTCTTCTGCTAGAAGAGTTTCAGAGTTATCTGCTCTGCAGTGTTCTCCGCCCTATCTGGTGTTCCATACAGATAAGGTGGTTTTGCGTACTAAGCCTGGTTTTCTTCCGAAAGTTGTTTCCAACAAAAATATTAATCAGGAGATAGTTGTACCTTCTTTGTGTCCGAATCCAGTTTCAAAGAAGGAACGTTTGTTACACAATTTGGACGTAGTCCGTGCTCTAAAATTCTATTTAGAGGCTACTAAAGATTTCAGACAAACATCTTCCTTGTTTGTTGTTTATTCTGGTAAAAGGAGAGGTCAAAAAGCGACTTCTACCTCTCTTTCCTTTTGGCTTAAAAGCATTATCCGATTGGCTTATGAGACTGCCGGACGGCAGCCTCCTGAAAGAATCACAGCTCACTCCACTAGGGCTGTGGCTTCCACATGGGCCTTTCAAGAACGAGGCTTCTGTTGACCAGATATGTAAGACAGCGACTTGGTCTTCACTGCACACTTTTGCCAAATTTTACAAATTTGATACTTTTGCTTCTTCGGAGGCTATTTTTGGGAGAAAGGTTTTGCAAGCCGTTTAGGTGACCCCATTTAGGTGACCTGATTTGCTCCCTCCCTTCATCCGTGTCCTAAAGCTTTGGTATTGGTTCCCACAAGTAAGGATGACGTCGTGGACCGGACACACCAATGTTGGAGAAAACAGAATTTATGCTTACCTGATAAATTACTTTCTCCAACGGTGTGTCCGGTCCACGGCCCGCCCTGGTTTTTTAATCAGGTCTGATGAATTATTTTCTCTAACTACAGTCACCACGGTATCATATGGTTTCTCCTATATATATTTCCTCCTGTCCGTCGGTCGAATGACTGGGGTGGGCGGAGCCTAGGAGGGATCATGTGACCAGCTTTGCTGGGACTCTTCGCCATTTCCTGTTGGGGAAGAGAATATCCCACAAGTAAGGATGACGCCGTGGACCGGACACACCGTTGGAGAAAGTAATTTATCAGGTAAGCATAAATTCTGTTTTTAGGATTTATTTTTATTTTACTGGCAAGTTTGTATTTATTTTAACTAGGTACAATAGTTATTAAATAGTTATTAACTATTTAATAACTTCCTAGTTAAAATAATTACAAATTTACCTGTAAAATAAACCCTAACCTAAGTTACAATTACACCTAACACTACACTATAATTAAATTAATTACCTAAACTAACTACAATTTATTATAATTAAATTAAATAAACTAAAGTACGAAAAAAAAACACTAAATTACAAAAACATTACAACCCACCACCCACACACCCAACCCTACTCTAAAACCCACCCAATCCCCCCTTAATAAAACCCCTTGAAGATCAGCTCTATTACCTGTAAAAAAAAAGACAATACCCCCCCCAACATTACAACCCACCACCCACACACCCAACCCTACTCTAAAACCCACCCAATCCCCCCTTAATAAAACCTAACACTACCCCCTTGAAGATCACCCTACCTTGAGACGTTTTCACCCAACCGGGCAGAAGTGGTCCTCCAGACGGCCAGAAGTCTTCATCCGATCTGGGCAGAAGAGGACCTCTAGATGGGCAAAAGTCTTCATCCAGACGGCATCTTCTATCTTCATCCATCCAGAGCAGAGCGGGTCCATCTTCAAGACATCCGATGCGGAGAATCCTCTTACATCCGATGACTAACACGAAATGACGGTACCTTTAAGTGACGTCTTCCAAGATGGCATCCCTTCAATTCCGATTGGCTGATAGAATTCTATCAGCCAATCGGAATTAAGGTAGAAAAAATCCTATTGGCTGATCCAATCAGGCAATAGGATTGAGTTTGCATTCTATTGGCTGTTCCAATCAGCCAATAGAATGCGAGCTCAATCCTATTGGCTGATTGGATCAGCCAATAGGATTTAACTTCAATCCTATTGGCTGATTGCATCAGCCAATAGGATTTTTTCTACCTTAATTCCGATTGGCTGATAGAATTCTCTCAGCCAATCGGAATTGAAGGTACGCCATCTTGGATGACGTCACTTAAAGGTACTGTCATTTAGTATTCGTCGTCGGATGGAAGAGGATGCTCCGCGTCAGATGGCTTGAAGATGGACCCGCTCCGCTCCGGATGGATGAAGATAGAAGATGCCGTCTGGATGAAGACTTCTGCCCATCTGGAGGTCCTCTTCTGCCCGGATCGGATGAAGACTTCTGGCCATCTGGAGGACCACTTCTGCCCGGTTGGGTGAAGACGTCTCAAGATAGGGTGATCTTC
Source organism: Bombina bombina (assembly GCF_027579735.1). NCBI lineage: Eukaryota > Metazoa > Chordata > Amphibia > Anura > Bombinatoridae > Bombina > Bombina bombina. The sequence continues at coordinate 183,994,357 of NC_069502.1, forward strand.
AAGGGGGTAGTGTTAGGTTTTATTAAGGGGGGATTGGGTGGGTTTTAGAGTAGGGTTGGGTGTGTGGGTGGTGGGTTGTAATGTTGGGGGGGTATTGTCTTTTTTTTACAGGTAATAGATCTGATTACTTTGGGGCAATGTCCCACAAAAGGCCCTTTTAAGGGCTATTTGTAATTTAGTATAGGGTAGGGATTTTTATTATTTTGGGGGGCTTTTTTATTTTATTAGGGGGATTAGATTAGCTGTAATTAGTTTAAAAAACTTGTAATTATTTTATTATTTTCTTTAATTTAGTGGGTTTTTTTTCGTACTTTAGATTATTTAATTTAATTGTAATTAATTGTAGTTAGTTTAGGTAACTAATTTAATTTAATTATAGTGTAGTGTAAGGTGTAATTGTAAATTAGGTTAGGGTTTATTTTACAGGTAAATTTGCAATTATTTTAACTAGGAAGTTATTAAATAGTTAATAACTATCTAATAACTATTGTACCTAGTTAAAGTAAATACAAATTTGCCTGTAAAATCAAAATAAATCCTAAAATGGCTACAATGTAACTATTAGTTATATTGTAGCTATTTAAGGGTTTATTTTATAGGTAAGTATTTAGTTTTAAATAGGAATAATTTATTTAATTGTAGTAATTTAATTTAGATTTATTTAAATTATGTTTAAGTTAGGGGGTGTTAGGGTTAGATTTTGGGGTTAATAAATTTAATATAGTTGCGGCAACGTTGAGTGCGGCAGATTAGGGGTTAATAAATGTAGGTAGGTGTCAGCAATGCTAGGGACGGGTTAATAAAATTTAACTAATGTTTGCGAGGTGGGAGTACGGCGGTTTAGGGGTTAATATATTTATTGAAGTGGCGGCGATGTCCGGTCGGCAGATTAGGGGTTAAAAATTTATTTTAAGTGTTTGCGATGTGGGGGGGGGGCTAAGTTTAGGGGTTAATAGGTAGTTTATGGGTGTTAGTGTACTTTTTATCACTTTAGTTAAGAGTTTTATGTTACAGCGTTAGCCCATAAAACTCTTAACTACTGACTTTTAAATGCGATAGGAGTCTTGACAGGAGAGCGTGTACCGCTCACTTTTTCCAAGACTTGTAATACCGGCGTTAGGCAAATCCCATTAAAAAGATAGGATACGCAATTGACGTAAGTGGATTTGCGGTATGCTCGAGTCACGGAAAAAAAGTGAGCGGTACACCTGTACCTTCCAGACTCGTAATACCGGCGGGCGTTAAAAAGCAGCGTTGGGAACTCTCAACGCTGCTTTTTAAGGCTAACGCAAGACTGGTAATCTAGGCGATATTTATTACAAAGTAGAGATCATAATTCTAGACCATAATTACATCATTTCAAAAACCTGTGATCTGCTTATCAGTAATTGAAAACCTGCCATTATAGATCAGCCAATAACATAGTAAATGAGGATGAAAAATGACTGAAGTCCATCAAGTTAAACCCATACAAATTTAATATACAAAAAAGCTCCAATTGAGCCTAAATTGATCCCATTAAAAAATGTGACCCATTTAACACAAGCAATCATATCTCTGAATTATGTTTCTAGCCAGAAATGTATCCAAACTGTTTTTAAATATATCTAATGTATTGGCATTCACTACCTTCTCAGGTAATGAGTTCAACAATTTGATTGCTCTTACAGTGAAAAAATGCTTCTGTTGCAGGAGATTAAATCTCCTTTCCTCCAGCCATAAATTGTGTCCTCTTGTCACAAACATTTTTTGGAAAAAAACAGGGGTTCCACCATCTCTGTATATGGGCCTTGAATATATTTATATAAAGTAATCATGTCACCTCTCAAACACCATTTTTCTAGAGAAAACAGACCCAGTTTGGCTAACTTCTCCTCATAGCCTAAATTCTCATTTCCCCTTATTAGCTTTTTTTAAGTCTACAATATATTTTTTAGTGATTAGTCCCTGAAACTCCACTCCATTCTCATAATCCCTAAATCATAATCAGGAACAAATATTGCAATTTGAGCTATGTACCTACCTTTTTTTTTATTTATTGTTTTTATTGAAAATTTAGATGTTGATATTACAATACAAATTTTTAAGAACATCAATATGACAGTGGTTCATAAGGGAGCATAATAACAGTTTGGAGCTGATGTTCATATATTCAGTTGCTGCTATGTAAGCCATTATTCAATGTCCTTAATGTAGGATTTCCATATGGTCTCGCAAAGAGTCAAAAAGAAAACAAAACAATAAATCTATATAACAAGCAAATAAACATTTCGATAAACCGTATAACATTTTGATTCTGCAAGGCTTCTTCTGGATCAGAATTGGGTCTTAATACATGAGTTCACAATAGCACTGTGAATTCCGTTCACTGTAAGGTGGGAATCCATCTAACATGTAATGTTGTGTATGTAGAGTGTATAAAAATTAGTAATAATGATAGTTATCCTATCTGTTTAGTGACTACCGGGGCGTCAGCCTAGTTACTTTCATTATTTTATTTTATTTTATGGGACCTAGGGAGGGGGGTGAATGGCCTGAATATACCTACCTTTTTATTAAACTAGGGCCTCCATCGCAATCATTTCAATATCTGTTATTGAGTTTTCTGTTTTGGACAATATGGGAAGAATGTTTATTTTGTGTGTGATCACAATCCTAAATGGTTTCAGACGCTAAAAGCCCATAGCTGTGAACAAGCTTCTACTGAGAAAGTTCCTGGTAACACATGTTAAACTGTTAAGTACTTTTTTAACTGAAACTGGAAAAAAAATCAGCACTGATATATACTGTACAATGGCCGTTTCACATCTTTTATGTTTACTGTTTCACACCTCTTATGTTTACATTACAGTTGTTTTGAATTTACCCCTCTATACAGTGTGTTAGAAAATGTTAATTTACATGTGTGAGATTAACCTATTGTAATCTGAATCCAAACTGATAAACAATATAAATGCTATTTGGTATATATATATATAGATAGATAGAGTCGTATGCAAAAGTTTAGGCACCCCTAACAATTTCCATGATTTTCATTTATAAATAATTGGGTGTTTGGATCAGCAATTTCATTTTGATCTATCAAATAACTGAAGGACACAGTAATATTTCAGTAGTGAAATGAGGTTTATTGGATTAACAGAAAATGCATAAAGGTGCATAAAGACAGGTGCATAAAGTTGGGCACCCCAACAGAAATATTGCATCAATATTTAGTAGAGCCTCCTTTAGCAGAAATAACAGCCTCTAGACACTTCCTATAGCCTGTAATGAGTGTCTGGATTCTGGATGAAGGTATTTTGGACCATTTCTCCTTGCAAAACATCTCCAGTTCAGTTAGGTTTGATGGTTGCCGAGCATGAACAGCCCGCTTCAAATCACCCCACTGATTTTCAATGATATTCAGGTCTGGGGACTGGGATGGCCATTCCAGAACATTGTACTTGTTCCTCTGCATAAATGCCAGATTAGATTTTGAGCAATGTTTATGGTTGTTGTCTTGTTGAAATATCCAGCCCCGGCGTAACTTCAACTTTGTGACTGATTCCTCAACATTATTCTCAAGTATCTGCTGATATTGAGAGGAATCCATGAGACCCTCAACTTTAGAAAGACTCCCAGTACGGCACTAGCCACACAACCCCACAGCATGATGGAACATCCACCAAATTTTACTGTGGGTAGCAAGTATTTGTCTTGAAATGCTGTGTTCTTTTGCCACCATGCATATGCTGCTTGTTATGACCAAATAACTCAATCTTTGTTTCATCAGTCCACAGCACCTTCTTCCAAAATGAAGCTGGCTTGTCCAAATGTGCGTTTGCATACCTCAAGCAACTCTGTTTGTAGCGTGTGTGCAGAAAAGGCTTCTTCCGCATCACTCTCCCATACAGCTTCTCCTTGTGCAAAGTGCGCTGAAATGTTGACGATGCACAGTGACACCATCTGCAGCAAGATGATGTTGTATGTCTTTGGAGGTGGTCTGTAGGCTGTTTTTGACCGTTCTCACCATCCTTTGCCTTTGCCTCTCCAATATTTTACAAGACCTGACACTTCTGGCCTTAACAAGAACGGTGCCTGTGGTCTTCCATTTCCTCACTATGTTACTCACAGTGAACACTGACAGCTTTAGTCTCTGCAATATCTTTTTGTAGCCTTCCCCTATACCATAATGTTGAACAATCTTTGTTTTCAGGTCATTTGAGAGTTGTTTTGATGCCCCCATGTTGCCACTCTTATGATGAGAGTCAAAGAGAACAACAACTTGCAATTGGTCACCTTAAATACATTTTCTCATGATTGGATGCACCTGTCTATGAAGTTCAAGGCTGGATGAAGATAGAAGAGGCCGTCTGGATGAAGACTTCTTGCCGCATGGATGATGACTTCGCCAACTGGATGAAGATAGAAGAGGCCGTCTGGATGAAGACATCTTGCTGCATGGATGAGGACTTCGCCGGCTGGATGGATCTTTCAAGCAGGACTTCATAAACTGTAAGGGGATCGTCTGTGGTTAGTGTTAGTTTTTTTTAAGGGTTATTTGGGTGGGTTTAATTTTTAGATTAGGGTCTGGGCAGTAAAAGAGCTAAATGCCATTTTAAGGGCAATGCCCATACAAATGCTCTTTTTTTAGGGCAATGGGTAGCTTAGGTTTTTTTTAGAGTAAGAGTTTTTATTTGGGGGGGTTGGTTGGGTGGTGAGTTTTACTGTTGGGGGGGTGTTTATATTTTTTTGCCAGGTAAAAGAGCTGATATATTTGGGGCAATGATTGGTAGTTTATTTATTGTAGCCTAGGGATTTTTTTATTTGGGGGGGGGGGGGCTTTTTATTTTGATAGGGCTATTAGATTAGGTGTAAAAAATATATTTTTGATAATTTGGTTTGTTATTTTGTTTGTTTGTTTTTTTGTTATTTTTTTGTAATTTAGTGTTTTTTTGTAACTTAGATTTTTTGTGTGGTAATTTAGTACTTTTTAATAAGGTTTAATTGTATATTTAAATAATGTTAGTAGGGTTAGGTTTCTTAATATGTAATTTAGTTTATTTAATTGGTAGTTTAATTTAATTGTAGAATAATAGTTAGGGTAGGTTAATTAATAGTTTAAAATAAGTTTATTTTAGTCATACAGGTAAGGTTTAATTTATATTAAGATAGGGTTCTTGTAATTTTAATTTAAAGTTAGGTGGTTGTTAGGTTTAGGGGTTAATAGCTTAATTTAGTTTTTTGCGATGTGGGGGACTGCCGGTTTAGTGTTTAATAGGTTTAGTTAGTGGTGGTGATGTGGGAGGCCAGAGGTTTAGGGGTTAACAAGTTTATTTAGTGGCGGCGGTGTCGGGGAGCAGCGGAATAGGGGTTAATACATTTTATTTAGGTTGTAGTGATGTCGGGGGCGGCAGATTAGGGGTGCTTAGACTCAGGGTTTATGTTAGGGTGTTAGGTGTAAACAAAACTTGTTTTCTACCATAGAAATCAATGGGGTATACTTCATTGTCTTGTAGCATCGGACATAAGCTTTCAGTGCTTTCAGACTCCCTTTGATTTCTATGGCATCTGCGGCCTCAAGGCTGGAGAATTGAAAACCAGGTACAGGTATAGAGTACCTGTTAAATGTTTGACAAATGGTGAAAAGTGTCAGATAGAGCCGAATGTGTATTCAGAACATATGTAATGACATAAGCATGGATCTGCGTCGGATTGAGATCACGGGATCGTATGTTATGTCACAAATTTCAACATTTGCCAATCTTGAGGCTTTGATAACTAGGTCGGATCAATCTCGCAACAATTACGACGCGGAATTCCAGCATATTTTCGGTTGACACTTTGATAAATACGCCCCAATGAGTGCTTTTTATTTCTTATATCTGTTGGGCTAATATGGAATTGGTTTTAACCTTTAACATTCCCCTCTCCCCCTCTGCTCTTTTTCAAGCTACTCTCCCTCCCACACCCACAACTTATCAACAGGAAGTTTTAACTTACAACTCTCTTTCTCACACAGCTTACACTCCAACAAGCAGTATTCCAGCCTCTCTGCAAGCACTAGCCCTCCAATTCTCCATCCACCACCCAACCTGGTTTAACTTATTATATAAACACCTCCAAATAGAAATTAGGTACAGCTGTCACTAATGAACCAGGATAGAGACAATACTTCACACTCACAGCCACTGTACTGACACTTTACCATACTCTGTTATACTTTTCCAACCCTCATTTACTCACCACACACTTCACTCACTCTCAGTTTACACTGCCTTATATCAAACATATTTCAGTTCTCCTTACCTTTTGTGTCCATTCCCTCTCCTTTAGATAGTAAGCTTGAGAGCCTTTCTACCTGTAGGTCTCTTTGTATTTATAGTGAACTACTACTGATTGTGCTCAAGGGCAGGGCATTCCTCTCCTTTTGTATAGCTCAATTATTGCACCTACAACTGTAATGTACCCCAATACTGTACTTATTTGTTTGTGTATGTAATGCATCCCTGTAATGTTCTATTATTTCTTGTATAGCACTGCGTAACCTGCTGATGATAACAATAATAATGATAATATATATATATATATATATATATATATATATATATATATATATATATATATATATATATATATATATATATATATATATAGTATATACCACTTGAAATTAAGTTTTTACTAGAAGAGAGTGTCTACAACTTATCTCATCTTGTAGAACATATTTCAACACGACTTGTGCAGCAATAAAAATTTGTTTCGGAACGAATATTCTGAAAACATTTTTTTTTAGTTTATTCGTCTGTAGCACTATTCTTTTTTTCCATTTAATACTAAATATATACTGAATATTCAGGGAATGTTTAACAAAAATTAATGTAAATGTTCCTTTGCTACAGGTGAAAAAGTTCGGCCTGTAGCTTTAAATTTACCTCTAGTGCGCTGGGGAGATGCGCTAATCCCAGACCTGCTTCACAGAGCCCTGGGCAGCTCTAATCAGAGGCTTAGCAAGGATCCAGTTCACTAGAAGGCCTCTGTAATAGACTGTAATGATCAGCTGAGTTAGGAATCCAAAAGCAAACCATCAGCCTTTCCAAGCAGAAACTACCTGCTCAAAACAGTTCAAAACAGCAGCCTTCCCAAGCAGAAACTACCTGCTCAAAACAGTTCAACAAGAGATAAAGCACAACACAAGTGCTTGTGCTTTATCTCTTGTTGAACAGTTTTGAGCAGGTAGTTTCTGCTTGGGAAGGCTGCTGTTTTGAACTGTTTTGAGCAGGTAGTTTCTGCTTGGAAAGGCTGATGGTTTGCTTTTGGATTCCTAACTCAGCTGATCATTACAGTCTATTACAGAGGCCTTCTAGTGAACTGGATCCTCGATACCATCACCTGAGTGTCAGCATTGTTTGGCAGAGTCACCATTGAAGAGTCAGCCGAACGGCTCTGAAGTTTCGGTCTACTCATTATTGCACTGCATGTGCACATTTGTTTGTGAGTATATTACTTTGAGCACAAACGGTTGGTTATCACGTATTGGAACTTGCTGCACAAAGAGCGCCTCTTTTCTCTTTTCTGTTTTTCAGGACACATTCTATATTGTAAATTGTAATTATTTTTGTTCCCTCTCATTTCTTAAAAATCCCATGCAAAAGATGTTGGTTGCCAACAAACAGGATGCAATGGCAAACGATGATATACCGGTCATGAAGACAACAGTAGTACTACCCCCCAACTGTCATGATTTTCACGGGACAGTCACGATTTTAGGGGTCTGTCCTGCTGTTCAGGTTGCTTGCCATCTGTCCCGCATTGCCACATGCATTTTTTTTTTTAAAAAAAAAGCAGCTTTTTTTCTCTCCCAGGGTTAGATACCTGTTAAATTCCCTGTGGAAAAGGAATGGTGTGTGGGTTAAGCAGGAGTAAGAAGGCTCTATACCCTCTGACCTCAGGTAATGGTGACCTCTAACCTCTGTTAGTGATGACGTCTAACCCCTGGTGATAATACTAGCATGCCGTCAGTTTTTTACGATGAGCAGTGCTAACACCAGGGTAACGAACAGTGGCAGCCTCAGACTGCTAATGTGCTTGCCAACCCTCTCATTTACTTCCTGTGCAGCTGCTGCTGGGCATAGACAAAAAAGCGATAAAATCGCTTGATATATGATATCTTGGGAGGAGTTTTCTAATGCCCAGAATACTAGAAATAGAGCCACAGAAAACACACAAGAATAGGAAGTCTTGATAAAGGCGCATATCCAGCAGTGAAACGCGTAGATTTTGACAATCCAGTGTGACCGAATTTGGCTCCAGCAAAAAAATCTGATAGAACCGCTATTGCACCACTCCCCCCAACGACCCAGCTATCCGATTGGACCTCCGAGGACCACGTGACTACTCTGTGTAGACGTCAGGGTAGGAAGGACTGACCGGGAAATTTGAAGGTGAGACGCTCACAAACCACCACAGCTACACGGCAACACGCCGAACTGAGACACATCCCGGGTCAATTACAACCTTCCCATAACCCACGATACTAGAAGAGGAGGTAAGGGATATCGGTAGTCCGGTAGGGGTGAGCATCATAAGAACTCTGTATATTCTATTTTAATTACGGGACATTATAAGCTACACAAGCTACTTAAACAGGAAATAGCCCTTTGGAGCTCTTTGGATCCCTTACAAATAGTTGTGGCCACAACTTTTAACTTTTACATTTCATGCTGAACTATAATCATCATATCCTTTCAAGGACATAGTATGAACAAGAGTGTCTATTATCATATCAGCTAATCTCAGTATTTTTGTCTATGCTGACAAGTTATTTTTACCGACACCATTTTTACTGACACAGTGCATTATTTGATATACTCAATTGATAAGGTTTACTGATTTGTTCATTTTATTTGTTTTTATTTGTTTATATCTATAAACTGAATATTAATACAAATCGAATATTTGTTTTTTAATCTGGAAGTATTTACATATACACACATATCTGTATAACAGAATCTTTACTCTATATTAGCACCTGTCTTTATTCTAAACACCACATATTGTTGTTTGTTTCCACCATATGTATTTTGCACCTTAAAGCATTGCTATCTTGTAACATATTGTATCACAATTTGTAACAAACCCCATTGTACACATATGTGTATCATATCCTATTGAGGACCCACATATTAAAAAAAAAAACCATTATATAATTGCCAGATATCACGGCAAATCACCTCCCATAACTAGGTTGCTAAATAACCACGAATAACGACTAACCACTCACTTGATACTAACGAGCCTTTGATAATATATATATATAGACTTAGTCCCACTCACTGCTCTGTTTTTGAGCGCACCCCTCCCCTATTTTGTTTTAGATTTTACACTTTCTGATACTGGGAGCATATCAGAATTAGGGGCTGCATAGTTGAGTCCTGCACATATATCACCACACATCTTACTAGCACTTGCCAACCACAGGACCCTATACAATGAAATACAGATACCCATATATGATGTAGTGTGTCTGTGTATCTGTATGTATAATTGTGTGTGTGTATCTGCATGTATAATTGTATTCTATGTAGTGTGTGTGTGTGTATCTGCATGTATAAGTGTAATCTATGTAGTGTATGTGTGTTTCTGTATGTACAAGTGCATGCTGTGTGTGTGTATCTGCATGCATAAGTGTAAGCTATGTAGTGTATGTGTGTATCTGTATGTATAAGTGTATACTGTGTGTGAATCTGCATGTATAAGTATAAGCAACGTAGTGTGTGTGTATCTGTATGTATAAGTGTGTGTGTATCTGCATGTATAAGTGTATGCTATGTAGTGTGTGTGTGTATCTGCATGTATACGTGTAAGCTATGTAGTGTGTGTGTATCAGCATGTATAAGTGTATGCTGTGTAGTATGTGTGTATCTGCATGTATAAGTGTATGCTGTGTAGTATGTGTGTATCTGCATGTATAAGTGTAAGCTATGTAGTGTGTGTGTGTGTGTATATATCTGCATGTATAAGTGTAAGCTATGTAGTGTGTGTGTGTGTGTATCTGCATGTATAAGTGTAAGTTATGTAATGTGTGTGTATCTGCATGTATAAGTCTATGCTGTGTAGTGTGTGTGTATCTGCATGTATAAGTGTAAGCTATGTAGTGTGTGTGTATCAGCATGTATAAGTGTAAGATATGTAGTGTGTGTGTATCTGCATGTAAAAGTGTATGCTTTGTAGTGTGTGTGTGTGTGTATCTGCATGTATAAGTGTATGCTGTGTAGTTTATGTGTATCTGCATGTATAAATGTAAGCAATGTAATGTGTGTGTATCTGCATGTATAAGTGTATGCTGTGTAGTGTGTGTGTATCTGCATGTAGTGTGTGTATCTGCATGTATAAGTGTATGCTATGTAGTGTGTCTGTATATCTACATGTATAAGTGTAAGCTATGTAGTGTGTGTCTGCATGTATAAGTGGATGCTATGTAGTGTGTGTGTATCTGCATCTAAAAGTGTATGCTATGTAGTGTGTGTGTGTGTATCTGCATGTATAAGTGTAAGCTATGTAGTGTGTGTATCTGCATTTATAAGTGTATGATATTTAGTGTTTGTGTGTATCTACATGTATAAGTGTATGATATGTAGTGTTTGTGTGTGTATCTGTATGTATAAGTGTATGCAAAGAAGTGTGTCTGTGTATCTACATTTATAAGTGTAAGCTATGTAGTGTGTGTGTGTGTATCTGCATGTATAAGTGTATGCTATGTAGTGTATGCGTGTGTATCCGCATCTATAAGTGTATGCTATGTAGTGTGTGTGTGTGTATCTGCATGTATAAGTGTATGCTATGTAGTGTGTGTGTGTATATATATCTGCATGTATAAGTGTAAGCTATGTAGTGTGTGTATCTGCATGTATAAGTGTATGATAATTAGTGTTTGTGTGTATCTGTATGTATAAGTGTATAATGTGTAGTATTTGTGTGTGTATCTGCATGTATAAGTGTATGATATGTAGTGTTTGTGTGTGTATCTGCATGTATAAGTGTATGATATGTAGTGTTTGTGTGTGTATCTGCATGTATAAGTGTATGATAATTAGTGTTTGTGTGTATCTGTATGTGTAAGTGTATAATGTGTAGTATTTGTGTGTGTATCTGCATGTAAAAGTGTATGATATGTAGTGTTTGTGTGTGTATCTGCATGTATAAGTGTATGATATGTTGTGTTTGTGTGTGTATCTGCATGTATAAGTGTATGATATGTAGTGTTTGTGTGTGTATCTGCATCTATAAGTGTATGCTATGTAGTGTGTGTGTGTGTAGCTGCATGTACAGGGAGTGCAGAATTATTAGGCAAGTTGTATTTTTGAGGATTAATTTTATTATTGAACAACAACCATGTTCTCAATGAACCCAAAAAACTCATTAATATCAAAGCTGAATATTTTTGGAAGTAGTTTTTAGTTTGTTTTTAGTTTTAGCTATTTTAGGGGGATATCTGTGTGTGCCGGTGACTATTACTGTGCATAATTATTAGGCAACTTAACAAAAAACAAATGTATACCCATTTCAATTATTTATTTTTACCAGTGAAACCAATATAACATCTCAACATTCACAAATATACATTTCTGACATTCAAAAACAAAACAAAAACAAATCAGTGACCAATATAGCCACATTTCTTTGCAAGGACACTCAAAAGCCTGCCATCCATGGATTCTGTCAGTGTTTTGATCTGTTCACCATCAACATTGCGTGCAGCAGCAACCACAGCCTCCCAGACACTGTTCAGAGAGGTGTACTGTTTTCCCTCCTTGTAAATCTCACATTTGATGATGGACCACAGGTTCTCAATGGGGTTCAGATCAGGTGAACAAGTTGGCCATGTCATTAGATTTTCTTCTTTTATACCCTTTCTTGCCAGCCACGCTGTGGAGTACTTGGACGCGTGTGATGGAGCATTGTCCTGCATGAAAATCATGTTTTTCTTGAAGGATGCAGACTTCTTCCTGTACCACTGCTTGAAGAAGGTGTCTTCCAGAAACTGGCAGTAGGACTGGGAGTTGAGCTTGACTTCATCCTCAACCCGAAAAGGCCCCACAAGCTCATCTTTGATGATACCAGCCCAAACCAGTACTCCGCCTCCACCTTGCTGGCGTCTGAGTCGGACTGGAGCTCTCTGCCCTTTACCAATCCAGCCACGGGCCCATCCATCTGGCCCATCAAGACTCACTCTCATTTCATCAGTCCATAAAACCTTAGAAAAATCAGTCTTGAGATATTTCTTGGCCCAGTCTTGATGTTTCAGCTTGTGTGTCTTGTTCAGTGGTGGTCATCTTTCAGCCTTTCTTACCTTGGCCATGTCTCTGAGTATTGCACACCTTATGCTTTTGGGCACTCCAGTGATGTTGCAGCTCTGAAATATGGCCAAACTGGTGGCAAGTGGCATCTTGGCAGCTGCACGCTTGACTTTTCTCAGTTCATGGGCAGTTATTTTGCGCCTTGGTTTTTCCACACGCTTCTTGCGACCCTGTTGACTATTTTGAATGAAACGCTTGATTGTTCGATGATCACGCTTCAGAAGCTTTGCAATTTTAAGAGTGCTGCATCCCTCTGCAAGATATCTCACTATTTTTGACTTTTCTGAGCCTGTCAAGTCCTTCTTTTGACCTATTTTGCCAAAGGAAAGGAAGTTGCCTAATAATTATGCACACCTGATATAGGGTGTTGATGTCATTAGACCACACCCCTTCTCATTACAGAGATGCACATCACCTAATATGCTTAATTGGTAGTAGGCTTTCGAGCCTATACAGCTTGGAGTAAGACAACATGCATAAAGAGGATGATGTGGTCAAAATACTCATTTGCCTAATAATTCTGCACTCCCTGTATAAGTGTAAGCTATGTAGTGTGTGTGTGTGTGTGTATCTGCATGTATAAGTGTATACTATTTAGTGTCTGTGTATCTGCATGTATACGTGTATGCTGTGTAGTGTGTGTGTATCTGCCTGTATAAGTATAAGCTATGTAGTGTGTGTGTGTATTAAATACAGAGGCTAATTAAATACAGAGCTCACATAGCTATAACAGTGATTTGAGCTTGTGTTTGGTTTGCTGCCAAAGAGTATTAAAATATATGACTTTATTTAGGATTTTATTTATATAACTTTGGTCTTATGATTTTTTTAAACCCCATCCCTGCTCCTGCCCACCACATATCACACCTTTGCCATGGAGGGGGGGCTGTCCCTCTTTTGAATTTTGAAGTGTTGGGAGGTATGCGGAATACTGTCACTGACAATCCTGACAATGCGAGTATCAATTATAAAATGCTAGTGTTACATGCTATTTCTAGATGTTGCATTCATGATTTTTATTTTCTTGCTTTACCTGCTGATATTGATACAAAATATAACATGTACATATATTTGTATATTTCTGCCCTGTCCACTATACAGTATTGATGAATAGAGCTTTAATGATTCCATATATACAAATACACGCCTAAACTAGCATCTGTGTTGCACATATGTAAGGTAATAGAATTATTTCAAATCATCTTGGAATACTTATATCAAAAAGAACATTTCAGAACTTTAGCAAGTGCCTTTAGGTGTCCCATTTTATCAGTGTAAAGGTGTCTCAAAACCCTGTTGAAATATCAAGAAAATGACAATATGATTGCCAAGAACCTTTTGGCCTTTATGTAAAATACGGGGCTTTTTCAGAGAAAAAAGACCCAAAAAATTTAAATTCTGATCATTTAAAATAAAAAGTGCCCTTTTTTGCACAAATGTTGCCAAAAATAAATAGGCCGATAGATTGTGATTGACCTCCAGGTTGCCATTCGGTTCGTTATAATATGAGTTGAGTTAACGATTGACCCCCAGGTTGCCATTTGGTTTGTTATAAAATGAGTTAAGTTAACGATTGACCCCCAGGTTGCCATTTAGTTTGTTATAAAATGAGTTGAGTTAACGATTGACCCCCAGGTTGCCATTTGGTTTGTTATAAAATGAGTTGAGTTAACGATTGACCCCCAGGTTGCCATTTGGTTTGTTATAAAATGAGTTGAGTTAACATGAGAACATAAACATTTAAAAAATGCAAAATAGTTCAAAATTATTTCCAAAAAGTAATTATGTTAAGTAAATCCAAAAGGTTGCTTTCTGATGGATTAGAATATTATAGGTTGATGTTCATAATACAAAATAACTTTTAGTTTTTATATAAGACACCTCTAGAAAACATGTAACAAGTTTTTTTATGATTAATTCCAATATCATTTATCTTAACAAAACAAAACAAAAGTACAGTTCTGCAGATCCTATAGGAAGCAATAGGTCAGCAAAAAGATTTAGCAGCTTAAAGGATGGTTGTCAGATTTAGAATTAGATTACAAGTGATGCACTATTTTCAGCGCCACAAGCAACATAATGACCAAGCTAACTTGCGCTAATATTAAAAGTTGTTAAAGTAAACGTGTTCTTTCAAGAACAAACTAAATTAGAGTGTGTCGTGTTTGAGTGATAATTTGTGTAAAGTGTAAGGATTAAAACATTGTTTGCCCCAAACACAACATAAGTACATTAAAATAAAGTGCAACACTCACATAAAGACTATCTGATAAAAATTATTCATATAAATATTAAAAAATATTTATATATAAGGGTTAAAAGGTAAATGGTATAGTACAAGGTATTTGAATGGAAAGGGCTATATTGAGTGTGTGTGCATATATATATATATATATATATATGCACGTGTATTCATGCATTTATATATGTAAACATGTATATATATATATATATATATATATATATATATATGCACGTGTATTTATGCATTTATATATGTAAACATGTATATATATATATATTTATATATATACAGTATATACATATATAAACACAAAGATACACATTTATATGCAATTTTGTACATATATATATATACACTTTCGAGCCCTTTCTTCTCAAATACCTTAAAACTTATAATAATTCTTAATCAATTTTAATATTTAATAATTTGTTTTACTGTGTTTTAATCTATATATTTTATATTCCATTGTTCTTCACATAGTAGAAAATGTTCTTAGTATATTCAAATATATACCTAGATTTTTTTGGATCAGATAAGAAATATATTTATTTATTTATTTATTTATTAAACTATTTTTAGAAAAAGTTAAATGCAGCATACTGAGAATTAGAAGTCTAAAAAAAATCTTGATCTAGAATAAAAGTAATTGCGTATAAATTAAGCTCATACAATCTCTAGGGGAGGTAATTTACATAGAAAGCCCATTTGAAACATAAAAGAACTTTTTTATGGACCAATTGTCTATGTGAAATTATTAAGGAAATAAAAACTGCTAGAGTGTTAATGAAGATGCAGAATGGCTCAGGATATAAAGCTTCTGACTCCTATGGTGAGTGCCATCGGCTTTAATACCAATTACGGCAGTTAAGGCTGTTTGTTTAAAAATAAAAGTAATCTATAAGAGCTCATTCTGAAACCTGCAAAGACTTTCACAACTCATGTAGTTTAAGAGTTTGTGTGCCTAGCTCAAAATTAGAGAAGGTAACTTCCTGTTAACTATAAAATAGAAAACATGCTAATACTTAAGACCCTATTTATCAAGCTGCACATACAGCTTTGGAACCCTAGTGCTGCAGGCTCACCAGTTGTCTTAAAGGGGCATGAAACCCAAAATGTTTATTTCCTAATTTACTTCTGTTATCTAATTTGCTTCATTCTCTTGGTATCCTTAGTCGAAGAGCACACCTAGGTAGGCTAATCAGCAGCAATACACTGCTAGGAAATAGCTGTTTATTGATGGCTGCCTCAAGTCATTGGTCACCAGATGTGTTCAGCTAGTGCATTGCTGCTCATTCAACAAAGGATACCAGGACAATAATTATTTAAAGGTGGTGGAGTTAAATTATTTGGGTCTTTTATCCATTTATCCTTTTTCCCTTGCATGCAAGATATTGTGAAAGAGGTGTATAAACTTTATATTTCTGTTAAATAAATATGAAATCACAAAGGTTAACACAGTGAGACCAACAAGGGATATAAAATAAATCTAAGTAGTTTACAATGGTGCTGTGTAAAGAACTATTCATTCCTATCATCTAATCACCATCATTCCTTTATGTAGTCAATAGATACCATGAAATGTAATACTTGAATATTATGGTAGAAGAATTTTTTTTTTAGAATATTACTAATGATGTTAGTGATATAACTATTCTACATATCAAAAGATAGGGGGCACTCTTTAATAAACTTACTTTAATAACATTGTAAAATAAGCAACGCGTTTCTCAGCTTAATAGAGCTGTTTCTTCAGGTTTTATCTTTTCTTAGAATATTACTAATGATGTTAGTGATATACCCTTTCTACATATAGGCATAAAATTCATATTATCGAGCAGTATATATATTTTAGAGAAGTGCATTTATTTTAGAATGAATGCACATTTGTCACAAGAATTGGATTTTTATTTAGTTTTAATTAAACAAATACTCTAATGAATGCACCAACGAAAATAAAGAAAACCAAAATACACTTAAGAAAATCGTCAATATTCCTTTGTTTACTTTATTATTATTTTTTTTAAGCGGTTAATACTTACCTTAGAATGCTCTCCATGCTCTCCAGAGCACATAAAGGTAAGTATTGTATCTACAGGTGAACTTTTCACCTTTATCTTTGAAGCATTTACATTCATTTAAAGAAAACTAATGTAACTGTTTAGCGAAAATTCAGTATTTGTTTAGTTTTAAACTAAACGAATACCGAACAGTGAAGCCACCGAGTATTCGGGGAAAAAAATTTCCCTGATTGTTCAAAATGAAAATTTTGTCAGAAACAACATTTTCTTGGCTAATATATATTATTTAGTACAGCTTAGTTATTAAAGGGACACTCAAGTCAAAATAAACTTTTATGATTCAGAAAACACACGCAGTTTTAAGACACTTTCCAATTTGCTTCCATTATCAAGTTTTGCACAGTCTTTTTATAGTCACACTTTCAAGGGAACAATATTCTAATGAGCATGTGCACAAGCTCACAGAGTATACATATAATAATCTGTGATTGGCTGTTGTCTGTCACATGATACCGTGGGACAGAAAATAGGGAAAAAAATAATTTGAAAGAAAAAAAATCTACTGCTTTTGTGAAATTCAGAGTAAGTGCTATTGCATTGTTTTTTTTATGATACACTTGTTAATTATGCAATTCTACTTCATTGAGTGGTCCTTTAAAGGACCAGTCAACACAGTAGATTTGCATAATCAACAAATGCAAGATAACAAGACAATGCAATAGCATTTAGTCTGAAGTTCAAAATGAGTAGTAGATTTTTTTTTTTAATTTAAAAGTTATGTCTTTTTCCACTCCCCCTGTACCCTGTGACAGCCATCAGCCAATCACAAATGCATACACGTACCATGTGACAGCCATCAGCCATTCACAAATGCATACACACTTATTCTTGCACATGCTCAGTAGGAACTGGTGACTCAAAAAGTTTAAATATTAAAAGACTGTGCACATTTTGTTAATGGAAGTAAATTGGAAAGTTTTTTAAAATGGCATGCTCTTTCTGAATAATGAAAGTTTAATTTTGATTGAGTGTCCCTTTAAGCCATTCAAGAAATATATGTACCCTATTCAAAAATGTGGATAGAATGTGATAAATAAAGTGTGTGTGAGCAGAATGCACTTAAAGGGACATGAAACCCAAAATTTTTCTTTCATGATTCAGATAGAGAATACAATTTCCAATTTACTTCTATCATTTAATTTGCTTCTTTCTCTTGTTATCCTTTGCTGAAATGTTTATCTAGGCAAGTTCATGTGCAGCAGAGAACCTAGGTTCTAGCTGTTGATTGGTGGCTGCATATATAAACTGATTGTCATTGGCTCACCCATGTGTTAAGTTAGAAACCAGTAGTGCATTGCTGCTCCTTCAACAAATGATACCAAGAGAATAAAACAGATTAGATAATAGAAGTAAATTAGAAAGTTGTTTAAAATTGTATTCTCTATCGGAATCATGGAAGAAAACGACACAACTATTTAACTGGTATCTATTGTACGCTGTAGCTCAACAATAAAAATACTTATCTCGTGTTTTATTGAAAATATGCAACATAAAAATAGCCAAAACATTTTTCAACATTAATTCCATGAGGTTCTTTAATCATTCAACCAAATTTAATTTTCAGTCACAATTCTAAAAAGAATTCCTTTTACCTAAAGATCTTTTTAAATCCTCAGTCAATTAAAGTTAATCTCTGCTAGTCATGCAGGCTTTGAGCAAAATCACAGGTGACAGAATCATCACAGGTTAAGAAACTAGCTTGCATGACAAAACTGCTTGGTAAGTTCATATACGTTCTAGCATTATACAGTGCGTATATTTCATTAATAACTTTTAAATGAAATATTAGGGAAATTTTCACCTGGTTTATAATTTGTTCTCCTAAATAACTTGCTTTATTTTGTGATCATTTCCTCATGCATGTAGGTCAATGTTACTGCAAAACATTCACCGTGAAAAGAGAACAAAACAATTGCTAAGTCTGAGTTACAACGTTTTCATTTGTAAAAGCTTTACATTTTTTGGAGAACAAGCTTAAAAGGACCTAAAACCTTAACATTTTCTTTTGCAATTCAGACACAGGAAATAGTTTTTTTTAAAAGTTTCCAATTTACTTCTATCATCAAATTTGCTTTGTTTTCATGGTATTCTTTGTTGAAGGACATACCTAGGTAGGTCAAGTGCATGTGTCTGAAGCACTACATAGCAGTGAACATTACTGCCATCTACTGTTCTTGCAGATGTATACAATTGTTAAAAGTATTCCTGCAAAAATGCAGCCATATAGTACTCCAAACGTGTGCATGCTCCTAAACCTGCCTACCTGCTTTTTAACAGAGCAGATTAAAAGAGAAAAAGTCAATTTGATTTAAAAAAAAGTAATTGGAAACATTTTGAAAATGTCTGCTTTATCTGACCCATGTAATTAAATTGTTTGGTATCATATCCCTTTAGAAAGAGCATGCACTATTAAACAACTTTCCAATTTACTTTTATTGTCTAATTTGCTTAATTTTCTTAATATCATTTGTTGCATAGCATATCTAAATAGGGTCAATAGTTACTGATTGGTGGCTGCACATAGATGCCTCATGTGATTGGCTTACCAATGTGCATTGATATTTCTTCAACAAAGGATATCTAAAGAAAGAAGCAAATTAGATAATTGAAGTAAATTGGAGTGTTGTGTAAAACTGTATTCTCTAGCTGTATCATAAAAAAAAATTGGGTCTGATGTCCCTTTAAACTAAGCTTTAGACAGTTACACATTCCTACCTCAGTATGTACATATGTAAAGGAGCTCAGTTTTAACATGGAATACTAAGAGAAGGACGTAAATTTGAATTTAAAAGTAAATATAACTTCTTTTTTCTTTTTAAACTGTACACTCTATCTGACTCATGAAAGCTCAAAGGGACATAAAACACAATTTTTTTCATGATTCAGATAGAGCGTATAATTAAAAAACTTTTCAATTTACTTCCATCATCAAATTTACTTCATTCTCTAGTTTGTTGAAGAGCATATCTAGGTAGACTCTGAAGTATGCACGTGTCTGGAGGATTATATAGCAGCAGTAAGTCTATTGCGTCATTATGTTCTCACTATCTCTTTTTATCAGACATGTATAAAAATAAAATATATGACTCTTGATATTCATTATGCTATTTGCAACTCTATGATAATGGAGGAATCTGAAATTCATCAAGAGAAAGTGTTTAACACTTTCACTACCGGGACTTTCAAAGAACAACGCCCAAAATACCTAATAATTTTTAGCATTTTTCCTAACACTCCATTTAAACAGAAATAGAGTCTTGTTTTTTTTTATTTACCTATCAAAACTATATACATTTTTAAGTAGACAATCCAAGGAATAAATCTAGGCCCATTTTGGTATATTTCATGCCACCATTTCACTGCCAAATGCAAACATATAGAAAAAAACTTAACTTCTTCACAAACTTACTGAAATTATTTAAATACCACTTGTGCAATCATGACACAAGTGATTGTAAAAGCTTCTCTGGGATCCCCTTTGTTCAGAAATAGCAGACATGCATGACTTTGCCATTGCTTTTTGTCAATTAGAATGCTGCTGATTGCAGCTGCGCACCACATTTCTATTATTCCCAGCAGTGAAGGGGTTAATCGGGTAGCTTGTAAGGATAATTTTACCTTTAGTGTAGAGATTACCCTCCCACCTGATCCCTCCCAAACAGCTCTTTTTCCTCCCTCACCCCTCCACTAGTCACCACCATCTTAGGTACTGGCAAACAGTCTGCCAGTAAGCATTTTATTTTTTTATATTTTTTTTTAACTAATCTTAATCTTTAACTTTTTGCTTTTACTTCTTTTACTTTTTAGATTCACTGATCCACCGTCGGTCTCAAGAGAAGCAGCCTCATCACTTCGATATAAAGAACTTTTGGTTTTCCTCAAGCATCACAAACTTTTTATGGTTCTATTTAGAGCACATTAATCAATTGTTTAGTGTTATTAACATTATTTTCATTTTGCCTATCTTTTGCACATTATTAGTAATATCATTTTATTCATATTAACCTCATCTATTTATTGTGGATCAACACCATTTGATCATCACGCACTATATGATACACTATTTCCTATGTACTTTATTTTTTAGCATCTGATTAATTTATTCCTATACACTTGACACCTTTTTTCTCAGCCTTATCACGCATTTTTAGATATACCATTCACAACGTACTTTACATTTTATATTACACCAATTGTTGACCAATCTATTTCCTGACACCTTTTTTCCAGCCTCCAATCACTTCAGGCGCACCTTATTCTTATGCTTTTTGTATAATTTTTTTAATAATAATAATAATATTTTTTTTTATATCTATATTTTTCTGCAGTGTAGTGATCCTTCACAACCCCCCAACATCTCTGATACCCCCAAATAGTTGTCTAACCCTCCCCGTCCCACTACATATGGCCATCTTTAATACTGGCAGCTGGCTGCCACTACCTATAAAATACCTATATATACAGAGAGGATATATACTACAGGAAAGTTCTACTCTGTGAAAAGCATTACTGGGCTAAAAGAAGTTGCACCCAGGTGGTAAATTGCCATAGAACAGGCTAACAATGTTATTTAGCTGGTTGTTCGTTCCTGTAAGTGCAGTGTGTATGTGTATATATATATATATATATATATATATAAATCTGTAGTATAGTGGTCCCCCCCACCCACCTGGGAGATGATTAGTTAGGGCCCCCACCCCCTTTTTTCTGTAGTGTAGATCCCCATTCCTCCCTCTCCCTTTATTTATTGATTTCTTCAGTGTAGGGTCATCCCACTCCCCCCCTCCCCCTCCCTCCCCTCTCTCCTGCTAGACCTCCCACCTGTCTCCCAAATTCCCTCCCACACCTCCCGCTGGCACCAGCAGAGGATCTTTACAGACGGTGACACACACAGTGTCACTGTCTGTAGTGATCTACATTTGCCTTCATATGGAAATGAAGAACCAATCGTGACCTGGTTCCATATGCAGGCAGATGCCTGTAGCTCAAGAATTTCTGCTTTCAGCTGTTACTTAACAGCCTAGACTGCTGGAGCTTCCTGCAGCTCTGACATACAGTGCAGAAGTCTTAAGCCACCATTAGATGTGTTGTTTTAGCAATGGTATAATGGCCATATATAATTATTTCTCAGTCTCTTTATTAGAATACAACCAGAAAATACAGGATATGTGTATGCAGTATTAAAAAACTGAATTTTTTTTTAGAAAAACAGCTTCTATAGGCTACAGTGGAAAGTATTTAGTGTGACCTCCCCTTACCCTTGAGCAATAGCAAGAACCTCACTCTTGTAAAACTAAATGGAATGGATACATAATTAATGTCATTGCTAAAACCTGTATTTGTCCTACTATTTCATGTCAAAATCACTGCTGTGAAAAAAGGTCTATTACACCAGGTTTGTGCAAGACATGCTTTAGCATTAGATACATATGTGGTATGAGTTTAATTCATTGGAAGCTTCCTAATAAGACCAACTTTCAATCACATCATTCCATTCAAAATGCCAAGGATCACATAATTTGGCAGACATAAAATCATAGTTTTGCATCAGCAAGGCTACTCTCAAAGGGAAATCAGCAAACAAACTGGATACTCAAGATATGGTATTCAAGCTGTTATAAAGAAGTTTTTAAGAATCAGGAGAGGTCAAGGACAAAAAAGGAATGGAAGGCCAAGAAAACTTTCAAAATCTGATGAGAAGTTATTTTAGAATTTTTTCTTTGAAAGACCTGAAGAATTCATGCAAGGACCTTGCTCAGCATCTTGCAGCTTTATCGGGATGCAAAGTGGACCCTTCTACATTCCGAAGAAGCTTAATTAGGAATGGTCTTTGTGAAAGGGTAGCAGCCAAGAAACCACTTTTCACAAGGGGAACAGGTTTAAAAGGTTAAGATATGGTAGAGCTCACAAAGACTGTAATGAAGATCAGTGGACAAAGTATTATGGAGTGATGAATTCAAGATTGAAATTTTTCCAATCGTCAACATTACGTGAGAAGAAGAGTTGGAGAGAGGTGGAAGAATGAGTGCTTGAGGCCTTCAGTGAAACATGGAGGAGGGACTGTCCTGGTTTGGGGCTGTATTTCTTTCAGTGGTGTTGGCGATATTGTTTGAATTGATGGGATAATGAATGCTGAAAAGTACAGATAGATTTTAATTCATCATGTCATTCCTTCTGGAAAGTGCCTGATTGGGAATGGTTTTATTTTTCAGCATGATAACGATCCCAAGCACACTGCTACTGAAGTGAAATCATGTTTGGACAGAAACACAGCTGATAAAACACTGACAGTCATGGATTGGCCTCCACAGAGTCCAGACCTGAATATAATAGAGGCAGTATGGGATCACCTGGATATAGAAATAAATAAAAGACAACCTAAATCTAAAGAAGAATTCTGGGAAGTTCTGAAAGAAGCCTGGTATAATATACCAGAAGATTACTTCAGAAAACTTCAGGACAGTCTCCTCAAAAGAGTTCAAGATGTGCTTAGTGCCAAGGGAGATCACACTAAATACTGCATTTTGCTTGAAGAAGCCATTTTGTTCTGAAAATTGTGTTGTTTTATATTTTGTGTACATATTTCCTGTATTTTTTGTTTGTATCTTAATAAAGAGAGAGAAAAAAAAATATGGATTGTCATTAAAACTTTGCTAAAACAAATCTAATGGCTGCCTAAGACTTTTGCATAGTACTGTATATATACTTTGTACGGTACCATAAACAAAATACTGCATGATGTATAAATATGTCATAATGGCTTAAGGGTAAAGATTCATAAGAAAACAGTGGGTTGAGATAGGTATCCTTTTGCAGATTTTTTTTCCCCTTGCGGATTTTACATATTTTTGTAATAGTTTTCTTGCAAAACATATTGGAGCTGTTACACCTTGTGTGCATTTGTTTAGCTTATAATATAGTAATATTTTAACAGATTTAGAGCTAGATTACAAGTGGTGCGCTAACTATTGAGTGTGACTGATAAGGGGTTTATCACGGCTTTATTACAAGTTGAAGTTAAAAGTATTTGCTTGAGGGGGAGGAGCTAGCTCGGCAACAGAATGGACGCACATCACTAGAGCTCCTTATGGCTTTTGTCTTTTTATATTAAAAATAGCCACTCAGCTGACCGAATAATGCTCCAAAAGTGAGATTGAAGTCCGGCGGGACTGACCTTACTAACGGTATAACTTACACATTAAGCTAAGGGGACAGCCGAGCTGCATACTTTGTTAATGGACTGGTCGGTATAGAAGCCATCGGGTAGCGGCCATCTTGGTTTTGTACCCTTGTGGTACATTACAACCCAGATAATTCAAGCTCCTAACTCTGAGCCAAGGAGGATCTCTGTAATGCCGTGCATACTATGTTCGAAGATTTGAGGAGAGAGCTCATCCAGACAATCGGTAAACATACCTGCCCTCAACACCCTGCTAATGAGCAACAGGTGGAGCTGGAGAAGGAGCTTATAGTGCCATAGGACGCGAGACGCAGAGTCAGAAGCAACCACAGCTATCTGTTTCATCATTGTTGGATGGGACATCTGTGGCGGAACGGGCGATAGGAGTGGAGAGTATTAGAGGTCTCGAGAACAGTTGGATACCTATATCCATTCATACAAGCGACAAGGCCCTGAGACTACTATTTAGACTGTGGTGACAGGGTAGGATAGGGGGCACAACCGATGGATACTATGTGCAGCTCTCTTTTTTACTAGCTGATATAGATATGTCTCCTGCAGTTTTGAAATGTTTATGCTGCAATAGTTTTAGTTATTAATACGTTCTAGATATTATCAGTATTACCATATTTAGTCTCACATAATAGAATATCTCACAATGTATATGGGAATTGGTTTGATATGTATTTTACTGTTATAGGAAATTTGCCCAAGTTTTAACTTGATAGTTCAACTCTGCTATGTGTTTATCTTATGTCAAGCTGAAGGGGAATGTGTGCTGCTGTAGACATGCAGTTATATCCAATGAGTCTACCTATTGCATGCTATATATACTCATAATAATATGGGAGATTGCGGATGTACTAGTAATCTTAGCTGCCTAACATATGTAATTGAGTTACAATATCCTGTTGACCTTTATACTAGCTAATTTGTTGGATTATATAGTTGATAGGGCCGCACTTTAGTTCTGGACTAATACAGGTCTTAGTATTCTTTATTATACATAAACCCTCTCTATCATTTCCCTAATACCCAATTAGTTATTCCCGTCATCTATGTAATCATAATATTACAACACCACCGATGATTTAATATTATTGCATGGTGTGTTGCATGGGTGTTGATGAGAGCAATGTTATGTAGGACCTTAAGACGGATAATGCCAACCCCGCCTTGTATTATGAATAATTTAAAGTTGAACCTCATCGCTTACTTTCTGTCAATACTCTATCTACCAAGATAGTTAATCTAATAAGTAAACCCCTCAAAAAAAGGGGGGAGGGGAGGGAAAGAGGCTAGATCTCTTAAACGGGTGTCCCCTTAGGTTAAACCTATGTATACCTACAGGGGCAGTGTCTAATACGGACTGTCAGTTATAAATAATGAGAAGAGAATAGGAGCAGAGGTATTATTTGGCACACTTAGGATAATAATTTTCAGAGAGCTAAAGGCAAGATACATGTAAAATTTAACTTTTATTAGTATTGTTAAAATTTCATCAAAATAAAAAATTCCTACATAAATGTTAAACCCACATGGATATCAAAGCAATTATATATGCGATAGGTTTGATTTGAGACTTACTTATAACTATTAGACCTCGCTATGGGGAGTCTGTGAATTATATGTCCCAGACTAGTAGTGTGTATTTCAGAGTAGCATATGTCCATAACAGATATCTCTATGCATTCATGTACAGGAGTCTTGTTAACTCCAGTAAGTCTTACTTGTCATAAATCAGATAGCAAATAAATAAGTTATATCCAGTGTGAACATTATTGGGTATATAGCGGGTGGCAAGGAACCATCCCAACTATACAAGAAACCAAAGAGAATTAAAATTGTGTGTATTAAGAGAAAACACACATATGTGCTAATAGGTTATCACTAACTTCTCCAATATACCTGTGGGCACATAAGACCCAAAATACTATTAAATATAGATATGGTTAGAGTGCATATCGTTGACTCTATTAAGGGTTGCACAAATGCGGACAAAAATAAATATAACTAGAGTAATGGATAAACCCCTCAGTATAGGAGCCAGTCACAGTATGCTCATGATTACTGTTAGCTAGGTATATATTTATATTGTTAGCTACCCGTAACTGCCCGTAAATAGTAACCCCAATTTTGATATAATAGAGTAAACTTAAACAAAAATCTATATTGCCAATTAAGGCCAACAAATATAAGAGTATGATTTGGAGAAACAGTGCGAACGCCTGACACGCGTTTCGCCTACTGCTTTGTCAAAGGCGCTGATCGCCCTTGTAAGCACTCTTTTTAAGGGGAAGCCAGCCAATCCGGAAGGAGGTGTGTCCACCAAGTGACTGTAACCGCCAATCAACAAATCGGCTATGACTTGTGTATTACTCGAGGCTAATACATCTCTAATTAGAAAGGGGTGTGATGGTATTCACCAATCACGTAGTTGTTTTGCCTCGAGTGACGGAGATATCTAAAAATACTCATATTGTATATTCTGCTTACAATTAAATATATTTATAATTTTACATTATGTGTCATTCCAATAATGTGATGTTTCTATATATATCGATGGAATGAGGTCTTCATCATCTCAGGATTATTTGAAAAATATTCGCCATCAATGATATAATAAATAACAAAATAATTTAGACTGTTGTCATAGTTTCTTGTTGTATATATAAGCTTATATTGTTTCACAAAAATAAAATGAGAGTACAATAGTGGGGACTTAACATTCTAAGGGTTATGTAGTCAATGCAAGTTATAAAACTAATAGAACGAATACTACAGTACTTCTTAAATCTTCCATTCATCAGTGCTATAATTTATTTACTTGTATTCGTCTTTACATGACTGGACTGAGAAATATTGTTTTCCAGATCATACTTAAGCATATATGTTATACCACATAAAGTACTGTTCAGCTAATATGATATGTATTCCTATTAATAAATATATGTGTATGGAAGGAATAAGATATTTCAAGAATATTCGCTGCCCCAGGATTTAATAGGGCCCGAAATACCCCTCATGATTTCAAAGATAATGATTATGTATCAAGAAATATTATTATATTTGTTTGGTAATGTCTATAATGAGTCTCAGGGAAGACATATGTGATACTAAGAACTTGGGATTTACATTTTAAGGGAAATGTGGGATTTTATCCATACTGATTTTACATCTTAAAGGGACAGTCAACACCAGAATTTTTGTTGTTTAAAAAGATAGATAATCCCTTTATTACCCATTCCCCAGTTTTGCATAACCAACACTTTTATATTAATACACTTTTTACTGCTGTGACTATCTTGTATCTAAGCACCTTCTGACCGCCCCTAATCACATGACTTTTAGTTATTATCTATTGACTTGCAGTTTAGCCAATTAGTGCAGTGTCTGCCACAACCCACGGGCATGATTACAATGTTATCTATATGGTTTACCTGAACTATTCTCCCCTGTTGTGAAAAGCAAATACAAAAGCATGTGATTAGAGGCGGCCTTCAAGGGCTTAGAAATTATCATATGAGCCTTCCTAGGTTTGCTCTCAACTAGAATACCAAGAGAACAAAGCAAAATTGTTGATAAAAGTAAATTGGAAAGTTGTTTAAAATTACATGTCCTATTTGAAAAATAAACGTTTTTTTTGGCCTTGACTCTCCCTTTAATTTATAGGGAAATACAGTATTCCCAAGGTGTGAATTATGCCTGAGTCTTATCATCAGTGCTGAGGTATATATGCTTTTGTTCATTTGTTACAGGAATGGACTAAACATTAGTTGTTCATTAAGTCCTTTGGGGGCCATTGTTTGTAGCCAGAAGATCCATTTAGTTTCCTCCTTCAGGAGTGCCACTTCTATATTGCCTCCTCTTATCCCAAATCTGACCCTTTGGAGGATCCAACATTTAAGATCCGCTTTCCCCCCATGTTTCTCCAAAAAATGTTTCGCAACTGATGTTATTTTCCTCTCTTTTTCAAGATCGCTCTTGGCGTTTTGGATAGTTAATCTACCTGCCGCCTAGGTATAGGGACTGTACTTGGGTGCTAAGGTATGTTCAAATGAATATATGGATGTTATGCTATACCGTGGCTACATCTTAATTTTAAGCCTACATAAGCCTCCTATACCATTCAGTATTAATTATATACAAGACCCCTTGCTTTATGTTAAAAGGTATTGTGCTTATAGTTTAGCCCCTCTGCTGGATACCAAATGCCACAATAGTCCTTAGTTCAGTTACGTGTCACAGCTAACTTTCCTGTGGAGTACAAGAAGTGAGGTAACAACAGGAGGTGAGGGATCTAATATGCTGCAGATAATAATTGGGAAGATAAAAGTTATGTGGTTATTCACATTATTAGTCTATAACTGTGTCTAAGTTTTTACAAGATTATGGGGATGACAGTCATTCATTTCCATGTATAGCCTCCTTCTGTTAGCTATGTTATTTTTGGTAAAGGTGGTTTTGCTGCAACTGTCTGTTTCAACATTGTGTGTTTGCCTTTATGGTATATGCATTTCTCTATATGATTCCATAGTCCCTGTACATATATGCATTCCATTCTAGTTTACATCCTATCCAAATTTTAGCTCTGTACCCCACATTATGCTTATATAGATAGGCTGAGGAAAATATATCCTGTATAGAGAAGAATATACCTCTTTAACCTCTTAAGGACATATGACAGAGTTTTTCCGTCATAAAATAATTGAGCAACTGAAAGCTGTGTCCTTAAAGGGTTAATATGCATAAATGGAAAGAAAGATATCTCCCCTCACCCTTTCCCACTCTGTGAGAGGGAGTGGGTCATATCCAATACCCCTTTTCCATCTCCATCCAGTGGTGACAGCAACCCCTGAGAGGAGATACAACGGATAAACCTGTAATATATTGGATAAGTGGTGATATAATTCCAGAGGGGAGATACAGCTAACTGAATACAGTATACATAGATTTTAATCCTCCACACAATACTATACATCATTTTTTTACCAGCCCAGCCTTAAAATGTTATCTATTTCTCTTTGCCCCCTAATCCCAACCTTTTGAGTTTATGCTGGCTCCGTCCCCTCATCCCTCCCCCTCCTTATACCATTGAGATAACTTCGTAAGCAAAGGAAACTGAATCCTATAGCAACCTTTCAATTACCCACTTCATTTCTCAACCATCTCTTTTTCTTTGTGATCCAAAAAGATTAAAGTCTAGATAGCCTATACAGTGCGACCAATACATTGCTTATATTGAGAGAGAATAGATAGAATGACAAATGATCTATTATACTACTATTACTATTTTTTTAATATGTGCTTATATTTGGCGGATCACCTGAATGTACCTAGACTGTGATAAATTATTGATGATTGAAATGTATAAGCGTTAATTGATAACCCCTTCCCTTAAAATAGGAAAAATAAGATTCACCGATTGAGACCCATGAGTGGTCTTGTACTGTTTCCAATTGCCTTCTTTGACTTAATATAATTTTTATATCTTATAGAGGCCCTAGAGTGGCCTTATAGTTCTTTGGAGGGCATATAGTTCGATAGGCATAATTTACACGTCATAATCTCACAAATGTCTTGTAACTTTGATTTTCTTATTTAAGTTTGCTCATTGATTTGATGTCTTGAAATGACTTCTTTGTATACTATGTATTGACATTTCAGTATTGTATGCCTTAAAAGTGAACCTCAATAAAAAATATTTAAAAAAAAAAAAGTATTTGCTTGAGCTCAATTGAATTTAACATGCGCCGGGATGTCACAACTTCAGAGATTTGGTTAGCTGTTACCCGAGTCAAAAAAGTTGCACAAAACACCTCAAAAATACCTTTAAAAGTACAGTTACACTCACAATAACACTGTCTAATAAAAACATATCTTAAAAAATTGCATAAATAAGTTATAAGGGCTCAAAGATATGAGGTATCAGGTTTAAGAAAAAAAAGGCATTCAAAGGGCTTTAACATAGAAATACATACATACACATGTCTAACTCTAAATATGTATATATTTATGCGATAAAGTGTGACCGCCCCACCCTTTCTAGTTAATATGCTCAGGCACGGGATAAAGTCCGGTCACAGACTATATAATAATAATAAAACATCAAAAAATCCCAGCCACTGAGTCTTAGAATCAAGAAGTTTTTATTCTTCAACAAAGGATATGATCGAATTGATCTTTCACAAAATGTAATCATAAGGTACCATCAGGTGTAGGTTCACTCAGATCCACACATACCCCATCCACCAAACACATCCGTATCCAACCCTTACCAGAAAAGAAAAAAACAAACGTCAAAATAAACATCAGAAAAATAAATGAAAAAAGTGTATTATCACTCCCAGGGCGTCCCCAGGGAGTGAATTTTGACACCACCCACTAGGGACCTAATAGGATTGAGAACCATGAAGAGTGTCCAAAGGATCCGTAACTCTGTAATATTATATGGACAAAAAGTGTCTCGTACTGTTGTAGAAACTCCTCAAACAAGAATGTCTCATATGTTATAAAACTTCCAACTGTAGCAATGTGTATCTGTTTGAAACCATCAGCAATTATCTTCTTGCTACTATATGAAGGTGGTTACAGAAGACATAACTTGTTACAGTATTTGTAATCCATCACAGTGAATGCTGGTGATGACTATCGTGACAAATCTTGTAATTATAAGAGTATTATGGTTCAAATGTCCCTTAAACCTGGCGTGCTACTGGCCATAAACTGTGTCGCGGGGAGCTGCAAACGTACTGTCGGCCCAAACACACACCCTCTTCACACTTCACTCACGGTAACGTGCACTATATCTTCCTTGTAATGCCTTTATTGCAGAGGATACAATACATTCCACATTTTCCTTTTTACCCAAACTGCGAGTATCTCATACCCTCATGGCAGTTCATGGCCTTTAATGTGTTGTAAATAAAGCAGTTGCTTAAACAGCCGTGTTACCTCCTTCAGCATATGTGTGCATCTATCGTTAGTACCGTGAGACTCTCTGTCTTCAGTGTGGTTCTGTGGGCCCCCCCAGTATAAGAATCTGGTCTCACCTCGCAATTGCTGTGGCTCAGATAGCACGATATCCAGGTGTCTGTGGTGGCGTCTCCTCGTTCCGACGCGCGTTTCGGGACTCCGCCCCTTTCTCAAGGAATTTACAGGTAATGGGGTGGAGGTGTGATTAAAATAGAATCAAATGTAATCTTATTGGTTAATGGCATACACACCCCCACTCTAACGTCACATTCTACATACGTATTTATGGAAATATGGCTTGGTTAAAAAACAAATGAATCTAAGACTCACGAATGGCTAGTGTACACTTCCGAGCAAGCGCTAAGCAATCTCCAAAATATCGAAATAACAATAATGCGCCAATGCACAGCATCTTCACAATGAAAAAGCAAAAAAGCAGGAAAGCTGTACGTTACGTATTTAGGGAGTTATCAATATATAGGCATTCCCGACTGTTTCCAAATACTATTTTGTACCTGTTGTCAACAATCGTAACTTAAACAGTATGCTCCCTCACATTACTATTTTCATATAAGATTATTCAATGTCAGCGGTCCCTTGACGGGATACCCTATTTACATGTTAAATTCTAAAGACTATATACAGTCGACTCAGACAAAGCATGTTCCAAGGGTCTCAAGAAGAACTATTTCTAACCCTATTCAATGTTGGTTCTCGCAATCATATTTTATATAACAACAAAGTCATACAGAAGGAACTACCCTTATGTAAACAATCCTACTATCACATATATCCAGGATAGATAGTGAGGTCTATACAAAGAGGACTGGATATCATATATCATATTTAATTATCGCAGGACTACCACGCCGTGGGACAAAACCATATACATTATTAGATCGTAATGTCCAGGAATCGCAATTATTTAAACCTTTATCTACCTCTCTTCAATTATTTATCTCCTAGAGAGGGACACAGTCTTGAGAAAGTAATTCAACACTTAAGAAATGCGGAAGGCTCAGATGAAATTTCCCCAGGATATGTCTCTATTGAGACCTTTGGGGACCATGGTATCCAATTGTTTGATCCATAGTGCCTCCTTACGGAATAGTATTTTCTGTCGATCACCTCCTCTCCGTAAGGGGGAGACCCCATCAATAACTTGAAACCTTAATTGGCTCTTGTTGTGTGCCAATCCTGTAAAATGATGGGCCACGGGTGCATCCTCGTCATCCTTACCTATGGCTGATTTGTGCTGACGTATCCTATCACGGACCGTCTGTGTGGTCTCCCCTACATATGCCAGGCCACATGGGCATTTGATGACATATATCACATATTTGGAGTTACAGGAGAACCTACCATTGATTGGAATCCTTTTGCCTGATAGGGGATGGGTAATGTGATCCCCTTGTAACATCGAATGACACAGAGCACAATTCATACAGGGGAAGGAGCCTTTCTTATTGATTGTAATTGGTTTTCTCATGGTACCCCAATCAGCCCGTATCAGTTCATCTTTCAGGTTTTTATTTCTCCGAAAGGAGAATAGTGGAGTCTCATTAAAGATCTTACCCACATGTATATCCTCTCTTAGTAAGTGCCAGTGTTGTAAGATTATCCTTTTAAAGACCTTACTATGTGACCCAAAGTGACTCACAAAGGGCACCGAAATTTTTTTAGCTTCACGAGTAGTCTTACTCAATAGGCTAGCCCTGTCAATGTTCAGTACTTTATTGATGTTTTCTTCCAGAATTTGCACTGGATATCCTCTGTCTAAAAAATGTTTAGACATTTCGTCCAATCTCTGTAGGCAAATTACTGGATCATCCACAATCCTTTTGGTCCGCAGAAGTTCGCCTAATGGAAGATTTTTGATCAGAGAGGGGGGATGGAAACTTTCATACCGTAAGGTATTATTCCGATCCGTTTCTTTAGAAAATAAATCACACAATTTGTATCAAAACTTAATTCGGCACATGTTTCTCTTAAGTTTACTATGGAAGCAAGTAAGTCCAGGGTAAGCTTCTTAGACACCATGATTTCAATTGTAGATCAGAAACTCAGAAGTGATTTATTTTCTAAAGAAACGGATCGGAATAATACCTTACGGTATGAAAGTTTCCATCCCCCCTCTCTGATCAAAAATCTTCCATTAGGCGAACTTCTGCGGACCAAAAGGATTGTGGATGATCCAGTAATTTGCCTACAGAGATTGGACGAAATGTCTAAAAAAATTTTAGACAGAGGATATCCAGTGCAAATTCTGGAAGAAAACATGAATAAAGTACTGAACATTGACAGGGCTAGCCTATTGAGTAAGACTACTCGTGAAGCTAAAAAAAATTCAGTGCCCTTTGTGAGTCACTTTGGGTCACATAGTAAGGTCTTTAAAAGGATAATCTTACAACACTGGCACTTACTAAGAGAGGATATACATGTGGGTAAGATCTTTAATGAGACTCCACTATTCTCCTTTCGGAGAAATAAAAACCTGAAAGATGAACTGATACGGGCTGATTGGGGTACCATGAGAAAACCAATTACAATCAATAAGAAAGGCTCCTTCCCCTGTATGAATTGTGCTCTGTGTCATTCGATGTTACAAGGGGATCACATTACCCATCCCCTATCAGGCAAAAGGATTCCAATCAATGGTAGGTTCTCCTGTAACTCCAAATATGTGATATATGTCATCAAATGCCCATGTGGCCTGGCATATGTAGGGGAGACCACACAGACGGTCCGTGATAGGATACGTCAGCACAAATCAGCCATAGGTAAGGATGACGAGGATGCACCCGTGGCCCATCATTTTACAGGATTGGCACACAACAAGAGCCAATTAAGGTTTCAAGTTATTGATGGGGTCTCCCCCTTACGGAGAGGAGGTGATCGACAGAAAATACTATTCCGTAAGGAGGCACTATGGATCAAACAATTGGATACCATGGTCCCCAAAGGTCTCAATAGAGACATATCCTGGGGAAATTTCATCTGAGCCTTCGCATTTCTTAAGTGTTGAATTACTTTCTCAAGACTGTGTCCCTCTCTAGAAGATAAATAATTGAAGAGAGGTAGATAAAGTTTTAAATAATTGCGATTCCTGGACATTACGATCTAATAATGTATATGGTTTTGTCCCACGGCGTGGTAGTCCTGCGATAATTAAATATGATATATGATATCCAGTCCTCTTTGTATAGACCTCACTATCTATCCTGGATATATGTGATAGTAGGATTGTTTACATAAGGGTAGTTCCTTCTGTATGACTTTGTTGTTATATAAAATATGATTGCGAGAACCAACATTGAATAGGGTTAGAAATAGTTCTTCTTGAGACCCTTGGAACATGCTTTGTCTGAGTCGACTGTATATAGTCTTTAGAATTTAACATGTAAATAGGGTATCCCGTCAAGGGACCGCTGACATTGAATAATCTTATATGAAAATAGTAATGTGAGGGAGCATACTGTTTAAGTTACGATTGTTGACAACAGGTACAAAATAGTATTTGGAAACAGTCGGGAATGCCTATATATTGATAACTCCCTAAATACATAACGTACAGCTTTCCTGCTTTTTTGCTCTTTTGCTTTTTCATTGTGAAGATGCTGTGCATTGGCGCATTATTGTTATTTCGATATTTTGGAGATTGCTTAGCGCTTGCTCGGAAGTGTACACTAGCCATTCGTGAGTCTTAGATTCATTTGTTTTTTAACCAAGCCATATTTCCATAAATACGTATGTAGAATGTGACGTTAGAGTGGGGGTGTGTATGCCATTAACCAATAAGATTACATTTGATTCTATTTTAATCACACCTCCACCCCATTACCTGTAAATTCCTTGAGAAAGGGGCGGAGTCCCGAAATGCGCGTCGGAACAAGGAGACGCCACCACAGACACCTGGATATCGTGCTATCTGAGCCACAGCAATTGCGAGGTGAGACCAGATTCTTATACTGGGGGGGCCCACAGAACCACACTGAAGACAGAGAGTCTCACGGTACTAACGATAGATGCACACATATGCTGAAGGAGGTAACACGGCTGTTTAAGCAACTGCTTTATTTACAACACATTAAAGGCCATGAACTGCCATGAGGGTATGAGATACTCGCAGTTTGGGTAAAAAGGAAAATGTGGAATGTATTGTATCCTCTGCAATAAAGGCATTACAAGGAAGATATAGTGCACGTTACCGTGAGTGAAGTGTGAAGAGGGTGTGTGTTTGGGCCGACAGTACGTTTGCAGCTCCCCGCGACACAGTTTATGGCCAGTAGCACGCCAGGTTTAAGGGACATTTGAACCATAATACTCTTATAATTACAAGATTTGTCACGATAGTCATCACCAGCATTCACTGTGATGGATTACAAATACTGTAACAAGTTATGTCTTCTGTAACCACCTTCATATAGTAGCAAGAAGATAATTGCTGATGGTTTCAAACAGATACACATTGCTACAGTTGGAAGTTTTATAACATACGAGACATTCTTGTTTGAGGAGTTTCTACAACAGTACGAGACACTTTTTGTCCATATAATATTACAGAGTTACGGATCCAGTGGACACTCTTCATGGTTCTCAATCCTATTAGGTCCCTAGTGGGTGGTGTCAAAATTCACTCCCTGGGGACGCCCTGGGAGTGATAATACACTTTTTTCATTTATTTTTCTGATGTTTATTTTGACGTTTGTTTTTTTCTTTTCTGGTAAGGGTTGGATACGGATGTGTTTGGTGGATGGGGTATGTGTGGATCTGAGTGAACCTACACCTGATGGTACCTTATGATTACATTTTGTGAAAGATCAATTCGATCATATCCTTTGTTGAAGAATAAAAACTTCTTGATTCTAAGACTCAGTGGCTGGGATTTTTTGATGTTTTATTATATGTATATATTTATGTTAATACATACAGTATATGTTTATATGTGTGTACGTATGTATTTATATGTGTTTATATGTATTTGCAGACATTGGAGCCCTTTGTGGCCATATAGCTGAAAACATTAAAAAACTTTTTTATGCATTATTCATATGTAATAAAGTGTTTAACTATATATTTAATATTTCTCATTCCAATGTTTATGTTCTAGGTATTGATAAATAGATATTCCTATATACAGTATATCAGTTTATATCTATACCTATATATATATATTTTCTCTCTCTCTCTCTCTCTCTCTCTCTCACTCTCTCTCTATATATATATATATATATATATATATATACAGTATATCGGTATATATACAGTATATCAGTATATATCTATACCTAATAAGGAGAAGGACAGAAAAAGTAAAGCATATTGGGCACACTTGTTGGGGGGTCAAAACCAATACTGTAGGTAGTGTGGTGTGTCGTGTATTTGTTAAAACTTAACTTTTATATCAATTATATTAAAAAAAGAGTGGAATTTTCCACCAGTGAGAATAAAACAACAACTAAATAAATAAAAATGTGTCTGAGTGATACTCGGTACGCAAAAGCTCCTCTCCAGTGTGATACAGTGATCAGTCTGTATCACAGAGTCCGGTGGATAGCTTAAACAATAATATGTGAATATCCTCAATTATACACTCGAACATATATTGTGAGTACCAATATTGTCAGTGATGTTAGTAAATATATCACTTTATTCTTATCTATTCGAACGCCTGCTCCTCTCCTACCGTCCGGTTGTTTTAGCTCTAATTGTTGGCCTCTTTTAGGCACCTTATCCTCAACTTTAAACCTTAGAATTTAATAATTTTGCTTATTTAACTTAACCAATATTAGCCTGTAATGTTACTGACTTAGGCTGCTTTCAGCCCGACCCTGTTGGAGCGATATGCTCATATTTAGGCTATTGTTATTGTTAAATTCTTGTGGTACCATTTAAATTCTGGAAGCTGTTCCGTTACAATTCTACTAGTGCTTGCTTGCCTAAGCGACAGTTAGCATAAAAACACTTTATTGATTTAGACTATGTTTAGTCTCATTTTAGTGAAACGGATAAATATAGGCTAACCGCTTCTTACAAGCTTTCATTAGCTTAGACCAATTGTGGAATTAATATAACCAGAGTCATATATTCCCTTATATTAACCCACATATTTCTAAATTTGGGGGAATACCCTATAATATAAATAATGGAAAATTAGGGTTATTGGGGAGACTCTAAATGGAATAGCTTAAGATAAATATATCCTCTGTTACCCACAGTAAAAACACCTTGAACACATATATTTATATATTAACTGTGTGGTAATCCATATACAAGTGGTTCTGATAAGTACAACATTCCAATAAACACACAGAAAGTCAATGTGTGATAAGGAGGTTTTTGAATAGATAAGAATAAAGTGATATATTTACTAACATCACTGACAATATTGGTACTCACAATATATGTTCGAGTGTATAATTGAGGATATTCACATATTGTTTAAGCTATCCACCGGACTCTGTGATACAGACTGATCACTGTATCACACTGGAGAGGAGCTTTTGCGTACCGAGTATCACTCGGACACATTTTTATTTATTTGGTTGTTGTTTTATTCTCACTGGTGGAAAATTCCACTCTTTTTTTTAAATATAATTGATATAAAAGTTAAGTTTTAACAAATACACGACACACCACACTACCTACAGTATTGGTTTTGACCCCCAACAAGTGTGCCCAATATGCATTACTTTTTCTGTCCTTCTCCTTATTAAATATTTTGCACTATTTGGCATAAGGCACTACCTATTGTTAACACTTAGGTCTGTATCAATAGGTCATCTGGGGCCAATCCCAATCCCCCCTCTCTCCCTAGAGGCCATAGGGAATTCACAAATATATCTATACCTATATATAATTTATATATATATATATATATATATATATATATATATATATTTATATAGATAGATATAAATTTAGATAGATATATATTTTACCAAAAACAAAACAAA
Organism: Bombina bombina; assembly: GCF_027579735.1. NCBI lineage: Eukaryota > Metazoa > Chordata > Amphibia > Anura > Bombinatoridae > Bombina > Bombina bombina. Next base: position 184,032,129 of record NC_069502.1, read on the forward strand.
AATATATATAGAATTATGTATTGAAGAATACATAGAACATATTTTGCTATGTGAAGAACATTGGAATGTGAAATATTTATATTTCATGTAGGGTTACCACACTTGAGTAAACATGATCAGGTTTTCGCGCAAGTAAGGGTGTTATTTTTTTTTTTCAGCTTTCAATCCCCATTGAAGTCGATGGGGGAATACATTAATTGCAGTGGAGATATTCAAAGTTCAGCTCTTTGCTCAAATAGGGGTAGAGCTTGTGCAAAAACTTTTTGCTTTCAAAGCTTACTTCTAGCAAATGTAACCCATGAGTAGGATGAATAAATTGTACTCTACATGTAATTTAGCCCTTAGTACACTATATAAACTTTTCATTTTTCTACTGGCTCTCTAAGACATTAAAACACTGAGTGCAAGGGAGAAAACTTTCCCTCTGCTAAGTGCACACCCCTTCCCTCAAATTATTAAGGGGACATGAAACACAAGATTTTTGTTTCATGATTTAGATAGAGCATGGAATTTTAAACTACTTTCCAATTTACTTCTATTATCAAATTTGCTTCATTCTCTTGGCATCCTTTGTTGAAGGAGCAGCAATGCACTACTGTAAGCTTGCTGAACACATCTGGTTTACCAAATAAAAACAACATTTATATGCAGCCACCAATCAGCAGCTAGGTTCCAGTAATGGATCGCTGCTCCTAAACCTGAATATATTGTCTATATATTTAATAATGTATTATCAAAAAAAGTCTGTATTATCCTGATTCATTGTAAAATACATCTCCTGATGATATCCTTGGTGTATTATTATTCATCAACTGGGCTTTTTTTTTTATCAAAATGGTGCCGTCATGTATTATAATACTAGTGGGAAAGCCTGCCCAGAGGGCAGTCTATTGTTGTGCGGAACCACCGAGCCAACCTGCGATTTTCGGAAGGACAGTCTATTGTGGTGATGGAACCATCCTGCCATTTTCGGAATCCACCTGGATGCAGTTTACGCTGCATCCAGGTGGATTATTTCACCACCCTGCCATCTATGTGGATTCCAAAAATGAATGGCACGGTGGTAAAAGAATCCATCCAGGTGGATTCTTTCACCACCCCTTTTGCTCTTTCTCCCCCCTCTCTTTTGCTCTCTCTCTCTCCCCCCCTCTCTTTTGCTCTCTCTCTCCCCCCTCTCTTTTGCTCGCTCTCTCCTCCCTCTCTTTTGCTCTCTCTCTCCCCTCTCTTTTGCTTGCTCTCTCTCCCCTCTCTTTTGCTCTCTCTCTCTCCCCTCTCTTTTGATCTCTCTCCTCATCTCTTTTGCTCTCTCTCTCTCTCCCCTCTCTTTTGCGCTCTCTCTCCTCTCTTTTGCTCTCTCTCTCTCCCCTCTCTTTTGCTTTCTCTCTCACCCCTCTCTTTTGCTCTCTCCTCTTTCTTTTGCTCTCTCTCTCCCCTCTTTTTTGCTCTCTCTCTCCCCTCTCTTTAGCTCTCACATTGTTTAAAATAATACAACAGTAAGGATTAAACTTCACTCTAAATCAGCTAATATTTGATAACAAAAATCTGTGGTCTAATTTGCTGTTACTATTTAGAGAAGTAATTCTGTTTTAACAGGTTTGCATAATAAAGGTATTATTAAGGTTACAAATTAATACCCTAATGTATTTTTAATGAGAAGAACATCTTGCTATGCATTATCTGCTTGTTCTATCTAAATAACCAATGAACTTTGCTGAGATTAACTTACATTGATTGAATTGATTTATGATAACACTGTTTGTTTAATTACATGTTTAGTCTTGTTCATAATTATGATAATCATTGTTTATTTAATCTGAATTATTTTATAACAAATCCTTACTGGCTAAATGTTATACTCTAGCACTATTAATACTTAAATTAGACAGTTTTATTGTGTATACTATTTTCTTCCAAACAAAATACATAACATTAGCAATATATAAGTACTAATAATGTATTATTTTTGCAATTTTTTTTATTTTTTTTTAAAAGGTCTAAACGTTTACAAGCACTTAGAGTGTAATTTCTTTTTTTTTACATATTAAAGGGACACTGACCCCAAATTCAGATAGAGCATGCAATTTTAAGAAACTTTCTAATTTACTCCTATTATCTAATGTTCTTCATTCTCTTTGTATCTTTATTTAAAAAGCAAGAATGTAAGTTAAGATGCCGGCCCAGTTTTGGTGAACTACCTGGGTTGTTCTTGCTGATTGGTGGATAAATTCACTAACCAATAAACAAGTGCTGTCCAGGGTTCTGAACCAAATATCAACTGGTTCCTTAGCTTAGATGCCTTCTTTTTCAAATAAAGATAGCAAGAGAACGAAGAAAAATTGATAATTGGAGTAAATTAGAAAGTTGCTTAAAACTGCATGCTCTATCTGAATTATACAAGAAAATAAATGGGTTCAGTGTCCCTTCTGAGAAACAAATACAGTACATTAATTATTTTTCATATTTAGCTGAAACATGTTCATATTAAGACTCCTTAAAATGTCCTTGTCTGGAGTGAAATATCATGTAAATCCTTGCTTTTATATTTTTTGATGAGCAAAAAAGAGAGTTGTGGGTGGTGTCCATAACAGTTCAAAATACTGAGAGCTGCTTCTGAACTGCATTAAATTTATTTATATGACATTTGGGTCATCTGTTTAGAATTTATGGTGAATAGACTAAGGTGATTATTGTAGCTTCAATTCTAATACCCATTAATTTTTTATTGAGGCCTGAATAGGCAACCTCACATTAAAACCCCTTAGGTGAAATGTTTGTAGAGACTGCCCAGAGCAGTAAAATCCTGTTGGGCACTGAATATTCCAACAGAGAACATAATGGAGGTGAACTTTTTTCTCTTCTTGAAGAGGCCAAAAATCTTATAAATACCCAGGGGAAGGAGTTGATAAAAAAGTAAACAGATTTAATACAATCAGTTTTTCTCCTGATGTAATATTTGATATTGACTGCCCCCCACATATGCCCCAGTGAACAAAACCCAATGAAATTGTACTAAACCCCCAAAAAAGCATATTATTCTATTATTCTGTTGAGGCTAAACCTCATGTGCTAAAGTATTTTTATTCTTTTTTCTCGCATTGTGATATTCTAGTGTACAAAAAAACACACTATATTTTATAAGAACATTGTATTTTACCAAATTAATTTCCTTTAGTATGTGATTAACTAAAGGTTTACACTCTTATGGAACTCCCCCATTCTTCACCAAGTGAGAATACAGCCAGCGTGTGGAGCATTTTCTTCATACTTTCATTGAAGGGTTACCTACTTTTTAAAAAAAAAAAAATAAATAAGGTAGACTAAGAAATCTACAAATTTAATGCAGGAAATCAGCAAATTATCCAGTAGTTACTGAAGAAAACGCCTTATTTTACAATTTGATACAATTTGGTAAAGCAAAGTTCTTCCTACAATTTGTCTTAATTTACATAGGCCTAGATTTGGAGTTTGGCGTTAGCCATGAAAACCAGCGTTAGAGGCTCCTAACGCTGGTTTTAGGCTAACTCCGGTATTTGGAGTCACTCAAAATAGGGTCTAACGCTCACTTTTCAGCCGCAACTTTTCCATACCACAGATCCCCTTACGTCAATTGCGTATCCTATCTTTTCAATGGGATCTTTCTAACTCCGGTATTTAGAGTCGTGGCTGAAGTGAGCGTTAGAACTCTAACGACAAAACTCCAGCCGCAGGAAAAAAGTCAGTAGTTAAGAGCTTTCTGGGCTAACGCCGGTTCATAAAGCTCTTAACTACTGTACTCTAAAGTACACTAACACCCATAAACTACCTATGTACCCCTAAACTGAGGCCCCCCCACATCGCCGCCACTCGATTAAATTATTTTAACCCCTAATCTGCCGACCGCCACCTACGTTATACTTATGTACCCCTAATCTGCTGCCCCTAACACCGCCGACCCCTATATTATATTTATTAACCCCTAATCTGCCCCCCACAACGTCGCCTCCACCTGCCTACACTTATTAACCCCTAATCTGCCAAGCGGACCGCACCGCTACTATAATAAAGTTATTAACCCCTAATCCGCCTCACTAACCCTATAATAAATAGTATTAACCCCTAATCTGCCCTCCCTAACATCGCCAACACCTAACTTCAATTATTAACCCCTAATCTGCCGACCGGAGCTCACCGCTATTCTAATAAATGTATTAACCCCTAAAGCTAAGTCTAACCCTAACACTAACACCCCCCTAAATTAAATATAATTTTAATCTAACGAAATTAATTAACTCTTATTAAATAAATTATTCCTATTTAAAGCTAAATACTTACCTATAAAATAAACCCTAATATAGCTACAATATAAATTATAATTACATTGTAGCTATTTTAGGATTAATATTTATTTTACAGGCAACTTTGTAATTATTTTAACCAGGTACAATAGGTATTAAATAGTTAAGAACTATTTAATAGTTACCTAGTTAAAATAATAACAAAATTACCTGTAAAATAAATCCTAACCTAAGTTACAATTAAACCTAACACTATACTATCATTAAATTAATTAAATAAACTACCTACAATTACCTACAATTAAACCTAACACTACACTATCAATACATTAATTAAATACAATACCTACAAATAACTACAATGAAATAAACTATCTAAAGTACAAAAAATAAAAAAGAACTAAGTTACAAAAAATAAAAAAATATTTACAAACATAAGAAAAATATTACAACAATTTTAAACTAATTACACCTACTCTAAGCCCCCTAATAAAATTACAAAGACCCCCAAAATAACAAAATGCCCTACCCTATTCTAAATTACTACATTTCAAAGCTCTTTTACCTTACCAGCCCTGAACAGGGCCCTTTGCGGGGCATGCCCCAAGAAGTTCAGCTCTTTTGCCTGTAAAAAAAACCATACAATACCCCCCCCCCAACATTACAACCCACCACCCACATACCCCTAATCTAACCCAAACCCCCCTTAAATAAACCTAACACTAAGCCCCTGAAGATCTTCCTACCTTGTCTTCACCCTACCAGGTTCACCGATCCGTCCTGAAGAGCTCCTCCGATGTCCTGATCCAAGCCCAAGCGGGGGGCTGAAGAGGTCCATGATCCGGCTGAAGTCTTCATCCAAGCGGGAGCTGAAGAGGTCCATGATCCGGATGAAGTCTTCATCCAAGCGGGAGCTGAAGAGGTCCATGATCCGGATGAAGTCTTCTATCAACGGCATCTTCAATCTTCTTTCTTCCGGATCCATCTTGCAGACCTCCGACGCGGAACATCCTCTTCTCCCGACGCCTACTAGCCGAATGACGGTTCCTTTAAGGGACGTCATCCAAGATGGCGTCCCTCGAATTCCGATTGGCTGATAGGATTCTATCAGCCAATCGGAATTAAGGTAGGAATATTCTGATTGGCTGATGGAATCAGCCAATCAGAATCAAGATCAATCCGATTGGCTGATCCAATCAGCCAATCAGATTGAGCTCGCATTCTATTGGCTGATCGGAACAGCCAATAGAATGCAAGCTCAATCTGATTGGCTGATCGAATCAGCCAATCGGATTGAACTTGATTCTGATTGGCTGATGGAATCCTATCAGCCAATCGGAATTCGAGGGACGCCATCTTGGATGACGTCCCTTAAAGGAACCGTCATTCGGCTAGTAGGTATCGGGAGAAGAGGATGTTCCGCATCGGAGGTCTGCAAGATGGATCCGGAAGAAAGAAGATTGAAGATGCCGTTGATAGAAGACTTCATCCGGATCATGGACCTCTTCAGCTCCCGCTTGGATGAAGACTTCATCCGGATCATGGACCTCTTCAGCTCCCGCTTGGATGAAGACTTCAGCCGGATCATGGACCTCTTCAGCCCCCCGCTTGGGCTTGGATCAGGACATCGGAGGAGCTCTTCAGGACGGATCGGTGAACCTGGTAGGGTGAAGACAAGGTAGGAAGATCTTCAGGGGCTTAGTGTTAGGTTTATTTAAGGGGGGTTTGGGTTAGATTAGGGGTATGTGGGTGGTGGGTTGTAATGTTGGGGGGGGGTATTGTATGTTTTTTTTTACAGGCAAAAGAGCTGAACTTCTTGGGGCATGCCCCGCAAAGGGCCCTGTTCAGGGCTGGTAAGGTAAAAGAGCTTTGAAATGTAGTAATTTAGAATAGGGTAGGGCATTTTGCTATTTTGGGGGTCTTTGTTATTTTATTAGGGGGCTTAGAGTAGGTGTAATTAGTTTAAAATTGTTGTAATATTTTTCTTATGTTTGTAAATATTTTTTTATTTTTTGTAACTTAGTTCTTTTTTATTTTTTGTACTTTAGATTGTTTATTTCATTGTAGTTATTTGTAGGTATTGTATTTAATTAATGTATTGATAGTGTAGTGTTAGGTTTAATTGTAGGTAATTGTAGGTAGTTTATTTAATTAATTTAATGATAGTATAGTGTTAGGTTTAATTGTAACTTAGGTTAGGATTTATTTTACAGGTAATTTTGTTATTATTTCAACTAGGTAACTATTAAATAGTTCTTAACTATTTAATAGCTATTGTACCTGGTTAAAATAATTACAAAGTTGCCTGTAAAATAAATATTAATCCTAAAATAGCTACAATGTAATTATAATTTATATTGTAGCTATATTAGGGTTTATTTTATAGGTAAGTATTTAGCTTTAAATAGGAATAATTTATTTAATAAGAGTTAATTAATTTCGTTAAATTAAAATTATATTTAACTTAGGGTGGTGTTAGTGTTAGGGTTAGACTTAGCTTTAGGGGTTAATACATTTATTAGAATAGCGGTGAGCTCCGGTCGGCAGATTAGGGGTTAATAATTGAAGTTAGGTGTTGGCGATGTTAGGGAGGGCAGATTAGGGGTTAATACTATTTATTATAGGGTTAGTGAGGCGGATTAGGGGTTAATAACTTTATTATAATAGCGGTGCGGTCCGCTCAGCAGATTAGGGGTTAATAAGTGTAGGTAGGTGGAGGCAACGTTGTGGGGAGCAGATTAGGGGTTAATAAATATAATATAGGGGTCGGCGGTGTTAGGGGCAGCAGATTAGGGGTACATAAGGATAATGTAAGTAGCGGCGGTTTACGGAACGGCAGATTAGGGGTTAATAATAATATGCAGGTGTCAGCGATAGCGGGGGCGGCAGAATAGGGGTTAATAAGTGTAAGGTTAGGGGTCTTTAGACTCGGGGTACATGTTAGAGTGTTAGGTGCAGACGTAGGAAGTGTTTCCCCATAGCAAACAATGGGGCTGCGTTAGGAGCTGAACACAGCTTTTTTGCAGGTGTTTTTTTTCAGCTCAAACAGCCCCATTGTTTCCTATGGGGGAATCGTGCACGAGCACGTTTTTGAGGCTGGCCGCTTGCGTAAGCAACTCTGGTATCGAGAGTTGAAGCTGCGTTAAATATGCTCTATGCTCCTTTTTTGGAGCCTAACGCAGCCTTTCTGTGGACTCTCAATACCAGAGTTATTTTTATGGTGCGGCCAGAAAAAAGCCGGCGTTAGCTACGCGGGTCGTTACCGACAAAACTCTAAATCTAGGCCATAGTCTCTAGTTTAATACATTAAACAACTTTCTACAAATCTGTGAATTGTATTTCTCGTTTAAGCCACAGCGGGAGTAAAGACTTAAAACTGTTACATACATCAAACTTATTAACTAAATAAGAGTACAATATTAAATGTCTGAAATTAAGACTTTACATATTGTGAAAAATAAGGTAGAAAAATATTTTAATAGCCGATCAATAAGCAAAATAGATATTAGAAGCTAATTGGAAAGTAAAATAAATTGCACACATATTTTAGATTTGAAAAGGTGGATATAAATACAGGTTTGTTATAAGGCTTTGCTTTAGAATGCTTTCTACAGTGAAAATTCCTAAGGCCTCTTGCATCAAACACGTTTTCCATCATTAATCTGCATTATATGTAAGTTCCCTAATCATCTTATTATATAATAAACATTTGTGTTTAGCAAAAGTGATTTATTTGTCCTACTACTAAACAACAGTTTATGCAATTCCTTCATATACAGTACATTACACTAAATAATAGAGGAACAAAAATGTGACCCAACTTAAAAAAAGTCACACATATAATAACAATTCTGTGCAAGTATCAGTCATACTACATGTCTAGAACAATATAAATAGAAATGTATTATTTGCTCTAAGACAAAATAATACATTTTCTTGTGTTATCTGACTTTGTTCAAAAAATGAAAATCACATTAACTTTAATTTGGAATGAAAATACATTTGAAGCCTCGCTTTACCTAATGTGTAAGGAAGGTTTAGCAAATAGAACACATGAAATGAAGCATACTATACCTTTAGTACATTGTGTTAAAGAGATGTGGCTTCTGATAAGTCAGTAGCAAAACAATGTTTTTAAACTGGTTACCGCTTCCTATTCTAAAGTATAGGATCATTGATCATATTTCACTACTGAAAGGGAGCAGTGGCAAAGACAAATTGCTCTTTCAAAATCTTTTTCTGGAATACAGTAGCCCCAAAGGGATTGAATGACTAGATTAATTACTGTTGTTTAATTTAAACTGGCCATTCTTTTGATGCTTTTTGTCTCGCACCACACAATGTTATGACCAAGGTATCAATATGTTTTCTTATTGCTCTATATTTTTATTTACTTAGATTTTATATTTTTTATTTTTATTTTACCTTTATTCAATACATTTTTTTTCCAACCTATTATGTGCACATAGCTTATTGTAAATCTCTTGACAGAATTATAGGGACATTTATCTCAAAGCATATATTAGCTTAAAGGGACATCATTTTTTTCTAATCATGAGTTATAAAGAGCATGGCATTTTAAGCAACTTTCCAATTTACATCTATTGTCTAATTTGCTTCATTCTCTTGGTATTCTTTGTTGAAAAGCATACCTAGATAGGCTCAGTAGCTGCTGATTGATGGCTGCACCGTGTGATCGACTCCCTCATGTGCATTGATATTTCTTCAACAAAGGATATCTAAAGAATGAAGCAAATTTGATAATAGAAGTAAGATGGAATATTGTTTAAAATCGTATTCTCTACCTGAATCATGAAAGAAATATTGTGGGTTTTATGCCCCTTTAAGTATTGTATTGTTTTAAGATCTTTTAATACTGTAATTTTGTTAGCCCGATTTTCAAGGTTTAGCACGTCAAGAATAATTTAAATATACTCCTCATGAAAAGTGATATAAACTCATGTTCCTGGTCTAATTTGCAGTTGCCAATTATGAACTGATATATATATATATATAAGTTTGTTAAATGGACTAACCAATTAGTGGGTATAATGTTGCCGGTTCAGGTACATTTCACCATTCTTTAGTATGTTAGAGACGCAGACGTCCTGGAAGGAAATGGAACAGCCACACTCTTCAGAGGTATTTTAGGCAACATGTCCCTTTAATCATTAAAAAGGTGTCTGCTTCTTATATACCTAGAGTTTCTAAAGTCCTCATTTCAAATGTTCAAATAAAGAAAAACATCTACAAAATTCAACTAGACAGTTTCCAAAATGAATTTTTCAAAGGAGATATTCTGTTTTATCTTAACTTGATCTGTTCTCTGAATAATAGTTGTATGTCAAACAGTTTATGAAACAGTGTCTGTCTGAAAACAAATATTTTCATGGTGTTGAAAACACTGGTCCATTTTTTCTTATAAAATGAAGTATAATACTCTAAAACAGCATTTCCATAGCCCTCTGGAACACCTTATGTGCATCTAAACCTAGAACTTCTATGGAGTAGCACAACTATTTTTTTGAGAACTCAATAGATAAATCTCCATAATTAAGAGAGAAACATTTACATATAAATCCATATACATATAGCCAAATAAATATATTATTTATTAATGTTGTATATGAAAACTTAAAATATTTGCAACACCTCACAACACCATTATAAAAGAATAATGGCAAACATCTTTCTCCAGTTTTGAGCCTTTCCTCAGCGACTTGACAGCACAAAATTTTCAAATATAAATTATTTCTCACCACTTAAAGAGAAAGTAAAAGCTTTGGACCAGATTATAAGGGGAGTCCTAGGGCACGCTAAAGGAATGCAAGTCACACTTAATATTCTCCAGTTATTCTGTTTTACCATAGACTTGTGATACCAGATTGCATGCTAAACCTAGCATGGTCCAACGATAATGATAGTGCATCCTGCACAATCAACAGCTCTCCACTTGTAATCTAGGCAGGAATGCATTGTTTTGCAGTTATCTAATAGGGACAGCTATGTAACATGGTTAGCCTTGAGAAGTCAGCAGGTGCTGTTCAGGTTCTGAGAATTACACATTACTCAATTTACAGAACTAAATTACATGAAAAAGGTGCATATCTCATGATATTCTTTGTTGAAGAACATACCTAGGTACAGTAGCAGACCTTTTTAACAGAGGACCCTGGTGCAAAATATTTGTTGGGCCTCCGAAGGTAACTTAGTTATAAGCAATGGTAATAATGTACTGCTTCTCTGTATCTGTGATAATGAGCACGCTGCACTTTATAATGATACCGAGTATTTATACACTGGTAGTGGGCACAGTGTGCTGTATAATGATATGGTTTTAAATACACAATACCCTGATGAGTACACTGCTCTGTATAAATATGATGAGTATGTATGCACTGATGAATATGCGGTGCTGTATAATGACAGAATATCTATACACTAATAGTGAACTTGCTGCACTGTTTAATGATGTATCTATTCACTGATGAGTATTCTAAGCAGGGTAATGATGATGAGTCTCTATATACAGATAATGACCACATAGGCACACACTTATGTATAAACTGGTTGCTATAGGTCCCCCAGCACTTGGGACCAGATGCCACTGCACCTGCTGTACCAATTATAGTTCCGCCCCTGCCTAGGTAGATAGAATGAACTTGTCTGCAGCAGTATATGACAGCAGTATGTAAAAACACTGCTGTCATCTATTGCTCTTTCAAATGTAAAGGACTGTAAAAAGCATTCTTGTCAAACTGCTGCTATATTGTGTTCCAGACATGTACAAGCTTTTGATTCTACAAGTAAATTTGATAGATAGAAATAAATTTGATTCTCTATTTTTTTTAATTTTAATTTTTTTAATTGTACACTCTGAACCGTGGAACAAAAAATTGGGGTTTTATGTCCCTTTAAACACACACAGTAAATAACAGTGCTGGATAGAGAACTAACCATTCTAAAAATGGAGTCTTAATAAAACCTATATATAGGGAATTTTTCCGCATCAACAGTGTTACAAAAAACATGCAGTTCTGTACAGACTTGCAACCCTATAGAGCTCTTGATACATTGTTGCTTATTAAATACACTTTGCTTAGTAAATACACCTTTGGTACTACGTGATCAGACTTTCCACCTGCCCTACCTATTTTATAATATCTAACATTTGCAAAAAATATTCAGGTTTAATTAGTATTAAACCTATGAACTATTCCCAAAAATCACTAACAATATTTTAAACGTTATTAATAATGTTTACTAATAAAGTTAAAACATCTTAAAGGGGCATAAAACCCCAAAAGTTTCTGTTATCAAATCTTTGTTTTCTTGTTATCCTTTATTGCAAAGCAGGAAGATAAATTCAGGAGTGTGTGCACTGTCACATAGTGCTCCAGACATGCATGCTACATATCTAGATATCTCTTCAAGAAAAATAACATACAATTGTATTCTCTATCTGAACCATGAAAGGAAAAAATGGGTTTCATGTTCTTTAAAGCAATATGAAACCCAAACATTTTCTTTTGTGATTCAGACAGAGCATACAATTTAATTTTCTTTCCAATTTACTTCTATTATCAAATTTGCTTCATTCCCATGATATTCTGAGTTGAAGAAATACCTAAGAAGGTGTATGAAGCCATACACGGCCATAAATAGTGCTTCCATCTAGTGTTCTTGCAAATAGATAATATTCTTACTGTCCTGCTTTTCAACAAAAGATACCAAGAGAACAAAGACAATTTGATAAGAGAAATTTGTTTAAAATTGCATCTTCTATCTGAATCATGAAAGAAAAATGTTGAGTTTCAAATCTCTTTATGTATAGCATAGAGAGAAGCTTCCAAAGTTGTGTACTATGTAGCACAAGTGCCATGTGTGATGATTAAAAACTATATAGGATCTGACTTGAAATGTACAAGTACTTTCTCTTACTAGGTCTCTGTAATATGCCATTCTTTAACCCCTTAAGGACCAGCGACGCACCCTGTATGTCACTGGCCTTTTTTTGGAACTTGATTGTTTTATAGCGCGGTCTTGCCACCAGAGTTGAGACTGCTCTATTCCAAAAAGCCTGCTGGAGGGAGGGTATTAATAGCGTCTTCTTGCTAGACTTGTGCTATTATGTCCTGAAAAAACCTTTAACGACCAGTGACATACAGGGTACATTGTGGTCATTAAGGGGTTAAAGGACAATGTTTTCCATATGAGAAGAAAAAAAGAGATAGACCTTGTGGTTGCAAATCTCATGATAAGGATTGCATTCATCAGAGAAGATGCTATGGGCTCTATTTATGAAGCTGTGTATGCATCTTCAGACCCCTTACAGTACAGGCTTGTTCATACAAGGCTGAATCCACATATGAAAAAATGGTCATAAGAACTGATCCGCCCAGGGTGACTGGCAAGCCTCAATCTCAAATGATTGTTTGTTGGCACTGGATGTTTTTTTGCTCCCCACAAATACGGGCGGACAGGTAACCTAGCTGGAAAACTTGACCACCTGTACTATAATAAATGGACCCTATAAGTTTAAAAACAAAACAGTCTTTTCTTATTTATGCACAAGAGCAATCATGTAACACAGACTGAAATAAACTGTTTTATAGATAGGTGAGTCACTGCCAGCTGCTTTATCTCAATCTGATGTTAATATTTGTTGGTTTTGTGAAATAAGTACTATTGGGTGGGTGAGTAGGTTGGTTTAGTGTCTACTATGAGGGGTAGAATGTTTCACTGCTGGAGTAAACATAGTCATGCAAATTATTTTACAGCATTTTGAAATTTGACGTCATTCTATTCTATTAGAAAAAGCTTACAATAACTTAATTATCACAAACTTTCCAATAATTTAATTAATGGGAACAGTGAGTAAAAATCTGCATTTTTAGTTTTATGTCAACGTGTTGAATGGTTTGATTAACAAAAAAATATATAAAAAAAATAGTATAAAATACTGACATTTCACCATGTTACATGTTAGGCACTTCCCTTGTCAGTCAAGAAGTTTATTTGCTCCTGATCAAAGTCGTCAGGTCTAAGGTAATTAATATGTGGTAATATCGCATTCTTCCACTTAATGGGGCCATTGAGTATGGAAATTCAGTATTGTCAGTCTGCTATATTGCCAGATGGTCATACCACTCTACATTGCTATGGCTTGTTTTCACAAGAAGCTGAAGTTATTTATTGAGCTACATTTATATAAAATACAGCAGGATCCGGGCATATGCTTTATAGACTCATTACAATTTGATCCATATAATGTCATTGAAGTATAGTTTGGCAATGAAGAAAAGGGAATTATTTATTTTTACTGAGATGAATGGAAAAAGCTTGGATCTAAAAAAAAGTCTTCAGAAGTGTAGTTGACATTTACATATAAGAAGTAGCAGTTTTGCAAAGGAAAAATTTGCTTTAAGACCTTTGCTAAATTACATATAATCGACCATCAAGACATGCTATGAATTTAAATGTTAAATATATGCAGTCATAGAATTCACAGATTGCCAAGAAAAAGCATATTTTAGACAGTATTGAAAAATATATATTCAGAAAATATAGCACATTGGTATCAGTTTCTCTACATTTCATCCAGACTATTTTATATTAATTTTGATCATTTTTATGGTTACTTTTAGGGATTATTTAATTCAAAATATATATCTGTTAAAATTCTTCTTTTTTTAAAGCCGTTTTTTATTTTTAAACCATAATTTTTACAATCTTAATCGATAGGACACACAAAAAGTTTAACTGTTAATGAAAATTGTTACCATACAAAATTTTCTATGAAATTTGAGGATGAAATTTGTCCATACTGGAGCACTCCATTGGGTTGTTGATGGATGTTCAAAACAAAAGTGAAATCAGCAGCAAACAAAATTATAACAAGGTTAAAGGGACAGTCCACCACCAGAGGTCAGGTAAGAGGACGCAAGATACACCCGGCAGTGACTTTGTAATCAAACACAGGGAATCCATAAATACTAAGCGCATACCTCCATTGTGAGGAGCAGTCTGAGCTCAGCACTCGGGACTGTTAGTGTTAGAAACTTTTAGTTGTGGTCATAACTGTTTCAACAGATTCAGATACCCAGGAAGTTTTTATTTTGTGTTTAACCTTATGCCATATAAGTGTTTTAACCATATGCCATTTTAGGACTAATGTATATTTTTTAATATCAATCAGTAAAATTATTTTTTAATTTACATATAATGGTATAGTATTGCATTCATTTGATCCATATTGCATTTATTTGATCAATATTATATCCATACCCTAGCTCTTTAGCACAACCCATCCCCACACTCTTCTAGATTTCATTCTTTATTACTGTTATTGGGAGAAATAACGGTTGTCTCGGGATAGCTTAAGGATACATCTAAGGGAGGTTCTTTACCTGTTTTCTGAAAGGGACAGTCTACTCCACAATTTTTATTGTTTAAGAAGATAAATAATCCCTTTATTACCCATTCCCCTGTTTTGCATAACCAACATGGTTATATTAATATACTTTTTACCTCTGTAATTACCTTGCATTTAAGCCTCTGCAGACTGCCCCTTCTCTCAGTTTCTTTTGACAGATTTGCATATTAGACAATCAGTGCTGACTCCTACGTAACCCCATGGGAATGAGCACAATGGTATCTATATGGCACACATGAACTAGTGTTGTCTAGCTGTGAAAACTGTCAAAATGCAGTGAGATAAGAGGTGACCTTCGAGGGCTTAAAACATAACATATGAACTTACAAAGAATACCCAGAGAACAAAGAAAATTTGATGATAAAAGTAAATTGAAAAGTTATTTAAAATTGCGTGCCCTATCTGAATCATGAAAGTATAATTTTGACTAGACTGTCCGTTTAAATTAGGACAACTTGGAAATATATTTTCACACTGTTATGTTTCTAGTCCTTGTAAAAAACTCAACAATAGAATAATTTTGATCGGCTCCATTGAAATACATGCAATATTTTTTATACCAGGCCAGGGATAAGTGTCATAAGATACATGTATGAATAGTACATTTTGCGCTCTAATTAATTAGTACTTCACTGAGACCTTGATCCATTTCAATGCATTTGTTTGTCATTCCCTGTAAAGCATTTGAATTTAATATTAAATAGAAAAATAATAATTTTATAAATATTATAATTTAATTTAAATGTATTTTGTATTACAATGTTTAACAGAGCTTATAAATCTATACATTTTTAAATTGCTTTAGCAATATTTTAGACTGGGGTATACATATATACATAATAATAATAATAATAATAATAATAATAATAATAATAATAAAAAATATATGCAATGAAGTCAGTTATATAACGAACATACATTATTCCATTTAATGATATTTTAGTGAAGAAAATGCTGTGAAAAATTATATTAAAAAATGACCTAAATTATTAGGCAATATAGGTTTGTATACTTGGCTATATAAAGCAAAACACGAATAGCAGATGTTTTTTTTTTCCTTCTTTTTTTTCTGGCAAACAAATAAAAAATCTTACATCCAGTTTTAGGAGGTTTTCAATTTCACTGTGGGCCAGGCTTCCCCTAGGCTTTCATACAGATTCCCTAATGAGATGATCCCTCCCTTAGTAACTCTAAGCAGAAGCGTTCTTCCTGAGAGAAAAGCTGCATCTATGCACAGATGGGCCTTGATGGATCCTAAAAGGGAGGCATTACCTGCTGAAGTCACTGTGCAGCCACAATTATTGCAGGTCTCTGGGTTCATTGTCAATTAGAGTGGCAGTTAAAGCGAGCAGCAGCTGTGACAGATGGCTGGGCTCCAGCTATGTTGTGGTAATGGGACCATAGCCAAATCAAATCTTTTCTTCACTCTAAAAACCACATAGTTGTCAATTAGTCACAATGTGTAGAAAAGAAAGCATCTTTTCTACAGAGGGGTCATTTATACATATTCTTCTATCCCTTGCTCTTGGCGTTTGAAGTAGTGATTTTGTTTATTATAAATTCACTGATGGCATAGTTTAGCAGCAATTTATGGGCACAAATCAATTTCTATGAAATGCTTGCTCTGCATGAGCTTAAAATAAGTCTCCGCTATTGCACCATTTCCAATAAGCTTTGCATTTTTTATTTTATTTTTTATTTTTAAAAATGTAAGTGATATTTTACTATATATATAATGTATATTTAATAACATAAATAATACTTTGGCATTGTATAATTTTGCTGAAAATTAAGGCATGCCATTGAGTTTTAAGCTTATTCAAATTTCAAATTCAAATTGTTTCACTGCTATACTTTTATAGAATATTATTTTTAAACTGACTACATAAAGCGATTAGCCTTTGGAACTAATTAATTCATTTTTATTAATTAATTAATCCCAAATTTTTAAGTTTGTCTATTCAATATGATATATATTTGTATGTTATATAAATATATATGAAAAGGTTGTTCATGTTTTACCTTAGTCTTCTCAAATTTCCATAATGTTGAATCCATTAACACAATTTTGTAATGCTGTGTCAGATGCATTTTTTAGTGTAGCTGAAATTTGTATTGAACCTTCAGATGGCAGAGAGTTAGGGGCAAAAACATAAAAATGAATTCCGTAGTCCAAGAAAGGTTTAGTGTAAAGGGACATTAAATTCAAAATGTAATTCCCCAGTAAATGCATAATTCATTGTAAAAAAAATGCAATGAATTTCGTTAATTATTTTTTGCCTGCTTTTCCTTTCATTTAACTCTTAAAACTGTTGTTTTCCACTGTGCCCAGAGGGACTGGAGTGAATGCTGCTGATTTCATATCTCTGACCCTATAACATTCTACACTGTCAGAGCTCCCAACTATAGCGTCTTATGAGATTGTCACAGTTTGGGAGCTGTGTCCTGCTGCCACTCAAAATGCTCCCTATCTCTCTCCTTTAATCTTGGTTTATTTAATCCACGGCCTTAGAGTTCATCAAATCCATTCTTGTCATTCCTAACTCCACCTATGTCATGCTTTACCCCACCCACAGAACAACAGTGACTCTGCCCCTGTGCATCATGGCTCTGCATGCACCCTGACCCCAGGCCCAGATGGGATCAGGAAAACATTTGAAAGTAGGCACAGTGATAGCTTGATCAGTCTAGGACATTGGTTTTCAAACATGTCCTCATGCCTCCCCAACAGGCCAGGTTTTCAGGATTACCTTGGGTGAGAGCAGGTAAAATAACCATGTTTCTAATCAGCTGATTATGTCACCTGTGCTCCAGTTCAGATATCCTCTAAAAACCGTCTAGGAGCTCTGATATATCTATGTTAAAAAAAAATTGCAGTTACAAGACTTTTGTGTAGTGTTGTATTAAATAAAAAAACTGGCCTAGTAGGAAATCTTTTTTGAAAACATTGTTTGTTGAAATTTGTTTTCAGTGGCCAAACCCCACCCCGGTAGTTGCCTTTTTTGGAGCAGTGAGACCGGACTTGGATTTTATCCAGTCCTCTGTGCTGAACCCAATTAGGGACATTTAGGCTTATAAATAAAACTCAACATTTATTGAGTTATATTACAACTATATTGTACATTTTTAATTTTTAATATATATATAAACATTTTACAAACTCAAAATGTACTGTGTCCTTTTAAAAGGCATGGCAAAAGAGATAAGATAAACATACTCATTAAGCTTTTTAAACGTTGTGTTCCTAAACATAACTTATAGAATGTGCACTACCAAAATGCCAGCACATTTATTTTGTGTTATTATTGCTTGCATGTATACCACTCTTACATTTTACTTTAAAGGAATAGTCTAGTCAAAATTAAACTTTCATGATTCAGATAGAGCAGGCAATTTTAATCAACTTTCTAATACTCCTATTATCAATTTTTCTTCATATCTTGGTATCTTTATTTGAAAAAGCAACAGTGTAAGCATAGGAGCCGTCCCATTTTTGGTTCAGCACCTGGGTAGCGCTTGCTGATTGGTGTCTAAATGTAGCCACCAATCAGCAACTGCTACCCAGGTGCTGAACCAAAAACGGGACGGCTCCAAAGCTTACATTCAAATAAAGATAGCGAGAGAATGAAGAACAATTTATAATAGGAGTAAAATAGAACGTTGCTTAAAATTGCATGCTCAATCTGAATCATGAAAGTTTAATTTTGACTAGACTATCCCTTTAAATTTAGCTGTGTGCTTGCAAGAGAGCACCAGAAAGTCCTGGCATTCCGACAACCGCTTATCCCAAAACAGAAACTTGTCCACAGAAGACTACTTCTTGAGAAAGAGAACACTCAGAATGGCACCAAGCGTTTCAATAAACCTCTATGCATACTATGTCAAAACATTTGCAAAATCAAACAGCCAATTACAACAATAAATCTTATAACATTAAATGGTAATATTCATGTATATCTGCAAGTGTTGTATACATAATACATTGCACTGCGTGTGATGTGGGATGTTATGGTGGAGAAACAAGCCAAAAACGGCACCTTCAAATGAACTTGCAGAGACACTCTATCAAAAATCATAATAAAATAAATTGCTGTACTCCTGTTGGTCACCATTTCACCCAATCTGACTATTCCATCCAAAACCTTAAAATCAAGATTCTCAGAGGCAAATTCAAAAACACCACGGAAAAAAACCCATTTGAAATAAAAATAATAATATTCTTCAATACTTTAAAAACTGGACTGAATGCTGACTCTGGGTTCTTGACACATTACCATTTTGTTTGTAATATACTTTAATATGGTTATTTAACTAGTGATAAAGCTTGTGTAAACTGGCCAATATGTAGGCCAGGTGTGCAGTCTCAGGGCCAGGTATGTTTGTCTTGCGCAGTCTCTTCTGGGAATGACTGCGTTGGACAAATATACCTGGCCTTTTATTATATAGGATATTCTACCCTCATTTTACATAGGTACATGGGTTAGCTTATGTCCACACCTATGCCATTTTTATCCTTTTATCTGAAATTGTAAACTCAGAAACAAACATATGTAAATGTATGTGTGCATGCAGCTGTCTGTATGGCATATTTATATTCCTTCCCTGTATACAGACATATACAACTCTATATATCTTGATGCCATGTAGGTAAATAACTTTATGTTAGTATATGCTCTATGTATAGTTTTATCTCTCCTCTTTCTGTTTTCTTACACTGGGTATTTACAGCCTCTTTACATCTTTCACTTCAGACCCCCTCATTATTTTACAACATCCCTTCTTCTCTCTGTACTCTTTTAACCATCCTGTGTTTCAATATATATAATCTATAATTTCCACTGTATTGATCAGCATTGCTTCAGACTTGAGCAAGAAAGGAAACTCTTGAAAACGTGTAAATGTGTAGTTAGTCAAATCAAAAAGTATTATTGCTTAATGCTTAATTGTTATTTTGTTATCTATCTATCTATCTATCTATCTATCTATCTATTTACATTATATATATATATGTACTGCCCTTTTATATGGCTATTATAGAACTATCTTCAAAAACTATAAATGTCCTAAGGTAAAGCTTGGACAATTGTTCTATAATTGTATCACAATTATTTATTATATAGAGGTTTGTAAGAATTTATTTCAGCAGTTTGTTATTAGTTATGATATGAAAAAAAATAATGCCTCCCAATGCAATCTTAGGTATTGTAGACAATAATAAAGCTAAAAAGGGCCGTATGTTGATTGATTCCCTTCTAATAGTGTGTAGTGATGTTAGAGAACATACTTGGAATTAACCTGTTGTGTTACAAAACCATACATGTACATGTGTATGGATTTTGAAAGGGATTTGAACAGTTTTTATCAATACAGTGAAAGTGCATGTTTGTTGGATTATCGATTTCACTTATTCCCTTTTTGAAAAGCATACCTAAATAGATTCAGGAGCAGCTGTGCACTATTGAGAGCTATCTTGGGATTCATAACCACACACATTTGCCTCTTGTCATTGGCTCAGCAGATGTTTTCATCTAGGTCCCCAGTAGTGCATTGTTGCAGCTTTGTTGCTTTTGAACAGACTTACTAACTCTGCTAGAATTAAGCATTTTGCGCATGTCTGGTACCACTCGTATTAAAAGTTGAAAGTAAAAAGTTTTCACTGAAGACAGAATATTGCCACCGCATTAAACGTATTCCCCCATAAAAGTAAATGTAGCAAGAAAAGTGGATAAAAAAACACCCTGTTCACGTGCAAACCTGACCGCAATTTCTCAAGAACATTCCATTGTTCTTCACATAGCAGAATATATTCTATTTATTCATACATACATATTCTATATACTGTATATATCTCATAGTATTTTGGTACAATATATGTCTATATTATATAGAGGTAAAGATATATAGAGATATTTATAGAAATATTTATTTGTAGATACTTCGTGTTTCTCTATGTGAAGAACATTAGAATGTGGAATATTTACAGTAAATACACGTTAGACACTTTATTAAATATGAATATTGCATAAATATGACTTTACATGTTTTCATCTACTTAATTGCAAAGGGCTCTATTACCCTTATTTATATATCTGTATGTATATATGGATTTATGTGTTTATATAGGTATATTTGTCTATAAATACACATATAAATACATAAATACATATGTAGACACATATAAACATAAATATATATACATATATATATATATATATATAATTAGACGTATATATATGTATCTCTATGTTAAAGGGACAGTCTAGACAATATTAAACTTTCATGATTCAGATAATGCATGTAATTTTAAACAACTTTCCAATATACTTTTATTATCAAATTTGCTTTGTTCTCTTTGTTAAAAGCTTAACCTAGGAGGCTCATATACTAATTTATTAGACCTTGAAGGATGCCTCTTATCTGAATACATTTTTATATTTTTTCACAACTAGAGGGCGTTAGTTCACGTGTGCCATATAAATAACATTGTGCTCACGCCCTGTGGATTTAGCTTGGAGTCAGCACTGATTGGCTAAAATGCAAATCTGTCAAATGTACTGAGATAAGGGGACAGTCTGCCGAGGCTTAGATGCAAGGTAATTACAGAGGTAAAAAGTGTATTAATATAACGGTGTTGGTTATGCAAAACTGGGGAATGGATAATAAAGGGATTATCTATCTTTTTAAACAATAAAAATTCTAGTGTAGACTTTCCCTTGAAAGTCCTTTGCGTGTCTGAGACCTAACATCTTTGAACCATCAAAACTTTTATTGCAATTTAAAAAAAAATAAATAAATAAGTATATAGTTTTATCATGAGTGTAACTGTAGTTTATTTTTGTGACACTTTTTATTCGAGAGTCAAACTATCCCGATGCACATTAAATTAAATTAATACGCGCTACTTCCGACATGCACAAACAACCGCAATAAACCTGATATCACTTGCACGCAACAGTTAGCGCGCCACTCCTAACCTAGCTCATTGTTATTGTTTATCCTATGTATGTTATTGGTTAATCAGGTCGATAGTGATCAGTGAAGTTGATATCCATACATCGTATGGCTGACTTTTCCAATATTAGATTTGATATTTTTCCAGTATGAGAATGGTGTTATTATTTGCATTGTGAATGTTCTGATGTTGAAAACAATGTATCAGGAGTAGAATATCATTATCTTTGGTAAGTTGGTGCAATACTTTTGCTTCATGCACTCTCATCCGTAATGTTGGTGGAAGCTTAGCTAAAGTGTCAGATTTACAATAAATCAGTGTTGAAGCCATGGATTTCCAAGCTTTAGGTGTTTGAGAACTGAATCTATGGCACAAAAGTTATTTTTTATTATGCTGAAATTAACATAGCAGGTATATATTATATTGGCTTTTAAAATCAATTGCTAAAGACATCACATATGACAAAATCTATATTATCATCAACAACACAGATCTGCTCCTATACCTTGACCCTCCAACTGAAACTTTTATAGTTTTTGGATTGGTTTAAATCTTGAAACTTAACCTACAAAAGACATTTATATGCTCATTTTATTGAGCTGTCACTCACTATCACACTAATTGTATAAATTGCACAAGCAATTAGAAAGATTATCTAATAAGCAATCCGGGAGAATGTATGAAAGAAACATGACTTGATAAGAATTAATAATCTATGTTATATATCTATTCTATTTCTAGCCTATTACCTTGTGCTCTACTGTCCATGACAGAGCAAGAAAGGGAGGAAGAGTGGGAATCTACACAAAAGATTCCATGAACTTTACAATACAATCTACAGGTTATTTATTTATTAGTTATTTGACTGCTTTTGTCACCAGCAACACAATAGGATGAGGCTTAGAATCTCTCTAATGCAGGGGCATCAATCTCATTGTATCTAGGGGCCACTGTCCAAGTGTTCTTCTCTCGTGGGGGCCACTTGAACAGAGTGAGTGCTCTGGAACTGGATATACTAGAAACTGTAAGTGACATTTACCCAAGTAGTAGTGCATGGTAGGTGTTATAGTCCACAATAGACATACACAGTGTCTATTTATCATGTGAGTGCCAAGTAAAGTGATCTTTCTGGAACTGAATAAAAAGTTATATTTATTCAAGCAGTGCATAATAAATTGATGTGGCCAAATTAATAATTTACTGAACAAACAAGAGAGGGCAAGATTAAAAGGCCGCATATGGCCCCAGTGATGGTACTTTGAGACCACTGCTCAAATGTATTGGTATCTTGAAGTAAAAAATAATCCTAAGTGGCTGGTTTTAGGTGGTTTTAAAGTTGATGATCTCTTCAACCTCTGGGTCCTTACCTGGACATACATTTACAACCATGATACTATTATACCAATACACTATACACACAAAATGGTCTTTGAAGGAAAGGGACATTATAAACAGACAATGTGAAACCAATTCATCATTAAAAATTCATAGGGTTTGTCCTGATATTAGTTCATGTTAATCTGATGGATTTTAGCTTCTGAAATTTGTGTGAGATAGAGATAGGCATACTTAGCTTAAAGTAAAACATAAAGAGTGTAATTTTTATATAAACAGTTAATATACCTTCTCCGAAACAGCACAATATAGCATATCACATATACTTTATTTTAAATACAAAAACCCTTTTTATTTATTTTTTAAACAGAGTGAGTGCAGAGACAGGCCTGAATGAGAGGGAGTGCCAAAATGAGTGAGAAGGTGAAGGAGAAGAAAGTGAGGGCCCGATTCAAAAAAGCTCTCAGGGCTTGTGAAATCCTATAACAAATCTCTCCAGTACTATGAAGCCCCGGTCCTAATACTCTAAAGTCTAATTTTTACCTTGAGAACAGTGTGTCTCACAAAGGGGTGTTCTCTTCTAAAATATATGTGAAGGTGATGCATAAATTACAGTAGGATCCCAAAAAAAATCATAATTTTAAAAAAAATGGTGTATAACAAATTCTCTAAACATTTTCCCCCTGCAGTTCTTGCTGGTTTTTCTGGCAATCTAAAAGGTGGCAAGATAATGTCATACTTGCAAAATACTAATTACCCTAATAGAAAACATATGTATAAGAAAATAGAAGTGATTTTAAAGTGAAGGTCAATTTTGATGAATTAGTGCCTGTTTTTTAATAATCCTATTAAAAACAAGGGCACTTTAATTCATCAAAATTGACATTTCAAGTGTTTTCTTAAAAAACTTACCTTATAATCCTGAAAACCGCTGCAGCGCTTCCTCCACCCGTCGCAAGTCCTCTTGGCGGGTCCAAAATGACGAATTTGGTTTCACCCAATCACGGCATTCCCTCAGGCCATGATCCCCCCGGGGGAAACGCCGTGATTGAAGGAAGGCGGATTTGTCATTTCTGACATAAACAGAGGCTTCAGACGCCCGGGGGAATCGATGGAGCAGCTTTCAGGATTAAAAAGTAAGCTTTTGAAGAAAACGCTTGAAATGTCAATTTTGATGAATTAAAGTGCCCTTGTTTTTAATAGGATTATTAAAAACCGGGCACTTAGTCATCAAAACTGACCTTCACTTTAAGAAAAATGAAAGGACATATGTGGGACCAAAACCACAGGAGCTCCAAAAGCAAATTCCCTAACATGCCTAGCAGGCCCAGATTTAATTACAATGAAGTTATAGGCCTAACAGGGGGTGCTAACAAAATAGTGAGCAGTGCTACGAAAATCAATAATGACTCCTAAACCACTTCCATGCACATGAAGGCTTGTGGAGGCATGACAATCCTCCCAGGCTTTATGGGAATGCTGGTATGCTGGTAACCTCACCACATACACACATGGTGATATCACAAAAGGGCCGGAACCTAGAAGTTTAGTGTAGCTGCAAGGGAGCTGGATGAGGGGAGGTTCTTCAAACCCATTGATCTCAGCTCTCTTACCATCCACAAAATTATTACTATTATTATCGGTTATTTGTAGAGCGCCAACAGATTCCGCAAGACCCCTCATTTGAAAGAGAAAATGAAAGTTAAAAAAAAAAATGCTTGGCAATGGATCATTATATGTGCAATAAAAAATCTGTTACATCTATAGATTCGTAATAATTTTTATTTTGTAGTCCCTCTCTCAAAAACAGATATGAATTTTGTCTGTATATTCATATGATCACCGTGGTAACAGTGAACACCTTGCAAAAAAAATAAGTGCTTTCAGTTCTGTATTGTACAATGGAATTTCTCTAATCTTTATTATGATCCCCAAAAGCCTGTAACGACCCTTATTTCACATGCGGCTACCATGATGACAATTTAGTAAGGTGATCACGCAGTAGTGGTCATTTTCAATATTATTTACTAAAATCGAAGAAAAATTATATATTTTCTTTTCAATTTTTCCAGCAGCTATCTGACATGCCATGAATTATAAATATAATATTGGTATATTGCAAATCTGCTGGGCCTGCAGAAAAAAAGCACTCACTGAAATTTGACTTACAATATGGTTTAAATGTAGGTAAAAAAAAATCTAAAAATTGACTCAGCACTGGGGTGAAAAAATGCTTAGCAACAAAAGGGTTAAAAATGAATTAACTGTAAAGAACCAATGGTAAACCATCTGAAAGGACACAAAATTTAATTTTTTAAAAATGTATTCAATATTTTCATTGCTGTACTGTAAAAAACAACAAGCAAACTTTTTTGAAATGTTACTGTCAACTGAATGGGGTTGCACTTATCAACCAGTCTCCAGTTGTACACATAAATTCACTGATGGCTAGCTTCAAAATTAAAAAACTTTGACATATTTATTTTTTTATGTAAAATATTTCAAATGTGTTGAAAAGACAATCTTTCATATACAATAGAGGGCCAGATTACAAGTGGAGCGCTAACAATTACGCTCAAGTGATAAGGGGTATATCGTGGGTGTTTGCGCACATGGGGTTTTCCGCTCGTATTACAAGTTGAAAGTAATCGCAATCTCTTTAGCTCAATCACGATTTACGCTAGAATGATTACCGCATCCTCAGAGCTCTGGTTAACTGTTTAATGAGACAAAAAAGTGTCACATAACAAATCAAAAATACATTATAAAGTACAGTTACACTCATAATAAAACTATCTGATAAAAATAATTAAAAGAAAATATTGCACAAAAAAGGTTATAACTGCTCAAAGTGGTGTTATAAAAAGGCAAGCAAAGGGTTTTAACACAGAGATACATACATATACAGAACATGTCTAAATATATATATAAACCATAAAAAAGGTCCGCACACACTGGATTTCAAAAAGTAAAAGAACTAAGGTGAGAGTGTAGGCCCCTCAGGGCTATAAAATAAGTATATATATATATATGTGTGTGTGTGTGTGTGTGTACAGATTTATTTATATGTGTAAATATGTATTTACAGACATATATACACATATAAACACATAAATACATATGTACACACATATAGACATACAGTACTGTGCAAAAGTCTTAGGACACCATTAGATTTGTTTTAACAATGGTATAATGACCATATATAATTATTTCTTAGTCTTTTCATTAGAATACAACCAGAAAATACAGTATATCTGTATGCAGTATTAAAAAACAGAACAAAAATCAGAAAAATGCTTCTATTTGCTAAAGTGGCAAGTATTTAGAGTGGCCTCATTGCTAAAACCTGTATTTGTCCTACTATTTCATGTCAAAATGACTGCTGCAAAAAAGGTCTATTACACCAGGTTTGTGCAAGACATGCTTGAGCATAACATGCACATGTGGTATGAGTTTAATTCATTGGAAGCCAAGGACTGGAAGGCCAAGAAAACTTTCAAAATCTGAGAGTTTCTTCTTTGAGAGAGCAGAAGAAATCCAGCAAGGGCCTAGCTCATCATCTGGCAGCTTCATCTGGATGCAAAGTTGACCCTTCTACAGTCCAAAGAAGCTTGATCAGGAATGGTCTTTGTGGAAGGGTAGCAGCCAAGAAACCACTTTTTCAGAAGGGGAAAGGGGTGAAAAGACTTAAATATGCTAAAGCTCACAAATTGGAATGAAGATCAGTGTAAAAGAGTGATGAATCCAAGTTTGAAATTTTTGTCGACAATATGTGAGAAGAAGAGTTGGCGAGAGATGTAAGAATGAGTGCTTGGGGTCCTCAGTGAAACATGGTGGAGGGTATCTCCTGGTTTGGGGCTGCATTTCTGCCAATAGAGTTGGCGAAATTGTCCTAATTGATGGGATCATGAATGCTGAAAAGTACAGACAGGTTTTAATTCATCATGCCATTCCTTCTGGAAAGCACCTGATTGGGAATGGTGTTATTTTTCATCATGGTAATGATCCCAAGCACACTGCTAATGCAGAGAAATCATATTTGGAGAGGAAACCAGGCCAGCTGATATAACACTGACAGTCATGGATTGGCCTCCACAGAATCCAGACCTGAATAGTATAGAGGTAGTATGGGATCACCTGGACAGATAGATAAATAAATATAAGACAACCTAAATCTAAAGAAGAACTCTGAGAAGTGCTGACAGAAGCCTGGTATAATATACCAGAAGATTACTTCAGAAAACTTTCGGACAGTCTCCCCAAAAGAGTTCAAGATGTGCTTAGTGCCAAGGGGGGTCACACTAATTACTGACTCTTGCCTGAATAAGCCATTTTGTTCTAAAAATTAGGTGTTTTTTTATATATATTTTGTGTACATATATCCTGTTTTTATCTTAATAAAGAGACCAAAAAATAACAACAAATCTAAGAAGTTTGCACTGTACTGTATATATAAGTGCATTGGAGCTGTTTGCAGTTTAGTAGATAAAAACATGTAAAATCATATTTATGCAAAATTTATTTTAATTAAGGCTTTAACTATGTATCTACTGTAAATATTTCACATTCATACTTTCTGCACATAGCAGAAAATGTTCTATGCATTTATAAATAGATATTCCTAAATATATTTGTATATATCTACCTATATAAAATCATATATATGTATAAATATACATTATACCAAAATCAGATAAATGTAGACATATGTATTTATGAATGGATATAACATTTTCTTCAATGTGAAGAACATTGTAATGTGAAATATTCATATTTTCATGTCTTGTTAATGCACATAAAAATATGCGATTGGGTTTGCGCGCGAGTAGAGTGTTTTTTTCCCACTTTTTTTTCTTTATTGACGCCTATGTTGGGTTAGCATGCAAGTGAAAACAGTTTACTTACAACTCATAATAGGAGCGCTACCTGACGCATGCAAAAAGCGTTAAAAAATCTGCAATTTATATATGAAAGCAGCAGCTAAACAAGTTAATAAAATTTTAAATCTGAATTGAAACTAACAGGAAGTTCATAATTGATCTGATCCAGGGATTCTGGCTCAGTTTGTTTATTCCATACAGGAATATCCATTTAAAAAAAAATAAAAATAAAAAGCACTGTGATACAATTTGAAACATTCGCTTTTAGGGCCGGCGGTAATTTAGGAATGTTCTCCAGTACTTCTGTTTCCCTGATGAATTTATCTAAAGCCACTTTTAACCCTGAAAACAGGCTTTTCCGCTAAGGGGCGTTTACTGCATTTTCGTATGGGAAGGAAATGTATAAATTACAAAAGTGCACAATGAAAATCATAATTAAAAACTCATACAAAATAAATAATTGAACCATTCACACAAAAATACACCGATTGTATTGTTAAGTTGAATAAAAAATCGTAACAAAATTGTTCACCAAAAATCTTATTTTAGCAAAAACGTAAAGTTTGTATAAAATTACAAAGGATTTAAAGCTATTAAAACAGGATAACAGGATGAAATGCAATGACATAGTGAGTAGTTACTGTTCTTTTGTATCTGTGCACAGCAGTTTAATGAACATTGGATGCACAAAAAACACAATCAGGTAGATTACAAGTTATGCGTGCAACAGGGTACGTAACGAACGCAACAAAAGTTGCGTTATTTCACACTCCATTGCGCTGCCATTCAGGGCCGGACTGGGATCAAAAAAGGCCCGGGCATTTTAGGGCAAAGAGGCCCCCCCCCCCCCCCCCCCTTTGCTCACCATTTCTTATTTAACTGTATACCAAACATGGCAAGTATAATACTTGTTTAAGTGACAAAAACATTTAACATTTCCAATACCCTATTAATAACTGTATTTTGACAATTGGTTGGTATTAAAAAATAAAGTAAAATATAAACAAAAACACAACAAAACCAAAATAAAGTGCTAGTTTTTCATGAAAAAAGGGCATTCTTAAAAGATTTCATCTGAATCAGCCAAACTTTAACATCTATTATCAAGTTTACTTTGTTCTTTTGGTATCCTTTGTTAAAAAAACACATGTACATATCCTCAGCAGCGATGCGCTACTGGGAGTTAGCTGGTGATAGGTGGTTGCACACACATGTACTTATCATTAACTCACTTTTTGTCTTCTCTGTGCATTTTGGAGTATAGAAAAAATACTTTTCCATAGTTTTTAATTAATTTACTCATATAAAGGATTTTTTTTTTTATTGTGCCACCAAGTGATATATGAAGATGTTAAATCTTTATCTCAGCACAGTGTTTCTCCTTGCCTGCCTACAGGGTGAGTACTGCATATAGCACAAACACATCATTTGTAAAATTAATCAATAGAATATTTTGCTAAAAAGGGACAAATGCAACAAAAAATGCATTATAGCAGCTGACAAACACCTACATCCTGCTTTATGTTTGTTAGACTGGCACAATATTTGATATAAATACAAATTCATGAAGAAACTTTGGAGGTTTCATAAGTTAATGTGAACTAATTTGCTATGGCATCAAATGCAATGCAAGTCACATACACAGCTTCATCTGCACTGTTATTGTAAATCACTGTATTTGTAAGGCTGTGTTGCAGAAACAGGATTACACTTTTGGAATTGCAGCATAAGAGGAAGTCTGCAATCAGTACAGAGTTGTAAATAAACAAGTGATATGAATTCAGTTTAATATGCAAACCATAATCATTAGCAACTGTAAATATATAATGCCCACAAAGAACATGTTACATACATGCGCCTAGATTTAGAGTTTTGCGGCCAAAGGGGTGCGTTAACTACGCGTGTTTTTTTCCCCCCGCACCTTTTAAACAACGCTGGTATTTAGAGTTCTCAGAAGGGCTGCGTTAGGCTCCAAAAAGGGAGCGTACAGGCATATTTACCGCCACTGCAACTCTAAATACCAGCGTTGCTTACGGACGCCGCCAGCTTCAAAAAATTGCTCGTGCACGATTCCCCCATAGGAAACAATGGGGCAGTTTGAGCTGAAAAAAAACCTAACACCTGCAAAAAAGCAGCGTTCAGCTTCTAACGCAGCCCCATTGTTTCCTTTGGGGAAACACTTCCTAAGTCTGCACCTAACACCCTAACATGTACCCCGAGTCTAAACACCCCTAACCTTACACTTATTAAACCCTAATCTGCTGACCCCGTTATCTCTGACCCCTGCATATTATTTTTAACCCCTAATCTGCTGCCCCTAACACCGCCGACCCCTAAATTATATTTATTAACCCCTAATCTGCCCCCCCCACGTCGCTGCTACCTACCTACAATTATTAACCCCTAATCTGCCGACCGGACCTCACCGCTACTATAATAAATGTATTAACCCCTAATCTGCCTCACTCCCGCCTCAAAAACCCTATAATAAATAGTATTAACCCCTAATCTGCCCTCCCTAACATCGCCGACACCTAACTTCAAGTATTAACCCCTAATCTGCCGACCGGAACTCGCCGCTACTCTAATAAATGTATTAACCCCTAAAGCTAAGTCTAACCCTAACACTAATACCCCCCTAAGTTAAATATAATTTAAATCTAACGAAATAAAATAAATCTTATTAAATAAATTATTCCTATTTAAAGCTAAATACTTACCTGTAAAATAAACCCTAATATAGCTACAATATAACGAATAATTATATTGTAGCTATTTTAGGATTAATATTTATTTTACAGGCAACTTTGTATTTATTTTAACCAGGTACAATAGCTATTAAATAGTTAATAACTATTTAATAGCTACCTAGTTAAAATAAGTACAAAATTACCTGTAAAATAAATCCTAACCTAAGTTACAATTAAACCTAATACACTATCAATAAATTAATTAAATAAACTATCTACAATTATCTACAATTAAATCAACTAAACTAAATTACAAAAAACAAACAAACACTAAATTACAAAAAAAAAAAACACTAAATTACAAAAAAACAAACAAACATTAAATTACAAAAAATAAAAAAAGATTACAAGAATTTTAAACTAATTACACCTACTCTAAGCCCCCTAAAAAAATAACAAAGCCCCCCAAAATAAAAAAATGCCCTACCCTATTCTAAAATAAATATTTTCCAGCTCTTTTACCTTACCAGCCCTTAAAAGGGCCTTTTGCGGGGCATGCCCCAAAGAATTCTGCTCTTTTGCCTGTAAAAAAACATACAATACCCCCCCCCAACATTACAACCCACCACCCACATACCCCTAATTTAACCCAAACCCCCCTTAAAAAACCTAACACTAAGCCCCTGAAGATCTTCCTACCTTATCTTCACCACGCCGGGTATCACCGATCCGTCCAGAAGAGGGTCCGAAGTCTTCACCCTATCCGGCAAGAAGAGGTCCAGAAGAGGGTCCGAAGTCTTCATCCTATCCGGCAAAAAGAGGACATCTGGACCGGTAGACATCTTCATCCAGGTGGCATCTTCTATCTTCTTCCATCCGGCGCGGAGCGGGACCATCTTGAAGCAGCCGACGCGGATCCATCCTCTTCTAACGACGTCCTAAGTCCGAATGAAGGTTCTTTTAAATGACGTCATACAAGATGGCGTCCCTTGAATTCCGATTGGCTGATAGGATTCTATCAGCCATTCGGAATTAAGGTAGTAAAAATCTGATTGGCTGATTGAATCAGCCAATTAGATTCAAGTTCAATCCGATTGGCTGATCCAATCAACCAATCAGATTGGGCTTGCATTCTATTGGCTGATCGGAACAGGAACACAACAAGCAGAAGCAGCCGTAAGCGCTCCAGGAACATACAAGAAAAATCACAACAACCAGAACTCGCTGGCTAATAAAGTACAACAACTGCATATACTCACTGGCACAGGTCTTTGAGACTAATACAAACACGCTGCTTTAGAACAGATGGCACAAACATCACAGCAAAGGCAGCGCACTATATAGTGACCACTGACAGTGCATATAGATGTGATCAGGTCGTTACCCATCCCTTACCCAATATATTCGGTACCACCCTCGTAACTAGGTTCTCTCCTTGCAATGGGTTTATTACTTATAGAATGTACACGCTCCTAGTACAGTCACCCTGGAAGTGGCTGCCTCCCTCGCGTTCTTCCCTCCTTCATGCACACGCTACCTAGGACGCTGAGAGGAAGTGATGGGTTTGTGGGAGGTCACTGGGTCACCCTTTTCACTTCCTCCCAGGCAGCCAGGCTAACAACACAGATCTCGGAGGCCCCTGCTCCTCCCACTCCTGGCTGGATTGATGGCAGGTGCAGGCAGCTCCTGCCTGCATACAGCGACCGGGAGATCCACTTGTGGAGGATTCCCAGTCTGATGGTCGCTGTATGCAAGTCTGTGCCCCCTGGTGTGGCCTTTTTTATGGTGTTTAAGTGAGGCCCCCTGACGTGCCAGAGGGAACAGTGTCCTAAAAATCAGCAGTTAGAAATTTTCATTCTGGGTCAGTCAGTCAGCACAGAGATACTGACCTTGAGGTAATGGTGGGAGGTCTAAGGGAACTATGGTCAGTCCGGGCCTGCTGCCATTACAAGTTTTAAAACAGCCGGCTTGTGCGTGCGATATGGTTGCGTTGAGCTTTATACCGCACAAAATACAAGTGCTGTTTTGACATGTTCATGCACTCTTTCCCCTTAGACATCAATGGGAAGAAAGTGTTAGAAAAAAACCTAACACCTGCGATCGCGGAATGAAAAGCTCCGTAACGCAGCCCCATTGATGTATATGGGGAAAAAAAAGTTATGTTTAGACCTAACATCCTAACATAAACCCCACATCTAAATAACCCTAATCTGCTGCCCCCGACATCGCCGACACCAACATAAACTTATTAACCCCTAATCTCCCGCTCCCAAAATCGCTGCCACTGAAATAAATATATTAACATCTAAAATGCTACTCCCGATATCGTTGCCACTATACTAAAGTTATTAACCCCTATTCCCCTGCAACCCATCACCCACACTATAATAAATCTATTAACCCCTATTCCGCCGCTCACCGACATCACAGCCACTAAATACAAATATTAACCCCTAAACCTCTGGCCTCCCACATCACTACTACTAAATAAACCTATTAACCCCTAAACCACCAGCCCCCCATATCGCAACAACCTAAATTAAACTATATTAACCCCTAAACTTAACCCTAACACCACCTAACTTTAACATAATTAAAATAGCGCTAAATTAAATTTACAATTATTAACTAAATAATACCTATTTAAAACTAAATACAAACTAAATAAAAAACATTAAAATTACAAAAAATAAAAAACCTACCATTGCAAACAAACAAAATTATCCAAAACAATAAAAATGATTCCTATCATTTTTATTTAAACCCCTTTAAAAAAAAAAAAAAACCCTCCAAAATAAAAAACCCAAATCTATAATAAACTACCAAGGCCCCTTAAAAGGGCCTTCTGTGGGTCCTTTAAGGGCCTTTTGTAGGGCATTGCCCTAAAGATAACAGCTCTTTTCCTACAAAAGAAAAACAAACACCCCATAACAGTATACAAACCCCCACCCCCCAAACTCACAAAATAAAAATAAAGTAAAACCTAATCTACCCATTGCCCTGAAAAGGGCATTTATATGGGCATTGCCCTTAAAATGGCAGTCAGCTCTTTTGCTGCCTATTAAAAATAATAAATAGCTATTCTAAAAAGAAAAACCCACCCCAAAACAAAAACATTACAGAAAATAGCAAACAAATTATCCAAAATAATAACAATTATTCCTATTCTAATACCCATTTAAAAAAAAAAAAACACCCAAAAATAAAAAACCTAATCTATAATAAACTACCAATAGCCCTTAAAAAGGTTTTTTGTAGGGCATTGCCCTAAAGAAATCACCCCTTTTATAAAAAAATACAAAGACTCCAAAACATTGGCTGTTCAAAACAGCCAATAGGATGAGAGCTTCTGAAATTCTATTGGCTATTCAAATCAGCCAATAGAATTTCAGTAGCTCTCATCCTATTGGCTGATTTGAACAGCCTATAAGATTTCAGTATCTCTCATCCTATTGGCTGATTTTAATTTCCAAAATCCGCTGGGATGAAGATATAGAAGATGCCGCCTGGATGAAGATAGAAGACGCCGCCTGGATGGATGAAGACCTTGCCGCCTGGATAAAGACTTCTCGCCGCCTGGATGTCCGGATTTCAGAAACTGTAAGTGGATTGTCGAGGGTTAGTGTTAGGAATTTTTAAACTTTTTTGGGTGTTTTTTTTTTTTAGTTTAGGGTTTGGGCTTTTCTTAAAAGAGCTAAATGCCCTTTTCAGGGCAATGCAAAAGAGCTAAGTGCCCTTTTAAGGGCAAT
Organism: Bombina bombina; assembly: GCF_027579735.1. Classification (NCBI taxonomy): domain Eukaryota; kingdom Metazoa; phylum Chordata; class Amphibia; order Anura; family Bombinatoridae; genus Bombina; species Bombina bombina. The sequence goes on from NC_069502.1 coordinate 184,066,447, forward strand.
GCCCATACAAATCCCCTTTTCAGGGCAATGGGTAGCTTAGGTTTTCGTTAGAGTTAGGTTTTTTTATTTTGGGGGGTTGGTTGGGTGCAGGGTTTTACTGTTGGGGGTCTTTGTATTTTTTTCTACAGGTAAAAGAGCATTTTAAGTTAGGGCAATGCCCTACAAAAGGCCCTTTTAGGGCTATTGGTAGTTTATTGTAGGCTAGTTTTTTTATTTTGGGTGGGCTTTTTTATTTTTATAGGGCTATCAGTTTAGGTGTAATTCATTTTTATTTTTGATAATTTCGTTTGTTATTTTTCGTAATTTAGTGTTTGTTATTTCTTGTAATTTAGTATTTTTTATTTTTTGTAATTAGATACCTTGTAATTTTTATAGTAGTATTACAATTTTTTTAATGTGTATTTTAGTTTTCTTTAATTGGTAGTTAGTTTAATTTTAGTTTAATATTTATATTAGTTTAATTGTTAGTTTAAACTTAGTTTTTTTAATTTGACAGGTAAGTTTTAATTTAAGATAAGGGAATTGTAATTTTAATATAAAGTTAGGGGGGCGTTAGGTTTAGGGGTTACTCGTTTAAATTAGTTTACTGCAATGTGGGGGGTTTTTGGTTTAGGGGTTAATAGTTTAATTTAGTATATTTTGTTGTGGGGGCCTTGTGGTTTAGGGGTTAATAGGTTTATTATAGTGGTGGCGGTATCGGGGAGCGGCTGAATAGGGGTTAATAATTTGAGTATAGTGGGGGCGATGTGGGCAGACGGCAGATTAGGGGTTAATAAAATTCAAATTGTGTTTGCGATGTGGGAAGGCAGCAGTTTAGGAGTTAATAACTTTCTTATAGTGGTGATGATGTCGGGGAGCGGCGGAATAGGGGTTAATACATTTTATTAGTGGCGGCAATGTCGGGAGCGGCAGATTAGGGGTTAATAACTTTAAAATAGTGTTTGCGATGCAGGAGGGCCTCGGTTTAGGGGTTAATAGGTAGTTTATGGGTATTAGTGTACTTTGTAACACTTTAGTTATGAGTTTTATGTAACAGTTTTGTTGTGTAAAACTCATAACTACTGCTCTCAACTGGCGGTACGGATCTTGTTGTTATAGGCTGTAACCCAAGCTTTTTAGTCTCACCGTAAAACTCGTAATAGCTGCGCTTTGGAAGTCCCATGAAAAAAAAACATTTTTACGAGTGCGGGACTGACGTTGCGTTACAGGCGAAAAGGCTTGCGGTACAGCTCAAACACGAACGCACAACTCGTAATCTACCTGATAGAAAGTTGTACAAAATACAAAGTGTAATTATTGTTTTTTTGTTTTATTGTAAGATTGGCTGAACAAAGATGCCATATAGCAATATATGAAATTGTCTCTCAAATCCAACAGTAATTTTCAAAACATTTCCGCCCTACAGATCTCACTTTTTTTTTCTGGCAAACTAAAAAGGTGGCAAGGTTGTGACAAAATACTCAAAATACTTAATACCCTATTAAAAAAAAAACACATGCATATGAAAATATAGGAAATTATAAGATGCTATACGCAGAAAGCTAATGCAACGTTTTCCTTTCCAGCAAACTCCCTTCCTGTCTATAAAAGATATCTCACCAATTGCAGGAACTGCCCCTTTTTTAAGATAACTGCACAAGGACAGCCCCTGCGAAGGTAGGCGTGAAAAACTGCGCCTGATCCGGGGAAGTTTAGATACTTGGGCCTTTAGACAGAACAAATCTATTTTTTGAGTATTTTATCTCTTTAATATCCCTTAATTGTAAGAGCAAATATACATACATATTGCATATACTGTATGTAACAACATGCTTATATTACATCTATATGAGCAGGTTTGTAAGTGGTTAGTAAGGGTACTTTAAATCTGTGAAAAGTAAAAGTTAGTATAATATACAAGTAAATCCTCACTCAGGAGTCAAAGCACAACGATAACCCTAAACTATATCAAACAATAAAAACATTACCAACCACATTGCAATAAAAATTAATATGGTATTTACAAGTGTTGCTATTAAAACTAAGTTTGTATTTTCTTTCTAATTGTGAAAAGAAAAATATATAATTATAATGTACAATGAAAAAGCAATCTTGCAATATCATTATGGATGGTTACATATAATTATTGATGTCAAATAACTGATGCATGCAAATTTATGATTTGATTTTACCACTATATAAAATATCTTAATTATATATTTACATTACACACATACTCGCTAATACCATATAAAATAATTGAGAATTCAAATTATAATAATGTAAATGAAACGTTAAGTCATAAAGCAATAAACAAAAAATATTTATTAAAAAAAATATTGCATTTAGATTTTCCTAGAACCTATGTCTAAGGCCCTGATGGTAAAAACATCAGCAGATCCATAAAAAGTTGCCTTTTTGGCCTTGCCAATCTCGCAATCTGTGGTTCTAGTGTTTAAAGAAAGTGGGCTGACCCTCTCTGTTCTGAAGAGCGGCAAAGTGCCTCCCACAGGAAAATGTAGGGCTCACTGTTTCAGCAAAAGGCAGACAACATTGTCACTCATCTATGTTCTTTGTGGGGGGGGGGTGCTATTTAAAGTGTTCATATGCTAAACATTTCTCACAATGGTAATTCTTGCCTCTAAAATGCTGACAAGACTGATATAGCTAAAAAGATGCATCTAACATAGTGCTTTTAATATTTGCTTTTAAAATGTCATAGAAGACAGTAGCCGCAATTTTATAGTTTTATAGTTTTACATAACTGCATTTTTTAACATTGCAAAGTTAAAGAAATGCAGCTATGTAAAACTTTAAACTCCCAGGTACTGTCTTCTGACATATCATGAAAAATAAATCTTCTTCCTAAAAAAGAAAAAAAAAATGCAATAAAAAAACAATAAAATACACATAAATAAATAATTGTATTTACATGCATAATATAAACACATGCCCACGGCCCCCCCATACACTATTAACCCCTAAAGCACAATTAAGCTCACTGCAACCTAACCACAGTAGACTATTAAACCCTAAGGTGACATTAGGCCCACTGGGATCTAGATGAACTTAACTGGTGAGCCAATGACAAGAGGCATATATGTGTCACCCACCAATCATCTACTAGCTCTTTGTAGCACATTGCTGCTCTACAAGGAGCTAGCTGATTATTGGTGGCTATACCGATAAGCTTTTCAATAGTGAATACCAAGGGGATAAAGTAAATTTGATAACAGAAGTAAGTTTTTCACCAATGAATACCAAGGGGATAAAGTAAATTCAATAATAGAAGTTAGCTTTTCAACAATGAATACCAAGGGGATAAAGTACATTTAATAATATAAGTTAGCTTTTAAACAGTGAACACTAAGGGAATAAATTAAATTTGATAACAGAAGTAAATGAAAAGGTCTCTCAAAACTACATGCTCTAGCCAAATAATGAAAGTTTAATTTTGACTTTTATGTCATTTTTAAACATATCAACTACAAATTCAAACAACACTAACTTCTAGATAAGAATAATAGAGCAAATTATGCTATATAGTGTACTAGATATTTAAAAGGCAATTATCAAAGCATAGGTAGCAATAAATATAGGCTGAACGTTGTGTGCCTATCAGGGTTGTAGTTGCAGCTAGTAAATAATCAGAGAATACTTTTATTTTAAGAGTGAATGATATTTGAATTTGCTTGGATAAATGTACTTTTAATATACTAAGATCTATGTATATTTAATACTGACAATGTTTTCTTCACTTTAAAAAAAAAAGTCTATACATTCCCACATAAGACACACAATTAATACAGTCACATGTTAAATGATCATCACTGGGAGGATGCATACTGGCTTCAGGGCCGGTGGGCTGGGAGGTGCCTAGGGGAAAAAATTAAAACTTTTTTTTTACAGTACATATTTGATGCATTTACTTTACTTGCCAAGTTAGTGCTCCCATATCAATGCTTCTGAGTAAGCCACTTTTTTTCTATGATATGGACAGTCTTGGACAGCCATTTGTCACTAGGGATAGGCAAATGTTTCTAAAAATTCAAAATTTAAAACGAATTTTGATACATTCGTTCTTTCGAATCGAATTTCGAATGTTTATATAACATTCTAACATTCTATATTCAAATTTTCCTTTTCAAATTTTTCAATAAAATTCGAAAATATTCGTTCGAATAATAGAATGTTTAGCTATGTATTCATTCAATTTCGAAATGTAATATTCGAATTCGAATGTAACATTCAAATTCAAATGTGACATTCAAATTTGAAATAGTATTTCTAGTCTACAACTGTGTTTAATAAATGTAATATTCGAATTTGAATGCTACATTCGAATTCGAATGTCACATTCGAATTTGAAATAGTATTTCTAGTCTAATACTGTGTTGTAAATGTGAGATTCGATTTGAATGTGATATTCGATTCGAATGAGACATTCAAATTCGAAATAGTATTTCTAGTCTAATACTGTGTTTTATAAATGTAATATTCGAATTCGAATGTGACATTCGATTCAAATGTGATATTCGATTTGAATGTGACATTCGAAATAGTGTTTCTAGTCTACAATTGTGTTTTATAAATATATTTTAAGAATATTCGTTCTTATCAACATTCTATTATGTAAATCGAATTTCTACAATAACATTCATTCTAACATTCGAATTCGGATATAAACACATTCGCCCATCCCTATTTATCGCACACAAAATAAAAATAAAGATTTGTCAAAGATGTTTCAAGAGAGATTTGTGCTGATAACAGCCCAAGCTATTTAGAGATACTAATCAGAGTATGGTCATAAATCAAAACATTGTAACAATGGCCTTGTTTCAATTGCTGTTGTAGACTGTGTATACTGGTGGTAAAAATAATATCTCCATTAGCATCTGTGAAAACTTTATATGTTACCACAAGGTTACATATTTTACATCAATGAAAATTAGACAAATGTTTATTAATTGGATATATTATGGAAAGTTAACTCTTGTAAACATCCAATGAGTTCACAAACCAATCACAATGCTGGCAAATAGAGCTCACATTTGTTATGCTGCAGTTAGATACAAAACTCAGTAAATCTAATCGATATTTGGATGTAAAATAAGTGTGTTAAATGCTTTCAGCTAAGGTAATATATACACACAAAACATATATATATATATATATATATATATATATATATATATTTATATATATTTGTATGTAATAGAAATTACCATGCACATCGATTAACTTTTTCACTGCACTGTTATTGTAATCTAAAGTAGGGAAAATATACAATGGAAATTGTGACCATCAAACAACATTAGGTTAATCACTCATTTCTAAATCAGTCAACTTTAAAGAAAACTGAAGCAGTTTGTCTTCTATTTTGCTAAATTAACTTTTAGATGGAACTGCTCAATGTAGCAAACGCTTAAGATTCCCAGATGAATAGATGTTCAAATGCTGATCTGAATTAATGTATCTGATCCTGAATGAAAGACATATTCCAACAATCTGATAGATGTGGATACTCTGACACTGAAATCTGCTTTATTATGATTAAGTAATTGGATAACTGAATATATTATACTTTAAGTTAATAGCAGTAATCTTAGATGTCAATTTTAAATTCCCCAGAAAGCATTTAACATTTTCCAATGCAATTTCATATTGTAACTCATATTCCCAAATTACTACACTGGATTTTGCAGTCATAGAGCTTTATTCACTTTGATAAAAACATAATATTCTTTATTTTCCTTTAAATTTCATTTAATACAGTACTTTTAGTATTAAGTTGCATATAGTCAAGTTTACTTGAAAGGCTTTATTATCAGAATAGAGCAATTCTGTTTGATTTAACATATTTGAATTCCTTTTCTGGTAATGGGGCAATTATAATTTATTAATAGTAAATCAGTGAAAGCCCTTTAATAGTGGGCATCATGGATTCTGCCCCACCATATACAATTGTCCACAAAAAAATAATATTTTTTTTTCATGCCCTTATATGTTATTAATAAATACTAAAATAAAATAAAAACTCAATCAAGCAGCACTGGAGGCTTGTGTATAGTGATTTTTATTCAATAAAGCAGTTCTGATAAACATATATTTTAATATTCTCTTTCTCTTCCTCTACTATAATTATTATTGGGACTGGGAGTTGCTCTACTGACTGGTTCTAATTGTTCAGTGCATGGAGGGCTAGATGAATGATAGCTTCACATTTGATGCACTTACGAATTGTGTGTTCGTCTTTTAACGCTGAAAAAAAATCGTAATTTCAGTGTTAAAACAGCACCGCAGCCATTACAAGTCTTTTCGGTATAGCTGTACTGAAAGCCTTTTAGCCTGTAACGCAACATCAGTTCCGCACTCGTAAAAATTACCTTTTTATTTCATGGGACTTCCATAGCACAGCCATTATGAGTTTTGCGGTGAGGCTTAAAAGCTTGCGTTACACCCTATAACGACAAGATCCGTACCACAATCTGACAGCAGTAGTTATGAGTTTTACGCAACAAAACTGTTACATAGAACTCATAACTAAAGTGTTACAAAGTGCACTAAACACCCATAAACTACCTATTAACCCCTAACCGAGGCCCCCCCACATCGCAAACACTATATTAAAGTTATTAACCCCTAATCTGCAGCTCCCGACATCACTGCCACTATTACAATTTATTAACCCCTATTCTGACGCTCCCCGATATCAACGCCACTATACTAAAGTTATTAACCCCTAAACCGCTGCCCTCCCACATCGCAAACACTATTTAAATATTATTAACCCCTAAGCTGCCGTCTGCCCACATCGCTCCCACTATACTAAAGTTATTAACCCCTAATTCTGCTGCCACTATAATAAACCTATTAACCTCTAAACTAAAAGCCCCCAAAATGAAATATAGTAAATAAACCTATTAACCCCTAAACCGAAGATTAGGATTAGGGGCTAATAAGTGTAGGTAGGTTGTGGCGATGTTAGGGCCAGCAGATTAGCGGTTAATAAGTTTATGTAGGTGGCGGCGATGTTGGGGGCGGCAAGATTAGGGGTTAATAACTGTAATGTAGGTGGCGGCGATATTAGGGGGGATAGATTAGGGGTTAATAACATTATGTAGGTGTTGGCAATGTTGGGGGTGGCAGATTAGGGGTTAATAACATTATGTAGGTTGCGCCGATGTCGGGGGCGGCAGATTAGGGGTGTTTGGACGTGTTTTTTATGTTAGGGTGTTAGGTTTAAACATAACTTTTTCTTTCCACATAGACATCAATGGGGCTGCGTTACGGAGCTTTTGTTTCCACGATCGCAGGTGTTAGGCTTTTTTTTTTACGGCTCTCCCCATTGATGTCTTTGAGCACGTCAAAGCAGCACTTGTATTTGGTTGAGGTATGGAGCTCAACGCCACCATATCGCCCGCTCAAGCCTGCTTTTTTTAAACCTGTAATAGCAGTGCTATAGGGAGGTGAAATACCGCCGCTTTTGTGGTGGTCGTTAATTTCCCTATAGCGCTCAAAACTCGTAATATAGCTGTATCTAATTACAAATAATAAAAAAGACTAAATTACAAAAAATAACAAACACTAAATTTCTAAAAATAACAAACGAAATAATCAAAAATAAAAAAGAATTACACCTAATCTAATAGTCCTATAAAAAATTAAAAAAAACACCCAAAATAAAAAAACCCTAGCCTACAATAAACTACCAAAAGACCTTAAAAGGGCCTTTTGTAGGGCATTGCCCTAAGTTAAATAATACTCGATAGGTCCGGCATCCAACAGAAATAAGAAAGGTGCAAGCTAATAGGAGCCACTGGCCAGCTCCTTAGTAATAATATCAGTCCAAGAAATAGCAGCACCTTATTTCATAACATTTATTTTATTGCAAGAGACAAAATTGCAACGTTTCGGGGGGTCAGCCCCTTAATCATTCATATGTACATCACATCCTGTATGCCTTAAATAGCCAACAGATTAGCCCTAAGGTCACACCCATTTACCTGTGCACACCTGAGTATGCTACCTCCTAGTGGCTATTTCTATTCATTACATATCAATAAAAAACAAACAAAAATAAATACAAAGATAAAGTAATATATATATATATATATAATATATGAATTGCAAAGCTGCTCCAAAATATTAATTTATCTTTGTATTTATTTTTAAAAATTTTTTTTATATGTAATGAATAGAAATAGCCACTAGGTGGTAGCATACTCAGGTGTGCACAGGTAAATGGGTGTGTCCTTGGGGCTAATCTGTTGGCTATTTAAGGCATACAGGATGTGATGTAACATATGCATGATTAAGGGGCTGACCCCCCTGAAACGTTGCAATTTTGTCTCTTGCAATAAAATAAATGTTATAAAATAAGGTGCTGCTATTTCTTGAACTGATATTATTACTAAGGAGCTGGCCAGTGGCTCCTATTAGCTTGCACCTTTCTTATTTCTGTTGGATGCCGGACCTATCAAGTATTATTTGATACTGTTGTCACTGACCATGGACCAGGCAATCATATTGGAGGAATCTCCAGTTCTCGAAGCAAGTGGAGCACAAGTTTTTATGTGTGTAGGATAACCACTTTAGTTTCTGGCTCGAGAGACTTTCTGCATACCTCTCATACTGAGGCCTCTACTACCTAGTATTCACGAATATGTAAGAAAAAGTTGTCATGACTTGCATGCAACAACTTTAGCCGAATACCATTGGATTAAATGCATCCCTAGAGGTTTACGGATGCATGTAAGGCCAACCCTTCTTAAAGAAAATAATGAGTATTGCCGAAACTTTGAACAGATCTTAAATAAATGCTCATTAGACATATTGGTACTGACAGTTGAGTACCTACAGAAGGATATAGAGACATTAAAGCTTACTATTGAAGATTTGGAAAAAGGTACAGCTTTCCCCTGCCGATCTGGATAAAATCCTGAAAGAGAATGCAGCGCATATAGCTGAGTTGAGGAAATCGATAGAGGATCGGAAACGCTCTAAATTCCAAAGAGATGAGCAAGATTACCAATCTGGGAGGGTTTACCGATGGATCTATGACCAAAATGGCCGTGACCGACGCCATGCCCCCAAACAGAAGAGACGTCAGAAGCAAGCGACTCAGCAAGAGCAGTCAGCTGCGAGTAGCAGTTCTGAGTCATCGGATTTTTCTCATAGCGAATCGGATGGAGTTGGAAGCGAGGCAGACGCAGGCACCGCAAGCGGATTCAAGACATCGACACGGCCCAGAAAGGAGGTACAGTTTGCATCCCGGACCACCCGGTCAACTTATCAGAAAAAATAGTGGTCAACATATCTTCCCATGTTCTTCCGGTTGATGAACAAAAGTTTTGGGTAAAGGTCTTTTGTTTTGTCCTCAATCAGACTGTGACTTTTTTCTATTACAGCAGGACTTACACCACTTTTTTAGAAATATTAAATTAAAAGTGTGGGCACATAAATTCCACAATGGGAGTAATGTAATTAATGAGAGTAACGATCCGTTGAATATTAGAACATTGAGTCTTCGGAATAAAAGTAACTTTTGCCCCTCTAATATTAATGCGAGTGTAAATACATTTGAAAAACTAGTACTTGCTGATATATTAAAGTTGCAGTCGCAAGTGTGTAAAGGTACGAAGCCTGTGGGTAGACAGGATGTTAATTTTACTAGAAGGGATGGTGAGGCATTGAAAAACTTAGTAGATAGACCTGGTTTGATTTTGAAACAGGCAGGTAAGGGCAGAGCGACGGTGATTCTTAATAAGGATTACTACAAAGATGAGATAATTGAACAGCTGTCCGACCCTAGTGTGTATAGGAAAGTGAATTGTAACCCATTATTTAACATTCTTAAAGAGGTTAACAAGATTCTAATGTTTGCTAAATCCCGGGGTATAATAGATGCTAATACAGCTAAATTTCTGTTGGTAGAGGATAGTGTAATTCCAGTTTTTTACACTTTACCTAAAATACACAAATCCCTTTATTCACCCCCGGGACGCCCTATTGTGGCTAGTATCAACTCTGTATTCTCTAATATTGCTGTGTATTTAGATAAAATTTTACGACCTTTGGTGGTACTTTCAAGCAGTTATCTTAAAGACACAGGGGACTTTCTATCCAAACTTAAGGGTTAACAATTTCAAAATGATAAATATGTATTGTTTAGCCTTGATGTGATAAGTCTATACACCTCTATAACACACGAAAGTGGTCTGGCTGCGATCAAATCTGTTTTGTACTCAGTCAGATGACAATTTGAATATACCTCAAATCCATTTTGTATTACAACTGTTGGAATTAATTCTATACAATAATTTCTTCTTGTTTGAAGACTCCTTCTATGTACAATTACAGGGTACTGCCATGGGTTCCAATGTCGCCCCCATTTATGCGAACCTATACATGAGTGTTTTTGAAAAAACTTTGTGTTTGAATACCCATTGTATCTTTGGTATGGCGCCACCTGGTGGCGCTATATCGACAATATCTTTGGTATTTGGCTGAGCGACATTGGAACCCTGACAGACTTTGTGACAGACCTGAATAGAATGACTAACCATATACAATTCACTTTAACCTGGAGTGAGCATAAGATCAATTTCTTAAATACTACGGTCCTTAAAAGTGGGAATGAATTGACCACTGATCTATATCGTAAAGAAACAGATAGGAACAATCTGTTACACTATACTAGTGCCCATAACCCCACATTGATTAAGTCCCTTCCAAGAAGTAAATTTTTATGCCTTAGGTGCATAGTCACTGACGAAAATAGAGCTAAGTCTAGATTACTTGAGATGAGTCAGAAATTTATTGAGAGGGGTTTCCCTAGGGAGTTTATATCAGCTGAGATGGAGAAAGTATTAATGACCCCAAGGAGTGCCCTCTTTATACAGCATGATAAGCCAAATAAGAAAAATGATAGAATTATCTTTATATCACAATACTCTAAACAGAGTTTGGAAATACAAAAAATTGTACGTAGGCATTGGCAGGTTTTAAAGACATGTAATCCAGAAATTGCGGAATTTGTTAACATGCCCATGCCTGCATACACGCGGAACAGCAATTTACGTGATAAGCTTATC